>NC_092699.1:29702762-30302762 GCF_964275005.1 Diadema setosum | reverse complement strand
AAAACTGCCGTTTGTAGCTATATTTTTTCGCTTTGAAAATTGAGGGGGGCGCACCACACTCTAAGAAAAAAAGGTTCTAAAATGGTTCTCGTCGGTTCCAAAATGGTTCTCATCATATGGTTCCCGCAAAATGGTTCCGATGAGCACCTATAAATGGTTCCCAATCGAAATGGTTCCGTTCGTCACCATTTGCTAGTATGCGACCCAGTCCCCGAGTGTTATGTGTGGTACTCCTGCAGGTCAAACAATATCTTTAGGTCCACTTTCATTTTTCCCCTTGCTGTATATTCGAATGCCAGATTTAAGAATCACCAAAAATGTGGTATTGGTACAAAAATATTGTATTTGTTTCTACTGCTGTGATAATAAAAAGTACATATTGTTTTTATCGTAGACTAATGACTTCTCTTGGCTGCATGCCAACTGACAGCTGCCACCATCCAATTTTAGCGCTCGATCAGATATGCGTACGCGTAAACGCACACATACTAGTACTGCACTGTTGCACCACCGCATGGGAATCTTGTGTATGTAACCGCCGCGGCACGCACCGCGGCTATAGCCTAGCTGTGCTGCCTGCCTAGCTAGCTAGCGCCTGCCTATGCAAACCTACCACCACAGCGGGCAGAGTGCCAATGCAATAACATGCATGCAGCAGCAGACGGCTAGTAGACACACAAAATACACACAGTAGAAACGTTCTAGGTCTATGCATCACACCCATAACGAACGGCACCTGGTAACCACGTTAGACATTAATTTTGTCAAAGTGGACTGGAAACTTGTCACTGTCAATTCCATTTTCGCCACGGCAGTCATCACAATTTGGAGAATAGGTAAGATTTTTAGTTTTAATGTGGTTTTATCTCATTTTTAGATGACATTCGATGGTACAAAATCAAGTTCATTCAGTGATTAACCTTTACGGTTAGATCCTAATGTTAGATCTAATTTGATCGAAGCTGCTATCTTGTGTAATGCTTACTAGTACCAGGTACAGTTGATCCAGATCTAACAATGTTAGGCCTTTAAACGTTAACACTTTACAATTAGAAATTTGGCATAGCAATTAATGGGCTAGCCCGAACAGACGACGTGCGGAGCATGGCTGTCACATTTTTACAGCGACTGGGCCGGGCTAAGATTACCTGGTACTTAGTTAGGCCTGCATGTAACGTTTATGCCTATTAAAAGTAGAGTCTACTAACTCCGACACACAGCCCGAACGCAAAAGATATAACTGTGTACAAGGAGCGCCCCGGGGTAAGGCCTATACCGGTACATGCAATAAGGAAATTTGTTCTATAGTAAGTTTATAACTGTTGTTAGTGTTAACGTTAGAGCCAATAGAGGTCTGTCTACAGCCCAGTAGACCTAGGTCAAAATCTCTTCAGTATGTTTTCAGGCTTGTTCTAAACTAAGGAGTCACGTCATGTAATGCTGTGTTCTGTTTATCGAATTATAGCAATGACTTTGTTTTATTAACGCGGTGTAGGTCTATTGTATTGTATCTTTCAATTCATATGTCAGGGAAGTGGACACACCAACATGCACAGAAACCAGGGAACAAATAACTCCGGCCGGGACGATAACCAGTACGGACGTGTTTGGGTCGCTGGTGCGGTTAGGGAACAAGGTAGACTCTACATTGATCAGAGAGACAGCCCGTTACAGACCGTTGACAACATCGGCCAGAACCGTAGGCTTAACACTAGCCAAGAATGAGCTGGACGGCCACAAGAATTCATCGATCAGAATGAGAGCCCGGGATAGCCCATCCACAGCATCAGCCAAAACCCTGGGCTAGTCGAGAATGAGCTGTGTGGCTAAGACAATACATCGATCAGAATGACAGCCCGTGATATAGACCGTTGACAGCATCAGACAGAACCCTGGGCTAGTCAAGAATGAGATGGGTGCCCAAAAGAATACATCGATCAGAATGACAATTTTAGCCTGGATAGCCCGTTGACAGCATCGACCAGAAACCTACGCTAGCCAAGAATGAGCTGAGTTAAAGAGAAAATACTGATGCTGCCAGAGACAACATTTTAGAAATATGTAGATGGGTAGGTAAGTCCGTTTGCATTGACCTATAACTAGTGTATTCTATAGCTGCTCTTTCAGAATCTGCCGTCAACCAAAAATTCATGTCTGGCGACTTTTTGTTAGTTTGTGTGATGGAGGCTCACATATGTGACCGTGCACCTCAAAACGAACATAAAGTTGCACACACTGATTTTGCGTGAGTACTGAAAATAAGTGAAATGGGTCAACCTAGCCGAACTTGACTTTTTCATATTTTCTGAAAGAGCGGGTCTTCTTTTACATTATACTAAAATTTGGTATAATAAAACGGGTAGGAAAGTGTGTTTTTTAAGCAGTTTATCTCGAACATTTTTGGCAGAATAGTGTGATTAGGTGCGTCTTTCGAATCCCTTTTTCATTTCTGTAAAACCTTGTCCACACTCTTCACTTTCAACTCTAATAACTTTTGAAAGGATAGTGCTACTGCTTTAAAAGTTGGCATTAAATATGGACAGAATGTGTTAATGAGACATGCTTAATTTCAGTTTAATCTGATAATCCCTTCATTGTTGTTACTCTAGTGGTTTACTTCCTGTTTTTTGTCCCATTCATCGCACAGCCAGCACGGTTTGGTAAAGATTAAGCGCTTGAATAGACACTGTACTTCAGAGCCTCTTTTCTCAGTTCATACTTTTCCTGAGTTTGTGCTTTCTTTCCAATATTTGGATAGGTTAGGAGAGTCCATTTGATTTGAGTTATACATCATTTTAAAGCTTGAAGTCTGGTCTTTTAGAATATGGTCTTAACTAAAAACTCATATCTGGCGACTTTTTGTTTGTTTTGAGGTGCACTGTCACATATGTTTTGTTATGATCCCAATACAGTATTTGCAACTTACAATGTTCCAGTGATAATATTTCACTATAATTTGCATTTAACAACTTTGAATCAACTGTATTTGGGGGGGGGGGTGGGGGGTAGACGTAATGAGATCAGACCAGATGCCAATCTGAGAAGTGGAGTCATTCATAGTTTTAAACTTTAAAAGCACAAACGGAAAGTGCTCTTTATACTTTTCCAGTCATTGTGTGGTCGATTTCTGCACACTTTTAAAGTTTGCACCTAGACTGGTAAAACTTATTGCATGTATACCAACGCAGGAATTACGTATTGTGTAGAGAATTGAAGATTATGTTATTTATTTCAAAGCGCTGATGCACCTCTTGTCACCAGTTTATACCGTTTTTGCAGAAATACGAAATGTTTGTATAGTACGTGGTGGTGGTGTTTAAAAGACTGTTGCCAAATTTGGTGAACAAAATTACAAATGCTAACAACATTATTGTCATAGGCAGGTTATAGGACAAATTCAAACCTCAGCTTTAGGCCTGCATTATATATAGTTTACTCTAATGAATTTATGGCTCTGCTTTTAAAAAAGTGTAAATTTTTTATTGATTCCCAATGTTATATATTTTAGATCATGGTTGAGGAATTTTGTTCATTCATGCTTGTGAAACTATGTGGGTGTGGTATCCTAGCTCTTTTCCCTTTAGGATTCTTATTATCCTTCACATTATAAAACAATGTGTTCTTTTGTGTGTGTGTTTGTGTGTTTGTGTGTGTGTGTGTGTGTTTTCGTAGGACATGCTGTAAATTGTTAGAGGTCATGATTAACCTGAATTGATACTCTTCTTGTATTTGCAGTTGTATAGATGTGTCTATGGTGCTTTCAAATTGCAGAGCACACAAAAAAGGTCACTCGTATACAAACAAAGATACTCGACAAGTACAATTCAAGTACTCGACTTTATAAATGTGAAGTGAAGTGGAGAAGTGTAAAGCTTATCCTCTCCCAAGTATCATACCAGCAATATAATGTATGTTTTCTGTGACAATACCAAATGTCCTGTTTAATGGAATTGTTTTCCTGCCCTTTGTAGTTGCTTTTAGGACAAATGTACTTTAAAAGAAGAAAAAAACAACAACACGAAACAAACTAGCAAATATGTGGAAAAAGTTCCTCATACTACTTAAGTAATGTACACTGTACTTGACTTCTGCATATCTTAAGACTGACACAATTATTGTATCTCATCCATGCAGGAATTATTTCACAGAGAATTAGAAATTTTGTTATGTATTTCAAAAGCCTGATGCACCTCTTGCTATTTCATATCATCTGTACAGAGATGTGTGATGGTGTTTCAATAACTGCTCGGTACACAAATGACACATATGTGGAAAATAAAATAGTGAACAAATGAAAATAATTCGTTGAGAAAATTTGACAGATTTAAGCTGATTATAACATGACAAATACAAACCTCACCTTTAGATTGTAAAAGTTTAGGGTGAATAAATACATTTCTGCGAATTTGTGAAAGAGCAAATTTCTATGGTTTTCAGTTATTGAGTGATGTTTCATGAAAATATATTGGTGAATTCCATGTACATGTGAAAGTTTGTTTGCAAAATCCGATAAGCCTTTTTTTGAAGATTTTGAAGTACGGTCTCTGTCATAAAGTACAAAATAATACCTTTCAAATGATATATTGGTCACTGCATATAAAGGCACATTTTTGAAGTTATGGTCAAAAGAAGCAAATTTGTTCTTATTATTCTCTTTATTTTTCTTGACCTTTAATCGCAAATATCTTCATTTGGCAAATATGGACTTATCGGTTTTTGCAAACAAACTCTTCATGTACACGTTTGCATTCATGCTTGTGAAACTGTGTGTGCATGGGTGTATTATCCTTGCTTTTTTTTTCCAGTGTCAACGATAATGTATGACATGCTTATGTATTGCTAATATGTATGTTTTGTACGTATGTTTGACTGATGAGGTGAAATTCAGTTCAATTCATATCATTTCAAATGAGTTTGTGATGCCCATTTTCAATGCAGATATGTACAAATGTACCTTTAAGAATGGTGCCAGTGAAGTAACTTACCAGCACTGCGTGTGAAACACACCAAAAATACACAGACATCAATTCACATACTACATTCTAAGAGAAAAAAAAAAGGTTCTTTTGAGCACCATTAAATGGTTCTCAGCACTGTCACAATAGCGACACCTTTTTTGGAGCCTGTGAGAACCTTTTTAAATGGTGCCTGTCAGCACCTTTTAACATTGGTGCCCATTAGAACCTTTTCCAATGAAATGGTTCTCATGAGCACCTTTTGAAAAGAGTCAAAAAGGTGCCCATCTTTAGTAAAAAAAGGTGCCCATGGGCACCTTTCAAATGGTACTCACGAGCACCATTTCATCGGGAAAAAGGTTCTAATGGGCACTTTTTGCAAAAGGTGCCGACAAGCACCATTTAAAAAAGGTTCTCACGAGCACCAAAAAGGGTGTCGCTATTGTGACAGTGCTGAGTACCATTTAATGGTGCTCAAAAGAACTTTTTTTTTTTCTAAGAGTGCAGGCAAAACTGCTGGCAATTACTGGCAGCAACATTAGGAAGATGACATAACGATTAAATGCGAGCGAGCGAAGCAAGCGGAGCTTGAAAAATGTTGACATTTGACGGTCAAAAAACTGCCCTTTGTAGCTATATTTTTTTTTTCGCTTTGGAAAGTAAGGGGTAGTTAACTGGGTGGTAGTTCTCCGGGTGGTAGTTATCCAGGGGGTAGTTATCAGGGTGGTAGTTATCTGGAGGGTAATTATCCGGGGGGTAGTCATCCAGGAGGTAGTTACCCAGGGGGTAGTTATGGGGGGGGGGTAGATGTCCTAATGGTAATTGCCCTTGAGGGTAGTTGCCCCTATAAGGAGGGTAGATGACCGGGTGGTAGTTATCCAAGGGGGTAATGGCCCTGAAGGGTGATTGCCCTAGGAGGGTAGTTGTCCGGGGGTAGTTGCCCTAGGGGGGAATAGGCCTAGGGGGGAATAGACCTGCAGTACACCCATAAACTTATATCGAGACAATCGTGCATGCCACGAAACAGTGAAGGTTATTAGTAAGTTACTTTACAATGGTACAGCTTTAAAATTTTCCCAGTTGACGTCTAATAGTTTTTTGTTAGATTAGTGATAAAGTATAGAATATGACGTCAAAACAAAGACGACTTACCTATTGTTGTCTACGTTGATTTCAATTCACAGCGTAATAATCCTTGATCTTTATTGAAATATGTCTAATCCTTTCTAGCAGCTGCACACAGCTAGACTTGGCTGGGGTGCTATAATAGTATAATATGTATCGATAAGGTACAGTATAGGCCGAGGTTCTAGAGTAGGTATCAAAATTCACAGCCCTGTAGATGTAACTCTAATTCTTACACAACACCATGCTTTACCTGGCGTCTGGTCTGGTTAGGGTTGTGCTTAGGCCCCCATCTCACTAGGAAGGCGACCATGGCGACCATGGCGATTTGTGACGATTTAACCAATCGTGGCGCGATCGCCGTCCATCTCCATTTTTGGCCTCCGAGGCGATTACACTACGATTTCTCCACTCTCCACCTGCGCTGTAGGCGACAGTGCCACGTTAATGCTACTACGTATCCAGGCACTTACCCCCTGGGCAACTACCCTCCGGATAACTACCACCCGGATAATTACCCCCCCCCCCCCAGGTTTATTCCCCCCTAGGGCAACTACCCCCCGGACAACTACCCTCCTAGGGCAATCACCCTCCAGGGCCATTACCCCCTAGGATAACTACCACCCGGTCATCTACCCTCCTAGGGCAACTACCCTCAAGGGCAATTACCATTAGGACATCTACCCCCCCCCCCCGATAACTACCACCTGGGTAACTACCCCCTGGATGACTGCCCCCCCCCCCCCGGATAATTACCCTCCAGATAACTACCACCCGGATAACTACCCCCTGAATAACTACCCCCGGAGAACTATCACCCAGTTAACTACCCCCCGGTTAACTACCCCTTGAATAACTACCCACCGGAGAACTACCCCCTGGGTAAGTACCCCCCGGATAACTACCCCCAGGATAACTACCACCCGGATTACCATCCCGAACCCCCCACGCCCCCTCCTGATACTTACCCACTGGACAACCCTCCCTCCTCCCCCCCCCCCCACAGTTACCATACACCCGTTGTAATTCCATAAGTTCATAACACCATATCAGAAGACTAAGATCATGTAGGCCCTACACTGAAAAAGTCCGGTGTTAAATATGAAACAACGAGCTGGTGTTAAATTTTCGGTGCTCATTCATGGTGTTAGATTAACTCCTCCAGGTGTCATTTCAAAATTTAAAATTGTTTTTTGAATAGTTTCCTAATTACTGCACTTTTTGTTAATTTTGAACTTCAAAAAGACGATAAAGAATTTTGCGATAAAGTACTTGATTTTTGAAAAAATGTGTAGACACATTTACACCACAGTAACACCAGTTGGTGTGGTCCCCTATTGAAGCTGGACGGGTGTTATACCATTAAAATTAACACCACCAATATCAAATCAACACCATGCGGTGTCATTATTGAATTAACTCTAGCACAGTGTCAAAAATATCACCAGCCATAATGTCAAATTAACACCACAAAGTGCCAGGCGAACACTTTTTAACACCGTCACAATACATTTTCAACACCTGTGGGTGTGGTCCTCTATTGAAGTTTGATCGGTGTTAGATTTAACACCCATGGTGTTAAATCAAACACCGATGTTTTTACAGTGTACATTAATGCACCTTTCTCTTACACTGTCATCATTTACTCTTTTGGCTTGTCATTTTCTACCATTATAACACATTAGACGATAAACGTAAGAAAAGAAGAGTTGATTTCACTGCAATTCATATTCCCTTAACATTAGCGAGGGACCCTTCGATATAAAGCCATAGTTTCTGATAGGATCCGGGCACGGTTTTATGAAAGTTATCAGTCCTGACAAGCTGTCAGTTCCACACAATTACCAATCGTTGTAGGTCGATCAAAGCAGGTCCATGGTAACAAGTCAGTGACTCGAGGTCATCAATCAAGCAGAACCCATGGTTTTATTGAAATTATTATAGACTAACAACTAACTTTTATCAAACTGTGCCTTAACCTGTCATTTGAGTAAAAAAGAAAAATACAGCTTATTTTACATACAAGTAGAATTGTGTTAGTTTTCAAATTAAATGTTCTCGACACTTTAAGGGGAAATCGAGATCAAATATAAGCTAGTCTGATTAGAAAGAGTAAAACATTACGAGTTTAACGGTTTTTCTTTTTTTTTTTTACAAAACACCCCTAGTTGTTAACGAAGTCTTTTGTCCTGCACCCTCTTTTTGAATAGATCTAGAGAGTTGTAGTCGACAGAATCCTTTTTACATTAGGGCTGCTCTTTTTTATCCCGGCCATTTTAAGACTATTTTTTTTTTTCACAAAAGCTTGGATCCTTCTTGGAATAACATGCTCTTTAATATTTCGTAAGGGGTTTCTAATTATCTCACCCAAAAGAATCTGATGTTAAAAACCTGAAGTTAGGTCTCGACCAAAACCAGACGATATGAAAAAATGTCGTGTTTTTTTTCCAATTCAAATAGCAAACGTTGTTCGAAAATGACAATGAGCTACGTAATTTTCTGGGGGGGGGGGGGGAGTTATTGCAAGAGGGGTGATTGTTTGGAGCCTAATTTTAATAAGGAGTAATTGCCAAGGGAGGTAATGCTCTGCGGTGATCATACCAAGGATGTGACAATCTCTTCCCGCATCCTTGATATACTGGTTGTCAATGCCTAATGATGTAGTAGGGCAATTCTGAAATGAGCGTTAACAGTATAATAGTAAAAACAGTTTAAAAATTGATGAAACAATGCAAAGAAAGCAAATTAAGACAGAGACGAAGTACACAAATAAGGATACAGTGTACTCCCGTTACAACGAACACGGTTATAACGAAATTTCGTTATAACGAAGCAAAACTTCTGGTCCCAAAATTATCGCCATGAAAGTCTATGGTACAAAATTCGCTTATAACGAAGACGGTTATAACAACATTGTCGTTATCACGAAGTCTTTTCTGAGCGCCACTGACAAAGAAAAACAAAAGAAATGTGCTTCGTTACAATGAAATGCGGATCGCATTCGAAAATGCGTAGCGGAACAAGCATTTTTATAGCGTCTCTGCATGCATGAGCGAACGCTTCACATCATTGTATGTTCACTCCGTGTATCACGCACAGTTTCCGAGGGGAACTGGCGTTATTGTAATACAATAATCTGAATTCAGATAAGGTTTGTTTCACTGTTCCGAAGTCCTTTAAGTACAAAAAACACAGGTCCGTAATAGTAGGGAAATGAAATATTAAGCACATTTTGGCGTTATTCCAAAGGTTCGTTAATCCGATAATAAAATATGGTTCTTATTCTTATTCTTATACGGTTCGTATGTCCGAAAATGATAGGAATTCAAAACGTTTGTTAATCGAACATTACAAAAAGAATCGTTAAAGGACAATTTCACCTTCATAGACATGTGGGTTTGGTGAATGCAGTAATATTAGTAGGACACATCAGTGAGAGTTTAAGCAAAATCGGACAATCCGTTAACAAGTTATGAATTTTTAAAGTTTCTGCTCAGTCACGGCTGGATGAAAAGACTACTATATCTTGTGATGTCACATGAGTACAACGATATAAAGCACGAATAAAGAAAATTCAACATATTTCCCTTTTTCTCCCATAGCAAAAGAACATTCTACTTCTCTCTTTCAGAAGGCAGGGGAAATAATATCACCCTTAACATACGTTAGTAGCAAGTCGAAGAACTGTGCACTTTATTCAAAAAGTAAAGTTTTGTGAAATTCTCTCTTTATTTTCCTTATATAGTTGTACGCATGTGACATCTTACACTAGAGTAGTCTTCTCTTCCAGCAGTGACTGCGCAGATACTTAAGATATTCGTAACTTTTGAACGGATTGTCCAATTTTTCTCAAACTTTCACCGATGTGTTCTACTACAGTAATATTGCTGCATTCTCTCAATCCTTATGTATATAAAGGTGGACTTGTCCTTTAATTCATGGTGGAAAAAGGTAAGTAGACTAACAAAGCTTAAGAATTGCAAGCCTTATAATCGTCTTAAGATAAGTAAATCTTCGAAATAACTAACCTTTCTCATTTTTTTTTTCATTAACAAACTTTCTTCGGAATAACGAACCTTATTTCATTTTCATATGAAAAAGCCTTCGGAACAACGGACTTTCTGAATAGTGAACCTTTCTCATTTTTTTTTTATTTATGATTAACCTTCAGGATGACGAACCTCATTTCATTTTCAGATCAACGAACCTTCGGAAAATGAACAATATAATATTATTTTAAACTAAATTATGTACTTTCGGAATAATGATTTTTCGGAAATGCGAACCTTCAGATAAACAAACCATCGGAATCCCGGGAATGGCGAAACTTCGGAATAAGTAGCCTTCGGAGTAACGTACTTTTAAGATCGATTAATAGAAAAAAATAATTTGTTTTATAAATACAGGAGTAACCCTACGGATAAAAATGGACAAAAATATGTGACTTATAAAAAACACGCTTATTAATTTATTGCGTTTACGAAAGAGAAAATTTTATGTCAACCAGATAGTGACACATAAAAATGATATTAAGAATACTTGGAAAACAATAAAAGATGTTATGAATACATCTAATGATGTATCTAGTATTTCAGAAGTACGATGGGGTAATACCTCAAGCAATGTACCTGCTGGTATGGCCGAAATTTTTAATGATTTTTTTTTGCATCGATTGGGAAAAATTTATCACAAAGTATCCCTTCATCTAAGAAAGTGTTTTATGATTTGTTAGATATACCTAATCCTAATACTATATTTTTGGACCCTACGTATAATGAAGAAGTTATTGATATTATTTATAATTTGATAGAAGGGAAAAGCCCAGGTTGTGATGGAATCGATAATTATTTGTTGAAAAATATAATTCTTCAAATAATAGATCCTTTAGTATATATTACTAATTTATCACTTGGTACTGGGCTTGTACCAAGTCAAATGAAGACTGCCAAAGTTATACCTATATATAACAAAGGGGAGAAAAATGATGTCAATAATTACAGACCAATATCGTTATTATCTTCAATTTCTAAAATTTGTGGAAAGAATAGTCTATATCCGAACTGTAAAATTTTTCAATATGAGTAATATATTTACGAATTTTCAATTTGGATTCAGAGAAAATCACACCACCCACGCTTTACTTACCTTTGTGAAAAAGATTACACATGCACTTGATACATTTTCGCATACAATAGGCATCTTCCTGGACTTTTCAAAGGCTTTTAATACGATTAATCACGGTATACTTCTCTCTAAGTTATCCCATTATGGTATTCGCGGAAAAGCCTTGCAATGATTTACGAGTTATTTATCTGACAGATTTCAATATGTACATGTGAACAGTTTTTATTCTTCTATGAAGAAAATAGAATGTGGTGTTCCGCAAGGAAGTTTGTTAGGCCCACTGTTATTTATAGTTTACATTAATGATTTTTATAGATCTTCAGATAAAGTCTCTTTCATATTATTCGCGGATTATTCCAATCTTTTTTATTCCCACCCTGACCCTGATACTTTAATTAGTACAGTGAATTATGAATTGAAGAACGTCTCACAATGGATATATGCAAATAAATTGTCACTGAATATTGAGAAGACAAAGTACTGTATATGTTTTTCAGTAATTCTTTAGATAGATTACCAGGTAATGTTATATTTGACACTACTCCCCTAGAAGAGGTTTCGTCTATTAAATTCTTAGGTGTTTGTGTTGATAATAAGTTATCATGGAAGTGTCACATAAACAATATTTGTAAGTAATTGCACGTAACATAGGGATAATGAATAGATTGAAATATTATCTTCCTTCTTCGGCTTTGATTACGCTTTATTCAAGTTTGGTATTGCCGTACTTGAATTACGGAATTCTTGCTTAGGGGAATACATATTCGACATTGTTAGATAAACTTTTTCTTCTGCACAAAAAGGCGCTCAGAATCGTTTTTAACCTTCATATCCGAGCACATACTGACAAGCTTTTCCTTGAGCACAAAATTCTGAAAATAAAAGAGTTGTATTTGTTTCATCTTGGTCAATTTATGTTTAATTACAACTGCAATCATCTACCCAAAATATTTTATTCTTTATTTCACCTAAACAGCCACGTACATAATTATCCCACGAGACAATCTAAAGAATTTCATCTTCCCTTAGTTAGAACTGTACACACTCAAAATACATTTGTTTATACCGGACCCAGATTTTGGAATAGCTTAGGTAATGATCTAAAAGAATCTGTGAAGTTAATTACATTTAAGTATAAACTCAAAAAAATATTTGTTTTCTAAATATACCAGTTAATTCTGTTAAAAAACCCGTCATGTTTCACTTTTTCTTGTACAAGTCTTATATTTTCTACTGCTGATCTTTTCTTAATAAAACCCATTTCATCAAAAGAAATTAGTTTTGGAATTACATTTTGTAAACGTCTCGCTAACGCCCTTTTAACTATTTTATAATCAATATTTAACAAAGATATTGGGCGCCAATTATCAAGTTTTCGTTTATCATCCTTCTTAAACAGCAGTGTTAATATAGAATGTCTTTGGCTATCAGATAATGTACCATTCTTATACCCTGTATTTAGACTGCCTAACAATAAATCTTTAATATAATCCCAAAAAAATCTTGTAAAATTCAGCACTTAAGCCATCACTGCCGGGGGATTTGTTATTTTCCATCGACATCAAGGCTTCAAAGCATTCTTTTTCTGTAAGGATTCCCTCACAACTTAAACTGTCATTCTCTTCCAAAGTACCAAAATTCAAATTTTGCAGATATTCACAAGAATTATGTAACTTGTCTGAGTGGTATAATTTGCTGTAATATAAATAAATCTCTTCTAAGATACATTTCTCATCAACAATAACTTTGTCTTTCTTCAAAACAGCATTAATCTCCTTTCTCTTTGCATTCTGCGTTTCTAACCTCAAAAAATAATTCGTTGATTTTTCTCCTTCTTCAATCCATTTCTCTCTGGATCGAACAAAAATACCTCTACATTTATTTCTATATATTTTGTTCTAATTTCATTTTAATTCTTAGTTCTTGTACATTTATCTCTGTAGGGTCTTCATCAACTTTTTTTTTCAATCATATTCAAATCTTGTTGAAGTTTAAACAAATACTGATTTCTTATTTTTTGCTTATATTTTGCATATTTTTTTGAAAATTCCCTTATCTTAATCTTACACATCTCCCATTTCAATTGTGAATCAAAATGTTGATATTCAAAACGCATCTTACCAATCATATTTATTATACGTTCCCTATACAATTTATCTAACAATAAAGAATTATTCAATTGCCAATAACCTCTTCCCCGTGTAGTATCACAAATCTTAATTTTCAACGAAATGGCGTTATGATCACAACGAACAGATGGTCTGATATCAGTATTCTGAACAACACACGTAAAGATGACGAAATAAGCCAATATTTTAATCTTGAAAACAGACCGAGCGATAACTGACGCCATGTAAAGTGTTTCTTAATTGGATGAACCAATCGCCAAACATCTATCAAATCCAATATTTTCATAAATTTAAAAAATTTTTTTTTTTCTTGTATCTACGGATGGGATATACCTTGCGTATTTAACGGTCCATGTTGAACACAATTCCAATCACCACCAAATATAAGTTTATTTTTCGAAATATCTAAAACGTTAACCCAGGAAGTTAAACATTTGTAAAATATGTCTTTATCAGACGTTTTCGTTGATGAACACACATTAATAATACAATATTCATCTTTCTCTGCAAAAAGTTTAAGAGCCAAAGCTCTGTCATCGCCTTTCGCAACAACTGATATAAAATCTACCGAAAGTTTGGAATTAATCAAAATTGCCATACCTTTCGAATGGTTTGTACCATTTTTAAAGTAACAGGCACCTTTCCATTCTGATTTTATTGCGTTTTCCATATCTTTCGTCCAAAAAGTCTCTTGCAACAGTATAATGTCAGCTTTTTGATTAATCATCCAAAGAATTATTTCTTTCCTCTTCTCTCTGTTTCGTAATCCTCTTACATTAACTCTTTATGTGCCATGGTGGAAACCCCCTGTGTGCCACGTTATTCTGAGACACGAAAGTAGTCCTGCTTCGAGAAAGAATTCTGTTTTTCCTATTTGTATAACTTCTACAAATTTCTGTTAAGATGAACATAATAGTGGCCAAACTTAAAGAGGAATGCCAAGCTTTGTTTCGATATAAATTGTATGACGACTCCTCTATTTTCAATTTTTCTTTTGAATGACCAGTTACACTATACTGCCAGGGCATGACATTTGCACATAAAACCGTGACAGAAACTTAGAATATACGAGCAAATCTAGTTGGGAACATCGCTTGGTAGTCGATCACGACATAGAATGCAAGCCGTATATATGAGAGGAACAAAAGCACGAGAAACGCTTTCATTGTGCCGTGGGATTAGCAGTAATTAGCGGTTTATCGATCGGTTTTGGCGGCTTTGTTTGAGCAGAATATGCGAAGTTGGCACGCCGTCGACTGAGTCGGACGTGCAAACGTGGCACATAAAGAGTTAAGAGATATAATATGAATCAGATTCCCACCAGTGAACAGTAAACGTTGATATTTTCATGTCTTCTGTGTTCCTGTGACAAACTACGCTGACAATAAGTATTACAAACTACGTCGTGCATCGAGAACTCACTGCACCGAGAGTGTGATATGTGTTCCGTGCATAAAACGCGCTGATATTATATATATATATATATATATATATATATATATATATATATATATATTGTTACGAATGTGGATAAGCAGGAAACCACTGGCTATATGCAGAACAATATGTGCCTTGTTATAGATGAAAACCACTTGCCGTTCGCAGCGAATTCTCGTGGGGTCAATGTTTACATTCCACACGTGCCAAGCACACCCCTCCATGTTGACACTTCCTCGGGTTTCTCCTCTTTCCGGCCTTCGTCCCAAAACATTAGGATTTTTGGCATTAAACTCTACCTCATAAAGTACCAAGCAGGGCACATTCCAAAACAAGTGGATTTCCGCTCTAGCCTGAATCTCTGATAAAGTACACATTCCTTGCACATTCCGTGAATTCTGCCAATTCCTCGCATTACATCGTTTGGAATTCTATGTTGTGTATAGTCCTCTGAAAAATTCTATGTTTTACCTACTATGAAGGTATACGCCCCAAATATTCTATGTTCCTTGTAGTTTGCGCATAATCTGAATCGTCCGAATACTTTTGTAAGTTTAAGGAAATACATTAAACATAGAGGTATAAATATCGCTGGCTCTGACGAATCAGGGGACTTCTGGAACTTTACTTCTTAAGAGGACCGACTTCTTGAATCTAAGGACTTTAGCGAAAGTCGTCGTGTCATGCAGTTAGAGTAATTAGACAAGTCCTGTTATAACTCATTTTGATCATGTACGTTTGTCAACAAGAAGTATATCTGCCAATAAAATAACAGTTTTTGCCCGGAACATACGCTCTTCCGATTGAACCGTGTTGCAGCCCTCTCATCGTGAGGGTGAATAAATTGTGTGAATGTACCTGATGCACCTTATATCTAACTAATTAACTCTCTTCCATTGCGGGAAATGTGCCTTTCTATTGGGGGTATTATTCCCGCTCTGTAAACATCCTGCCACCCCCAGCAGTCAGCGCAACAACACCCATGTTCCCTCAACAATATATATATATGGGTGAAAACGTTTCTCTCTATACATTAAAGTAACTATATCCTTCTATGATCGACTACCGTTGTTCATCTGGTCACGATGATCCCCCGCCTTGATATCAACTTTCTTGGAAACCCGATTATACTGGGATATCTCGAAGGGTGTTGTTTTTATTCAAGATTAGATAGAACTGTGACATATTGGCGAACGTCTCTGACTAAAATAAACATTGTTTTAGTGAAAATTCAAATGAAGGGTAGAAAAACATTCAAATGAATGTATTATCATCTTGTTCATGATTTTGAAGACTGTGTTAATTTGTTCCTAAAATATTGTTTACCTCCTGTGAAGTTTACAAAAGCTAATACACACGGAAGTTAAAGTAAAAGTGGAGTTTTTGTCATGTAAGCAGAGATTTTTATATTCTTATCTTCACTTTCATCTCATTTGAACAAAACATATAGCAGGGGTCTCATTTGTTTAAATGTTAATGTTCGCTAGATACTAATAATGAATTTAGTGCATTTCGCTTGGTCAAATCCCCATAAAAGCCCTTTACAGATGCTGAAAGTAAGCCATGTTTTGATCAGAGACGTTCAGGTTTCACTCATAGACGTTCCTCAGACATAGACAATAAAAACGATGTCCTTTGATCCATAATTACGAGGTTTGTGAACAAACAACATTATTCTTTTATTAAGCACATTTTTATCTTTTGTGAACAATTCAGAATGGTAATTTCAACTTGAATTATTTTTCATAATAACCGATTGTAACTACAAACCTCCAAATTGTAAGAGGAATTTCGATTTCTACAACAAAAATCAACAACAAACCTGTCCTCGTTATATCATTCATATCTTACAACACTTTTGAATGACAGACAAATAAAAATTACATGAAATACTTGCAATTTTGACTACCTTACCTAAATTATTTGTTTATATCAGAGACATCTGCTTTTCCATCAGGGACGTTTCGGCTGTAAGTTATCACTAGAATTAAACACCAAACTCCCTATTTTAAAAGATGCTCGTAACTCAACATTCCACATTCATTGAGAAATCATTTACCGAGGCATATGTCAAGAAATGTTTTTGTTTATGATAACCACTACTTTGTATTTCACCTTCCGGTGTATGCGAAGGTGTGCCCACATGCCATCAATATTGTATATGTTTTCTTTAAAATGTAGTCAATATCTATAACAAAGGTAAACACGAATTTACTAATACTATTTCAATTTGACCACTATACCTCAAATATGATTGTATGTTTTTGTCAGGCCAGTTCGGATTTTTATTAGGGACCGTACCTGGGCCACTGTTATGATGTCGTCTCAGAAAGCTGTAATTAACCTATACTCATCCTAGAAGCATCAAATTTCGCTGTGCTTTTTTTTGTATACTATGGCAGATATAATAATAATAATAATAATAATAATAATAGTGTATACTTTTATAGCGCAACAGTCCATCAAAAGATGCTCATGGCGCTTTTAGTCTTAAGGTTAGGAGAAGAAAGAAAGAAAGAAGAGAGAGGGAGAGAGAAAAGGAATTATGTGACATATTCACTCTTGTTTTGTTTCCTACAACATATTAAACAGATATGTTTTTAGGGATGATTTAAATGATTCCACAGAGGATGACTGGCGAACAGTGACAGGGATATCTTTCCAAACTTTAGGTCCTATGTGGGAGAAAGAACGAGTTCCCCATGAATGCTTAACCTTAGGTATCTGAAATGAAAAGGAAGTAGAGGATCGAAGTCTGCGAGGAGGGTTATAACAATATAAAGAATTCTGGAGATACTCAGGTGCAGTTGAGTGAACTACATGATACACAAGAAGAGCAATTTTGAAAATAATTCGCTTTTCAACAGGAAGCCAATGGAGAGAACGTAACACTGGCGTAATGTGAGCAGTTTTCCTACTATAGGTCAGTAATCTTGCGGCAGAGTTTTGAAGGCGTTGTAGAGTGTTAATTTGTTGTTGTGACATGCCGAAAAACAAAGAGTTACAATAATCTATTCGAGAGGAAATAAGAGCATGTATAATCTGTTCAGCTGCTGTTTTAGTGAGATATTTCCGAATAAAACCAAGATTACGCAATTGGAACCTTACAGATTGTGATACATACGCAACATGATATTTGAAGGACATGGTACTATCAAAAACAACACCAAGATTGCGTGCCTTTTCAGAAGAGTTAATAACACTGTTACCAATTCTCAATTGACACTTCTTCATGTTAGCCTTTGTCAGCATGTGTCTTGACCCAAGTACCAGTAACTCTGTTTTATTGTCGTTCAACTTTAGTTGATTTTTGCTCATCCAACCTTTGATTTCATCAACACAAATTTCAAGTTGTTTTAACACTGTTGCTGCTATAGTTTCAGATGGCGGGAAGGAAACAAACAATTGAATGTCATCAGCATAGCAGTGATAATGAACATTGTGCTTCCGAATGATCTGACTAATGGGCTGAAGATAGAGTGAGAAGAGGAGTGGGCCGCCAACCGATCCTTCTGGAACTCCAAACTCGGTGGCTACAGGTTTTGACGCTGAATCATCAATCTTGACGTACTGGAGACGGCCAGATAGATAGGAAGTGAACCAGCGCAATGCAGTACCAGAGACCCCGACAGATCTTAGTCGTTGAATGAGGATTCGGTGATCGACAGTGTCAAAGGCGGCAGACATGTCAAGGAGGACAAGCGCTGTGATGTTTCCGCGATCCATCTGCTTCAAAATATGATCACTAAGGTTTGCAAGAAGCGTTTCAACACTATGATGAGGCCTATATGCTGACTGGAAGCAATCCAAGAGATTGTTGTCTTGTAGATGTGCAAGAAGCCGTGAGAAAGCAACACGTTCCATTATCTTACTGAGGTAAGGTAAGTTGGATATAGGACGATAGTTCAGCAGGATTTCAGGGTCTAAACTGGGCTTCTTGAGGGTTGGACGAATCAGAGCTGTCTTCAGGGCAGGTGGGATGATGCCAGTTGAGAAACTCTGATTAACTATTTTAGCAATGCAGGGAGCAAATGCAGGCAAACATTTCTTCAGAAGAGTGGAGGGCATTGGGTCCAGCTCACAAGACGTACATGGTGATTTCTGTATGATCTCAGATATCTCATTAATAGATGTGGGAGAAAGATATTCCAGGCATTCAGAGGTCTTCACAGTGAAGTCAGTCATATGGACAACAGGAAGAGATGAACGAATGTCCATAATCTTACTGACGAAGTATTTGCTGAATTGATCAGACAAATCTTTGCTTGATTCATGCTGAGGAAGAGAGGACGTTTGCTTTCTGCTCAGGAGTTTGTTTGCAACTTTAAATAGCTGTCTAGAGTCTTTCCCACAGTCTTCAATTTTCTTTGAGTGATATGCTACTTTAGCTGCACGGATGGAGGCCTGAACCCGCTGTCGTTGCTGGCAATACAGTTGTCTATGGATCTCAAGTTTAGATGATCTCCATTTCCTCTCCAACTGCCTTTGAACTAACTTTTCTTGTCGTATTTCGTCACTGTACCATTGAGTCATGGGGCGAACTACGACAGAGCGACGTCTTACAGGAGCATAATCATCCAGGATGGCAGAAAGTGTGGAGTTATATGCAGTAACAGCTCCCTCAGTGCTTTCAGCAGCAGTACACTTGTCATCCAGCGAGAGAACTATTGGATCGCTGCAGATTTTGTTATGGTCTATCGCCTTAATGTTCCGAGACATGATAAGTTGTCTTTTGGCAGCACACTTTGGAATGTTCAGATTGCACATGATTGCCATATGATCAGATATACCATGATTGACAGAAACATCAGATATTGTTGCTGCGTCATCTGAACGGGTGATAAGCAAGTCTAGAGTGTGTCCTCGGATGTGGGTTGGCTCATTTACATGTTGCTTTAGATTATATGCTGACAGAATTTCCGAGAAGCTGTGAGTGTTTGCATTGAGAGAGTCCATCTGGATGTTAAAGTCTCCACAGATAACAAGGCTTGAAGATCGAAAGAGTTGTTCATCCAGAAGATTGGAAAACTCCTCTAGAAACTCCTTTAAAGCATTACAGTTTGGAGGTCTGTATACCACAATCAAATGTACAGTTTTAGAGGATTGACAGATATCCACTTGAATTACCTCAAAAGATTTCACATCAGTTGAAGAAATCATCTTGATGTCAAGATTGCTTCTGTAGAGAAGTGCAACACCTCCACCTCTTTTACCCTTTCTTGGTATGTGCTTGAATGAAAATCCTCTTGGAGTAAGATCTGCAATGGGAGCTGCATCATCAGTGGTGAGCCATGTCTCACAAACACCAACGATATCTAGATCGTTGTCAATCACAAAGTCGACGAAGTCAGATGTTTTGTTTTTCAGCGACCTTGCGTTCATCATGCAGAGAGAGATGTTTTGATCAGCAGATACTTTCTTCAGATGACAAAAAGATTTTACACCTTGCCTTTGGCTTGTTACCTGAGGCAAAACGTCACTGAAGGAGGGATAGGAGACTGCACTTTCAACATGTTGAGATTTACGCCCGATTGCCCTTCTCCCTCGATGCGTCCGCCTTCTCCTTATACCCAGAAGCTTGATGCGTTCATGGACTTCCTTCCTAAGTCTGTACGATGGACCATGACAAACAGAAGGATTCATGTTTCGGAGAGCGGTCGAATCATATGAAACATGCTGATTTCGTTGAGAAGAGGAGTACACGTTCAAGGCAGTCGCAGAGTCCAAAGGTCCAGGATTGGGACTAACATCCCCAGATCTCATAAGGAGCAGTTGATAAGTTGCTACTGTGTTGGCATAATAGCTAACACGTGGTCCACAGTACTTGAGTGTGTTAGATTTCCACCTGGGCTGTGCAAGAAAGCTGTAGTAGTTGTGCTGTACACCAAGGCAAATTCCTTTTGCAAGAAGTACAAAGCACACAATAGCTATCTGCTTGGTCAACTCCATTGTGAACTTTTCAGCTTCTTTACCAAAACAATGGGAGACTTTTAGGCTTGAGTGAACAGGTGAGAGACAAGAAGAACATGGCTGTGTAGGGCTCACACAAGATAGAAGTCAAGTCCAAAAACTGCAATCACTTACACCAGTGCAGCTCTAGCTTCACTCAGCTTCAAGTTGGTCCTGCTGATTCCAGAGTCACAAATAAATTCAGTAGTAGTTGATTTGTATATTGCAGATGTCAAAAATCCATAAAATAGTAGAAAGTTGAGGAGAGAGACGAGAGGGCTACCACACAGGCGCTCACTCCATTTCCACAATTGTAAACGCCAAATTGTAAACGCCAAACTCAACAGAATATCAACGGTGTGGTACGGTAAACGTTTGACCAAAAATGAACTGAAAACCTCTTTCAAGAGGTTGACAATGATAACATTACAATACCACATTTTACCTGTCACATCGGTAGGGGATTATCGATCCTTCTTTCTACTAGAAGGCGATACATAAGTACATAGTGTTGTAGAGGAAACTAAGTAAAGGGACATTCTTAATAGACATTTTCTTGTTTCATCATAGATGTTAGCATTTTTCCTTTTCTCATGTATTTGGCTTACAAACCTAAAAAATAATACCACTAGAACATCTCACCTTACTTCTAAGAGAAAAGGAGTCATTACAGGGGAAATTAAGCCCAAATATGAGCTAGCCGCTGATAAGAAAGAATAAAATCTTAAGGGGTCAAGAAAAAAATAATGAAGTTTTGAAGTTTCGCTTATTTTTCAGGAAACAGTTTTTGAACGGTCATTATGAATATGCTAATGGCAAATTGAGCTTGTCATTCCCTCACAACTTGCCATAATGTTTGCACATAAACTTTTGAAATTTTCAGTTTTTCATTCAAACATAATTATGCCCGAGGCTTTAATCCGGGTATATCTAACTGATTACTATTCTGAAGGTAATCAACCAGGAATAGCATCATGTTTCAGATTTCAAAGACAGAACAATTGAATTTTCTTTATTTTTTGTACACGATCAATGGAAAATTGTCAGGTTATGACATGGTTAGCTCACTCATTTGCATATTCTTATCAACTGTACGAGAACTTGTTTGCAGAAATTAGCAAAACTTCAAAAAGGCAGTTAATTAAGGGTGCAATTCAGCACAATTAAGGGTGCAAGTATGCACCGCAGGTGTGCTGCTATTGTTACAAATTAGGTGCAAATTTGAACATTTATCTCTTAGCGTGTAAGCCTCAGATTTTACAGCCTCAAAAGCAAACGTAGTGATGTGCATTAAAAACAGAGTCCGCATTATAACATTGAATTGTATTTCCCCTCCACTTGGTATTCCATGTCCTCAATCAGTGCATGGTACCCACTGCGTCGCTTGCTACCTGAAACAGGGGTTGGGATAGTCATTATTTTATAAACAGATGGCACCTCCAAGATTTCCATCCGGTCTTGACAGTACCACGGCCGTTGTCCGGAACTTGTAGGCTTCCTGAACGTGACTGAGCCTAAAGATCCTGAGCAGGACGAAATTCTAATATTCGGAGCATTTAAAATCCTTCCAGTCTTCCCATCTTGCTGTAAGAAAAAAAAAAAGATAGAGTTAAAATGATATTAAAATGAATCTATCATGCACTGGAAGAACAATGTACACACAAATGAACGTCTCTGATAAAAAATATAAAATCAACATTGTTTTTAGATTGCGTAAATTACCTAGAACGATGTATGTATACGAGGGCCATATACTGTGGAATAATGAAAGATCTACTCCTTATTGTAGTAGTTGAAAATGTGTAAAACGTTCAATGTAACGTCTCTGACGTAAACATCTTTGCTTATCAGTACTTAATGGGTTTGATTTTTACAAGATATTGGCATTATATTTGGATTGAGGAACCAATGTGCTACAAACATAGGCACCAATTCGCCATGGTGGGTCATTGATATTGGTTTGAGAGCAGATCCTATTTGTTCAGAGAACGTCTCTGACCTAAAACCTATTTTTCTTCCATTTTTGCCTCTCTCACAAAAAATACGTAAACTAAAGTGACTACTACATAATAATCAAAGACTATTGACCTATTACTAGTCATAAAACATATTTTCTGTCCTGGCAATGTGTTTACACTTGCTCAATTAACAGAAAATCTTAAATTTGAAATTCTTTGACATATTTTCAACATCTTTCAGGAAGCTTCATTTTTCTTAATATTAGAACATGCCCGTGTTAACTTGGTTCTACTTGTTCCTTTTGTACTAACTGAGCCCATCCAGACGTAAATTTACTTTAATGTTCTCATAATTTGTATAGTGGATGTCTTTATTTCATGAAACAGTAATTTTCAGAGACGTTTTTCATTTTGCTCAGAGACGTGCGGTCTTTGATTTTCGTGCAGATTCTTACATATTTACTGTCTATCCTTTTTTAATTTACCTCTAATCCAAAGATTGAAATACATAATTTCACAAATGATACTGATTGGCAAATCTACGGAATAATAATTCTAATAAATCGGCACAAACACCAGGAAAGTTTTTGTTATTACTCACATTTTCAAGATTTGTGGGCATATCTGTCGTTGAACTGTGCTGACTCGATTCCAGGATGGCTCGTCAGTGCGTAAAATAAGCACGCAAAGAAAGTATCATGCAGTGCGAAAGTGTCAGATGAGGGAATATCCCTTCAGAGACTTTCAATCAGGGACATTCGTTTTGATCAGAGACATTCGCCAATTCGGGTTTTCAACCAGAACTCATTTTTGTGGACAGTATGCTACTAAAGTTGCCAATCATCATAGTCGCCTGGCTCACACTGACATACTGATAACCACTTTTTATCTCAAGCATAATCCACTTTCATTAATGACACCATTAAACAACTTAACATCTCTGATGGTTATTCAGTATAATTTTCTTTAATGAGCCACCACACGATCATTTCACACAGCTCACTCACAAATTTTGATGGAATGGTAGTATGGATAAGACGCTAAATAAATATGGCCTTACATGTTTTCATAGTCATTCTGAATTTTTGGCGTCAAGGAAAAGATAATTCATTCAGAGACGTTCTTTTTCAGACATAAGTGAATACAACGTTTCCTGAGAAGATAAATAATACACACGTTCATGGCAGAAGTACTTGATTAAATAGTTGAAGTGTGTGGGCTTACTCACAAGAAAAAAACAAAGCTGTAGAATTGCATTAGAACAAAAATTATGACGTGTGATTCTGGGATTTTTTCCCAAAATATGCATTTTTGTCAATTTTTTTCAGCTTCAAGGCATTATTTTTTAAAGAAAATGCAGTAAGAACACTACAAAGTATATATATTTTCTGAAAGGTACAACCCTCCCCTACCAAATGATACCTAAAACCATGAAAAGCACCCCAAGATGACAATTTTACAAGGGTTTGAATATCGAAAAGCCCGAAAATAGCCAATTGTACATCGTTCGACGTTTTCCCCCATATATATATAATATATACATATCATATATATATATATACATATATATATATATATATATATATATACAGTGTATATATATATATATATACATCAAGTACACATATTGAGGGAACGTAAGCTGCAATCAGATTGCTGGAGAGGCATATCTCCAGTCAAAGATTCAATATTAAAAAAGATGTACCAATCGCATAGTTGACATAGAGAATAAGCAAAGTCGCATTTTTTTTACCCACATCAGCGTAACTTTACGGGGTTCAGGGGTCTCCCGCCCCTTTGCCAGCAGTCAAAATATAAACTGAAACTGAAACCTATTTTTATTGAATCTTTTCGGTAAGTATTAAGGGCTGCGCTACGTTTTTGGAAAGCGGGGGGGGGGGGTGAAAATCGCCTATCCGTCCAGAAGAAAGAATATCAAAAGACGAGAAAAACAACAACAAAAAAGCCTTCCGCCGAAAGTCGGCTGACAAGCAAAAAACAAACAAACAAACAAACAAAAAGTCTTTACATGTGACCTGCACCATAAAACAAACAAAAAGTCGCCAGACATGGATTTTTAGTTACGGGCAGATTCTAAAAGACCAGACTCTAAGGTTTAAAATGATGTATAACTCCATTCAAATGGACTCCCTTAACCTACCTAAATACTGGAAATAGAGCACACACTCTGGAAAAGTGTAAACTGAGAAATGATGCTGCGCTGGTCCGGTTATGGGCTTGTATGCTATTAAGATAAATATTATGATCGGTTCCTACCTAGCAAACAAAGATTTTTTTCCCCCAATTGGTCGAAAAGCTATGAACACGAGACAGAATTACTAATCATAATGCACACGAAACCAATGATATTTTTGATTCATTAGTTCTTGAGTTATACTTTGATTCCTAATGACTCATTACGAAATGAATTGTTCAAATTAAGCACTGCAAAAATGTAACGTAAAGAAATCCAAATTGAATATCAAGAGTCATTTTTATATTGAACACATGAACCTTTCTGGAGTAAGTACTTTCTGGCCTACATTCCACCTTGCATTAGTGAAAAGTAAACACACACACACACACACATACGCCTATCCAGATTCCAACTGCATTGCCTTATAACACTGGAATGTAAAATCCATTTAGTCATTTTCTAACTGAACCATTCTTGTATGTCATACGTCACACCCTGTGTTAAGTCGATTCCACAACTAAAGAACAGAGAGAGAGAGAGAGAGAGAGATAGAGAATTAAAAGAGTTTGATCAAGGTGGTTCTTCTATATGCTTCCTTAATATTTTAGTTAAAAAACACTTGACGTGGGAGGGATTTGTACTACAAACGTCAGGGGCGTCACCAGCTTTTTTTCAAGGGGGGTGCGTTTTGACATTTAATGTAACGATTTTTTTTTTGACAGACATTTGGAATTTAGGACGCTCTCGATCCCCAGACTTCAAGCGGGGAAAGGGCACCGGCGTAGCTAGGATTTCATCTTATTTGGGAAGTGCTAGTATGCGAGGGAGCGAAGCGACCGAGCCCGAGCAAGGCGGAGCGAGCGAGAGGGGGAGGAGGAGGGGGAGGGTGTGGGTGTCCCCCTCCCACGGTGAGAACTTTTTGCATTTTGATGTTGTAAATGGTGCAATTTGATGCATGCTTTTGCTTGTTTTATCGACTTGAAACAGTCCCACTCGTTTCACGTAGCAGTATATTCTGATGTAGATTATTATTGAACAATTTGTCTGTAAAATAGTATCATTCCAATAACTTCCTGTTTTAATATTTTACCTGAATATCATGAACGCGACCAAGCAGGAGCGAGCGGAGTGAGCGAGGGGGAGGGTGTGGGAGGGGGTGTCGCCCTTCCATATGTGAGAACTTTTTGCATTTTGACGTTGTAAATGGTGCAATTTTGTGCAGGTTTTTGCTTGCTTTATCGACATGAAACAGTCCCACTCGTTTAAGGTAGCAGTATATTTTGATGTAGATTATTATTGAACAATTTGTCCGTAAAGTAGTATCATCCAAATCAACTTCGTGTTTGAATATTTTACCTGAATATGAACGCGACCAAGCAGGAGCGAGCGGAGTGAGCTGGGGGGAGGGTGTGGGAGGGGGTGTCCCCCTCCCATGGTGAGAACTTCTTGCATTTTGATGTTGTAAATGGTGCAATTTGATGCAGGTTTTTGCGTGTTTTATCGACTTAGCTTTTGAGTTTTTAGAATTGAAATAAAGCGATCTGAAGCACACTTTTTGTGGAAAATCCAGAAATTGTCATTCCCCATATTATACTTTACTAAGTATAGAAAAGGGACAAGGCAATGGGAGGGTGACAAGATACCTCTCCCATATACTATTATAATTTTTTCGCCTTCCAAATCCCCAGAATTGTTTTTGCCCACGAATTTTTTGTGCAAACTGAAAAAAAAAATAAAACAATAAAAAGCAAAAACATTTAGCGTCCGGCGTTGAAGTCGCTCGCAGACTGAAAAGGTGATTTTTTTTTTTTTTGGTCTGAAGGGGGGTGCGTTCGCATTCAACACCCCCCCCCCCCCCCTCCCCTGGTGATGCCCATGAACGTTTCAAAGTGACCGGCTAAAAGGCGCTCTGCTGTAAGTACACTGTAAAAACACTTACATAATGGCTCTTACGATATTTGGTTAATTTTGTCAACCATTAAAATAGCAAGAACAAGCGTGCAAATGAGTGCAGTCGCTATCATCAGACACAAGGACATAACGTTCAAATCAGGAAATTGCGTTTGTAAGGATGAACTACGGTTCGATTAATGTAGCGTAACATTATGTTAAAGAAGTTTAACTTAATATACCTCATTTTCAAATATTAACTAATAATGTTTACGCAACCCATTTTTACACCTGCAATCCAGGGAACTTTATTGATTTGATTTGATTTATTTCTGCTTAATTCCGTTACATCAGATAGGATCATGTACATGTCATTTATGACAAACAGTATATCGACACATAGTTTTTAGTACAATTATACAAGACAAATACAAACATACTGGCTTATGGAACTTAAACAGAAGGATCTCCAAAATAAGCCGAGGCTTGACGGTATGGAGACTATAGCTTACCTACTCTGAATAGAATAGGGAATAGAGAAAGAGAGAAATAGGGAAGGGTAGGGGGAATAGGGAAAGTTACAGAGTGTATGGGTACCACTCCAACTACTTTACAATAATAGTAATGATGATAAATACAATATGATAGTGATATTAAAGTTAACACGTTCAGTTGCCTTTGCCGGAGTAATGACCGAATATGCACTATGAAAATAATAATGTGTGAATACAAAATATCTTATACATATTGTTATCTGACATTGAATGAAATATATCGTGCTTGTTTTATGTACGCAGTAATGGTAAGGCACATCGTACACATACATGCTCATATAATATACATGATGTACCTATCCTATACATACATATACATACTCATATTCACAATATGGATAGATAAATAAATCCATATATGTATGCACACATCCATGCATTATGTATTACGTACATATTCATATACATTTGATTATAATACAATAAAGGAATCAGAATTTATCCTGGGGAATACTGTTTAAGGAGGTGAAGTTTTACAGCCTTCTTAAATGAATACATAGTGGTCATGTTTTTAATTTCAATAGGAAGGGAATTCCAAGTGTCAGGGCCGGAGTGTCTGATAGAATGATGCGCGAGTGCGGTTTTGGGGTTAAATAAATGTAAATTTGTGGATTGTCTGGTTGGATAAGAGTGAATCTCTGAATTTGACCGAAATATTATGTTAAATATTGGAGGCAAGAGGTTTGACTTGAGACAAATTTGACTTGAGATCATTTTCCGAAATGAATTACTTCACTTTGAAAACGTTTGTTAATGATTCAAAACCTTGGCGGTATGGTTCATCAATATAATCACTGCCGAATCGCTTAGTCTCTTTCAATGTCAATGTCAAGATAAGTGATATGCATGGATTGTAAACATTTCCTGTTTTTAATTTCAATAGGAAGGGAATTCCAAGTGTCAGGGCCGGAGTGTCTGATAGAATGATGCGCGAGTGCGGTTTTGGGGTTAAATAAATGTAAATTTGTGGATTGTCTGGTTGGATAAGAGTGAATCTCTGAATTTGACCGAAATATTATGTTAAATATTGGAGGCAAGAGGTTTGACTTGAGACAAATTTGACTTGAGATCATTTTCCGAAATGAATTACTTCACTTTGAAAACGTTTGTCAATGATTCAAAACCTTGGCGGTATGGTTCATCAATATAATCACTGCCGAATCGCTTAGTCTCTTTCAATGTCAATGTCAAGATAAGTGATATGCATGGATTGTAAACATTTCCTGTTTTTAATTTCAATAGGAAGGGAATTCCAAGTGTCAGGGCCGGAGTGTCTGATAGAATGATGCGCGAGTGCGGTTTTGGGGTTAAATAAATGTAAATTTGTGGATTGTCTGGTTGGATAAGAGTGAATCTCTGAATTTGACCGAAATATTATGTTAAATATTGGAGGCAAGAGGTTTGACTTGAGACAAATTTGACTTGAGATCATTTTCCGAAATGAATTACTTCACTTTGAAAACGTTTGTTAATGATTCAAAACCTTGGCGGTATGGTTCATCAATATAATCACTGCCGAATCGCTTAGTCTCTTTCAATGTCAATATCAAGATAAGTGATATGCATGGATTGTAAACATTTCCTGTTTTTAATTTCAATAGGAAGGACATTCCAAGTGTCAGGGCCGGAGTGTCTGATAGAATGATGCGCGAGTGCGGTTTTGGGGTTAAATAAATGTAAATTTGTAGATTGTCTGGTTGGATAAGAGTGAATCTCTGAATTTGACCGAAATATTATGTTAAATATTGGAGGCAAGAGGTTTGACTTGAGACAAATTTGACTTGAGATCATTTTCCGAAATGAATTACTTCACTTTGAAAACGTTTGTTAATGATTCAAAACCTTGGCGGTATGGTTCATCAATATAATCACTGCCGAATCGCTTAGTCTCTTTCAATGTCAATGTCAAGATAAGTGATATGCATGGATTGTAAACATTTCCTGTTTTCAATTTCAATAGGAAGGGAATTCCAAGTGTCAGGGCCGGAGTGTCTGATAGAATGATGCGCGAGTGCGGTTTTGGGGTTAAATAAATGTAAATTTGTGGATTGTCTGGTTGGATAAGAGTGAATCTCTGAATTTGACCGAAATATTATGTTAAATATTGGAGGCAAGAGGTTTGACTTGAGACAAATTTGACTTGAGATCATTTTCCGAAATGAATTACTTCACTTTGAAAACGTTTGTTAATGATTCAAAACCTTGGCGGTATGGTTCATCAATATAATCACTGCCGAATCGCTTAGTCTCTTTCAATGTCAATGTCAAGATAAGTGATATGCATGGATTGTAAACATTTCCTGTTTTTAATTTCAATAGGAAGGGAATTCCAAGTGTCAGGGCCGGAGTGTCTGATAGAATGATGCGCGAGTGCGGTTTTGGGGTTAAATAAATGTAAATTTGTGGATTGTCTGGTTGGATAAGAGTGAATCTCTGAATTTGACCGAAATATTATGTTAAATATTGGAGGCAAGAGGTTTGACTTGAGACAAATTTGACTTGAGATCATTTTCCGAAATGAATTACTTCACTTTGAAAACGTTTGTTAATGATTCAAAACCTTGGCGGTATGGTTCATCAATATAATCACTGCCGAATCGCTTAGTCTCTTTCAATGTCAATGTCAAGATAAGTGATATGCATGGATTGTAAACATTTCCTGTTTTTAATTTCAATAGGAAGGGAATTCCAAGTGTCAGGGCCGGAGTGTCTGATAGAATGATGCGCGAGTGCGGTTTTGGGGTTAAATAAATGTAAATTTGTGGATTGTCTGGTTGGATAAGAGTGAATCTCTGAATTTGACCGAAATATTATGTTAAATATTGGAGGCAAGAGGTTTGACTAGAGACAAATTTGACTTGAGATCATTTTCCGAAATGAATTACTTCACTTTGAAAACGTTTGTTAATGATTCAAAACCTTGGCGGTATGGTTCATCAATATAGTCACTGCCGAATCGCTTAGTCTCTTTCAATGTCAATGTCAAGATAAGTGATATGCATGGATTGTAAACATTTCCTGCTTTCGTTGCTTGAAATCTATATCTCATGTCAATGTTTGGGATTGTTTTATAAAATCGAAATGCCTATAAACTGCTTATGTGCCTTTCTGCACGTACACCCACTTCTTATCTTCGTAACAGGTTATCGCCATCTGCCTTCAAACTTTTGCCTTTCAAACTTCGGGACTTTTGCAAACAATCTGTTGTTGTTGTTTTTTTTGACATCAAGTATGCCATTTTTATATGGGTTAATCGAAATCTTTGTATCAATAACCACTGCATCATTATTTACGTTAGTTTCTTCATTACAACGACTCTTTTATAAATCTTTCAAATATAACGGATCATTTTCCGATAATGAATTACTTCACTTTGAAAACGTTTGTTAATGATTCAAAACCTTCATCTTCTTCATTTAAACGTAGAGTCTCCCCTGAAAAGTTGGCCAGTCCTGATGCTGCTCTTGATTATGCAGATTTGTCACGAATATATTAAAGTGATGATGTTAATTTGTCTTTCGATAATTGTATGGATATTTTGAATTGTTTTTGGGACGATATAATTCCTAAACAAAAGAAAAAAAATTGATTAGACTCCTAGGTTACCATGGATAACTAAATCAGTTCCTCGCTCAATCAACAGAAAAAAAATCGTGTTTTTTTTTTATAAATACAAAATGGAAAATACTGAACAATCAAAAAAGAAATATGTATCTTATAAAAATACATTAACTTCTGGTTAATGTTTGGAAAAGAAAAGCTATTATTCACGACAATGGTCAAACTTTCAATCTGATATCAAAAATACCTGGAAAGTTTTTTTATTTAAGGCGATGAATATACAGAGCAAACAAAGTAGAGATTGATCAGATTACATCGGATGATAATTTGATTAACAACTCTGTTAATATTTTCAATGTTTTTAACTCTTTTTTTTTTTCTTAAATAGATGAATCACTTGCTCAAGATATCCCGGCCACAGAACAACATTTCATTGAATCTTTAGGTCAATGTAACCCTAATTCTACATCATTTTTTCTTTCATTTCAACCAATAGGTATGAAATTATTAATATTGTTTCTTCTGTAAAAAAAAAAAAAAAAAAAAAAAAAAAAAAACAAGCGTAGTTGAGGTGATGATGATAATGGTAATTGTATTCTCAAAGGAGTTATATCTTCAGTTGCAGACCCTTTGACTCATATTTTTTTATTTTTCAATTTATCATGGTATATTTCCTGACAAAATGAAACTGGGTAAAGTAATACCAATATATAAGAAGGGCAACAAACTGGATGTCAGTAGTTATCGCCCAATTTCTATATTATCTCATTGTCTAAACTATTAGAAAAAAATATATTAGAATCAATTGTCATTTTTTTTTTATTTGCATAACATTTTTATAAAGTCTCAGTTTGGATTTCGAGCAAAAACATCCTTTATTTCGTTGATAGCAATTGACAACCACTCTCATTTAATCAGTATTTTTTTTGGACTTCTCCAAGGCCTTTGATACAATTAATCATAACACTTTACTTTATAAGCTATCGCATCATGAAATACGAGGGAAGGTCTTGGAGTGGTATAAGAGTTATGTAGGTAATAGGAAACAGTCCATTGCTATTTAAGATAACAATTCAGTCATAAAAGATGTCAAGTGTGGCGTTCTACAGGGAAGTCTTTTATTCAACTTAGGTCAATTTATGCGCATGTTTAATAACAGTTTACTTCCATCTATGTCTTAGTCAATGCTCCTTAAATACCAATAATTTCACACTTACCCCATTCGACGTTCAAATGAATTTCATTTACCCCCTTTTCGAACAATTTTAGAGAAAAACTCATAATACTGGTCCAAACTACTGGAATTATCTGAACCACGACATAAAAAACAGCTCCTTCTATGGATTTATTTGAACGGAAATTAATCTAGTTTCTTTTGAAAAGTTACAATGACATCTGTCATGAATCGGACTAGTTTTACAAGTTACACATTTTGATAACCCTTTTGTAAAATCCGCATAGTCGCTTACACATTTTCGCATTTCATGTTTGTACTGGTTGACTACAGTCAAGTTCGTGAATAAAGTTGTCGTATAAGTTAGTCCCGCAGTTGATGGGGCTTTCTTCGAGATCTCCACTCTATACGCTTTAGATAATGAGGGAGTTCTGTCCGATTTGTCTTGTTTTTGTTTTCCATCGTCAAACCCCCGTGTATCGTTTTCTCCGTTGTGCTAGTCTTGTTTCCTGCCGTAGCCTGTCTTTTGCGCTTCACTAGCCTCGTCGATGTTCCAGTGTCGCTTTTTGTCTGTTTATATGTTAGTCCTGTCAATATGTGTTTTTTCTTCCTTTTCCGTCTCACTCTTCATGGGCTTCCAATTCCATTCCTATTTTGTCAATATTTCTGAAATATTTTTTCTCTGTACTTTTTTCTTATCTTTTTTTTTTGCTGTCATAATCATTTTCGCTGTTGTTGCTTCAGACATTTTTGTTTCTGTTCTGATGCCGATTTTTACCAATATTTTCACTGATTCTTTCTCTCCCGAGGGGCCGACACTCTACAAGCATTGTCTTTTCAGTGGGTCCCTCCGTTTTCCCCTTGTGCACGATGATATTTAACTTTATTTCAATTTACTTCATGCTCTCAAATGTGTCTTTACTGTAAGTTTAAAAATACTGTTTCACTCTGTTAAACTCACTTTGTTTTCTTGATATTATTTCTATCACTTAAGAAAAACGGAATAAACTTGAATTTGAATCCCCAATTGGTAATGACAGGCAAAATTCGAGAAAATCTGTGTCAAAAGCCTTAACATGAATGTATACAAAAGAGTATCCATATGACACTTTTTGCAATCGATCACTCATCATCGATAGGAAACCAAGTTGGATTCATCATACTGCGATCTGATACACTTTGCTTCCCATGAATGACCGATAAGAGAAAGTCGCTTTGGAATGACGGTATTACGTGAATATTTATTTATTTATCTATTTATCTATTCATTTATTCACTTCATACATTTTCAAAAGGTTGCTTGCTCAGTAAGGTTTGGTTTTCAGCAAGGCCCTTTTTTTAATAACAACGCATAAAATATACTATAAAAACATTAAAATACACACAATTGTATTAATACTATACACATATAGCTGTATATTGTTGCAGAATACATAAACCATTGAGCAATAATTACAACTGAATACAACAATTCAATGAACGTTATTAGACTCTGTAAATTAAGTGTAAAATCATCAATATAAATAGATATTTAACTGAAATAAAATAACACAATTCCAATCGATGGAATGAATCAAAGCATATGATATTTCAGCATGACTTTTATATCGTTCTTTCGCATGGTTAAAAGGTTAAACTCTACTCTGGTTCACGAATTATCATTTGTGAAGACGTCAGCTGTACGCGACTTGTCAATCCCATCAATTTTTAGGGAATCTGAACTAAGCGCGGTCTACTTCAATGTTCCATTATACGTATGTTAGTCAATTGTTTCAATAAAAAGATAATAAATCAAGCCCATACATATTGCAATTTCATATTTCTCACGACAAAATATGATTATGTACACAACAATTATATCATCTGATTAAAAAGAAATGTTGAAGATCACTTTTGGCGAATTCAATCTTTGTTTAGAGTTAACGCTCACATTAATAGACGTAATGGTATGTAACCATATCGCTGGTGTTTTCACGAACCGGCACAGCCGGCCCCGGAGCCGCGAAAGTAAGTTTCGAGATAATCGCGTTTGAAGTTTTTGCCTTTGCAAAATCCATGATTGCGCCTATATTTCACGTCCAGTTACCTAAATATCACACTGCACGACTGATTAGGAGTTGTTTGTGTGTTCATGTTCTTGGTTCATCGTGAAACACAAAAGTTTCGTTGAAATATCGGGCAAAGTCCGTCGTGCCGGTTCGTGAAAACACAAAAACACGTAAACAACGCTTCCAATATTTTCACGAACCGGCACCGTCGGCCGTGCCGCTTTGATTCTTCGCGCATGGTGCGGATTTCATTTTTCACGAAGTGACACCATCGGCGCGCACGCGCTGCGCGTTAGGTTATCTTCATCATTTCTCATAGCCGCGCGCGCACATAATCGAGCGCGCGCATTAGCGATGCTCCTTTGTATTCTAGTGATATGAATTGGGTATCAAGATTTTGTTTGATACTTTTTTTTTTCTTTCCCCCTTCTAAATCTCTCATCCATTCACAGAAAGGCATTATTATTGAGTTGTTCTTCATTGTATTACACATTGATCATTGCTCACAGCTCATTGCATCGGTCTTTCTGCACATTATTTCGGATCATAATTTTCAAGATTCACTCTCTTCCTCGGAGCATTACTGTCTCTCGTGCTATAACCACGAAGCATGTTGTTTTCGAATATGAAATGTAATCAGTTTGCTCTATTGCTTTGTGAATGTGTCATTCTTTTAAAAGAAAATAATTCTGTGCTGGTAATATCACTCTCTTTTCCACCCTTTCTTTCGCTTTCTTTCTCTCTCTCCCTCACACACACGCAAACACACACATACACACAAACAAACACACAATCTCTCTGTGTATTTATTTCCTACACGTGGCACCTTACAAAACTTTTTAAATTACATTAAAACTAAATGAGCTTTATTTGGGTATCTTTTCTCATTCATAGATTTATTACCACGTGTGTACACAAGTTTTAAATATGGCTTTTCAATAAACTATACGAGGATCATACTACTCATATAATGCAGATTCCAACTTGAATGAAGTTATGGTACAGTACATTACCTTTTATTTATTTTTCAGATGTAACGAAGGTTTCTGTTATGTTCTAACATTTATACCAAGCTCTGTATGTATCATCCACCTTGATGATATCGATATTTTATGGCACTCAGGGTACTACAATATTTCTTTTTTTTTTTGTAAATTTAAAAATGTTATTCAGACGTATGAGACTAGACTGACTTTTGCCTTTAAAGCCCCAAAATCTTACAAAATAATGACCAAAATGTTCCACCTCCTTCCATATCCCATCACCTGACTTCAACCCGGTCAAATGCTGTTTACCAAACATTGACTTTATAATCAATCTAGAATTTGATGATATGAATACAAGTACATAAATACAAAGACACTAACTGATTTGGTATGGATAACCTTCTTCATATTAAAGGCAATACAATCTCGTAGACAGTGACTCAACTAATTGATGTCTAAATTGCTGTGACAGTTCATAAAGTGTATTATAAATCTTCTGCAAACAGTCTTGATCTTCCCTAATTTTGTAAAAGTTTGTAAGCACTCATATTATGCACAGTACGTGCCTGAAATTTTATCATTAGCATACCATGTTATTATGCAAGATATAAAAATCCTCATGTTTCCCTTTCTTTTCTCTCACTGCTAGAGGATACCATATACAAAGTTCCTTATCTAAGCTCAGTAAAAAGTGGCTATCAGATCTGCATTTACTCATTATTGTTTCAAAAGTAAAATCCACAAAAATATACAATATAAAAAGACATAGATAATGATGTCTAGGCCATAATTTCTGATGTGGACACAGACTGCCATAATATGGCTATGTATTGCAGTACATCTATGATCCATGAAAATATTTTCTGTCAAAGTTTATTAGTCATTTTTGAGTTGCAGAGAGAGAGCAAGCAGAGGAAATGTAAGCATCCAATTGTTTATATCCCTCTTGCAGTCTACTAATACCTTTCTAACTTGCACAACTTGACTTGACTTGGTCCTGACTTTAGTTTACGTCTGCTGTGGATGTCACAAGTGCTGGGGTAGGCATAATTAAAAAAATACTGAAAATTGTTTATGGGTTAGGCATAATGGTGGCTGGGCTAAAGAAGACAAAATGAATAGTTTGATGGGAGAGCTGGTTCATAAACAAAGTAAAAGAAGAGACATCTATATGGTATTTGACATTGGTATGGTTTTGTTGTGAAAAGCACTGTTTAAAGTCAGAGAGGGGATTATAATACAGTGGAAATTGAGGATGACATCATTGTGACAAAGCTGTAGGGAGAGACCCATGGATTGATGGTTATCAATAGTAATGTCAGTGAATAAGGTGACAGTGAGAGATACAGTATGTAGGATTAATGTCCCTTAATGTCTCATTGATTCTTTCACATACAATATTTTGAAAATTTGAGACTTTACTGATAAACGCACAGCAGTACATTCAGTTCATGGTTTCTTAATGTGACATGTTGATCTTGTCATTAATTGTGGATTGTCAGTCAAACAGATACTGAGAATACAAGCTATTCCAAACTGTGCTGCAAGAGTAGTGTCCAAATTAAACAAAAAAACATGAACAAAAAAATTCACCAGTGCTAAGAACCTTGCACTAGCTTCCAGTCAAAATTCACATACAGATCAAAATGTTGATCTTAACTTTTGAATCCACACTATTTGAAAGAACTACTTTAAATAGGAAACACACCAGAGAGAAACCTTCGTTCAAAAGGTAGTGACTTATTTGTTATTCTGAATAAAAAAACAATGGCATTCATTTGCTTGTAATGTCTCTACCATATATGGAATAATCTTACCCAGAATTTAAAATGAATTGCAAATGTTGACAAATCTAAGTCTGCCTTGCAAACACCTGTCATTACAGTCTAAACGTGAAAAAAGGTATCATCGTAATTGCAATTGTATGTTTTTGTTCAATCATTTCTATCCTTGAGCACAAAAGGCATAATACAGAATGTTTCCATATGCTGTATAAGCACTGTTGATTATTATAATTATTACTATTTTTATTGTTATGATTATGATTATGATTATCATTATTATTCTTATTCTTACTATTATTATCATTATTAAAAATGATGTCCTACTTTATGACACCACTACCCCTCCCCCATTTCTGCACACATACATACCCAAAGTCATTGAATAGAAAATCAAAAAGAACATCGAAATAATGTTCTGCTAGAACCTGCCTGTCCATTCATAAAGCACACACTCTTGTGAAAAGTTTGATGCTGCTGTGTGGAGCAACTCTGTGATTGTGGTGAAATATTGCTATGATCTCCTTCCATAATGATCCCATGGTTTGGATTTTAGTGCAGATGTTCAGCTCAGCCACCCTAGTCATTTGTAGCTGTTTCGGGTTTCTCTTGGCTTTCTCCAGTAGACAGTTGTTATCTGCTTCTCTCCCTGTGCAAAGAGGAACAATTGTTTTTCACAGACAATGTTACTTGTCCATTGCAGAGGGGAATGATGACATTTGATACAACAGTCATAACATACTTCTTAATTAATTTACCACATTTCTAAAACTACATCGATTTCCCTAAGAAAATAATTGTATGATAACGTTCCTTTCATATCAACACTTTGGTAATGTTTTACTCAAAAGTGCTAATGCATCTTTTTTTTTTAATCATAAAGTTTAAATCAATGTGAAAATGTGCATAACAAGACTGTACTAGGATTACACCTAATTGTCCATTGACACTGGATTTTCTTACTAATTGTCTATGACAAAATAAAACCAAATACTACATGAAAAGGTGTTGCATGGATTGCTGTTTATTGATCTTGCTCACCTTTAGCATGGTGCACAATGTAACCTTTGAGTGCAGTAAGAAGAGGATGCTAAGCCGGACGAAATGGTGAATGAACACATTGTAGATTAGAATCAGGAGCAGAACTAAAGTAAAGAATAAAGAAAGCAGGACATCACAAGTGAAAATCAGTGACATAGTCAATTCCATGTAAGTAATGTCTCAGACATTTGACTTTTGAGTGTACAAAGAAAGAAACACATTGACATGAGTAAAACTATAAATATGTATTGAGACAGTTCATTTTCATCGTCTCTGCCAAGAATTTGTCATACAGTATGTGCCATTGACTTTTGCAAAGTTGATGGTATCTCATATCAGTACAGAGTGTATAACTGTTCTTCCTCATCTCCCTTGCCCCCCCCCCCCCCCCCCATAAGAAAATAAAAACACAACAATGATCAAATAAACTAACAATAAAAAACTACAGTTGGAACAGTCCTGAAAGATACATGAAACTGGAGAAATGCATACTGCTACCACATCAAAATCAGACAGGGACAGGATTGCCTTTATACCAAAATGCAACATGACTACAGATAATTAGATGTCAAAATGTTGGATTCAACGCTATGTCAGTGCTTCACATTCATAAAACTACAAATACAGTTGTAATTAAAGAAAGAATAAGACAAAACAATTATTTCAGTATGTGGCAAATCATATTAGGAATATTATTATTACTAGTAGTGTTCCTGCACTGTCTATTACACACTGGTCAGTCTAATTTACTCTAAATCCTTGACAGATAGCAATGTAACATACGGTTCTTGTTCAAGCTTGAGATGATAGGAGAAATCTGCAGGAATGCGGTATGGAGTATAATACTGTAAACTAGCCCATCATCGAAGGACAGCACTCATTTCATTCCAGTCTGCAAGTTGTTGGGTTCTCCAAACAAATGCCTCAATATCTGTTTGTAATGGAAGATGAATGAAAGATGTCAGTCACATGAAACTCCATCACTACCAGTTCTGTAAGATCATAAAATTGATGCACAGATTTGCAAAACATCACACTGCCCCCCCCCCCCATCCCTTTCAGGTCTATATTCTACAGCTTACCAGAATCTGAAGTTTATGAACATCTCTCTGGTTTAATTTTACAATTTGCCCAGCTCCGAATCCCTAGCCTCCATCCCCCTAAAAAACCCTCTGTGTTTCAAAGAACCATAGATTGTAGAAAATCAAAACAAACAAAACGAAAAATTGCAAACTAAGGCAAAAGTGCTTGCCACGTATAGGCCAATCACGTCTACATTGAGACTTTTAGGCTCATAATATAGCATGATAGAACAATTTATGAATTCAGGTGCTGAGCATAAACGTTGCACAGGAGGTTTTTTTTTTTTTGCTCGTCTATCTATTATTCCAAATCAAATTTGCTGGTACGGTATTCTTGACAACATTATCAAATTCTTCATTGTTGTTGGTACCGCCTCAATTTAGACAGGGAGGTGGGAAGAGGACCTCCCTGATTTAAGGTTAGACTTTTAGCAGAAGTAACTCTAAAATCATTTTTTTTTTTCATTGAGAATTCAAAGGTAATCAAAACAATTATTTTAGTATGTGGCAAATCATATTAGTAATATCATTATTACTAGAAGTGTGCCTGCACTGTCTATTACACACTGGTCTGTCTAATTTACTCTAAATCCTTGACAGATAGCAATGTAACTTACGGTTCTTGTTCAGGCTTGAGATGATAGGAGAAATCTGCAGGAATGCGGTATGGAGTACAATACTGTAAAGTAGCCCATCATCGAAGGACAGCACTCATTTCATTCCAGTCTGCAAGTTGTTGGGTTGTCCACACAAAGGCCTCAATATCTGTTTGTAATGGAAGATGAATGAAAGATGTCAGTCACATGAAACTCCATCACACCCAGTTCTGTAAGAAAATAAACTTGATGCACAGATTTGCAAAACATCACACTGCCCCCCCCCCCCCCCCATCCCTTTCAGGTCTATATTCTACGGCTTACCAGAGTCTGAAGTTTATGAACAATGAACATCTCTTTGGTTTAATTTTACAATTTGCCCTGCTCCGAATCCCCAGCCTCCACCCCCCCCCAAAAAAAACCCTCTGTGTTTCAAAGAACCATAGATTGTAGAAAATCAAAACAAACAAAACGAAAAATTGCAAACTAAGGCAAAAGTACTTGCCACGTATAGGCCAATTACGACCACATTGAGGCTTTTAGGCTAATAATATAGCATGATAGAACAATTATGAATTCAGGTGCTGAGCATATTAAACGTTGCATTTTGCTTGTTGTCTATCCAAATCAAATTCTCTGTTACGGTATTCTCGACAACATTATCAAACTCTTCATTGTAGTTGGTAACGCCTGAATTTAGACAGGGAGGTGGGAAGAGGACCTCCCTGATTTAACGTCAGACTTTTAGCAGAAGTAACTCTAAAATATTTTTTTTTTTCATTGAGAATTCAAAGGTAGTCAGTGAAATAACATCACTTTTAGAGTAACCTGGACAGGTAACGCCAACGGTATTCAAGAACACTATAAACACTGTAGCACTGTTAACTATCTTAATTAGATCTTGAAGTTGTAGGCCTAACGTTAGATATAGACTCCCTAATGGATCTAAATTCCTGGAAGATTCAGACATAATCAAGTAAGATAAGAGAGTTAAATCAGTCTACCTGCCACCTAGGAAGAAGTAGGTCGTTGCATTTTGAGCTCGTTATACAGGAAACAATAAAACTGGAATCACTTTCCCTGCCTATTCTCCACTTACACCGAATAATAGATGTGGGACTGCACACGTAGATAACGAACCTAGGACAGTGCCATGTATACGAAGTCAATGTGATCTGCAAGAATACATACTTACGCTGTTTTGATATTCTAATTCTTCATTCATAAATCTACATTCAAGAATGTGAAAAATTCGAACAATTAAAGTGTCAATACAGAGCGAAATGTAACTTTACCGATTTCATCTGTCTAGGTTCCGTTGCTCTGGGCGCAGCCATTTTAGACGCGCGCGTACGAGGACGTTTGGCGGATAACTAGTAAATGATTTATGATGACGTCCGGCGTATACGCACTATCAACCCGCGATCGTGCCACTTCGTGAAAATCGCAGACCGACCAGTCGAAGTTTTCACGAAGTGACACGGTCGTTATTATTACGTAATTATTTGAGATTGAGGTTCAAAAATTTGTCAGGTTGTAGATCTCGGTATTTACTATCATAACATGCAAAAATCTTAAAATCGAAAATTTACTCGATTTTGGCCGGTCGTGCCACTTCGTGAAAACACCGACGATATATCACAAAACACTAAACAGTTGAATAAGGACAGACTCCCAGGGAACAAATTCGAGGCTTACAATGACGGAAAACTGATTCCAAGTGGGCTGATATGACTGAATAAATGGGGATAAAATCACCCAGGCGAAGTGTGTCCTGAAAAAAAAGAGGCATTTGAGTTTAGCGTCTCTTAAATTGCTTAGGCTCGCCAGACTGTGTTCTGTACAACGAATGTGGGAAAATTTAATGTTAAACTCTATTGTCGAAATAACCACAGTGAAGGGATTACCGACTAAGCCGAACTTTTGCACACTGTATTCAATTCATGATTAATACGTATTTTGAAAGCAGTGACCCTTCAAAAGCTAGTATGTATTTATTTTATTTAAAGGAAAGTAAGCCATAATTAATCACAATACAAAGAAGTGTTTTAGCAATGAAAACAAACAAAACAAACGCAAATGTACTGTTGCGCAGGACGCTTAAAACTGCTGTGATGATTGCGCCTCGCGAAACATGGTAATTATTGGCAACACTTACCTCGCTTTTTGGTAAAACGCTGCTTAACGGAGAATCCGCGAATGTATAGATACCGGTACCGGTTGCCGTTGCGTGTTCTCTGTTTCTGGTTCTGTGTCTTGTCTCTGGTCTGCCCTGTCTTTCTCCGCCGAGATACCTGCGGCATCCGCTTATATACGGTAGCCCGCATGTAGCTAGCCCTGAACGGGGTACGGGGTGTCCATGCTGGGCTTGGGTATTTACGGTGCGCCGTGCGCGGGGGTTGCGTATTCGGTATTTTTTGTGTGCAGTGTGTGTGCGTGTGTTTTACAACCACCGGTGCATTGGTGTTGTACCGTGCAGCATAGTTGCCGGTTTGAGCCAGGCAATACTATACCACGCGGCGAATAAATCGAGGTTGCGTTATGCAACACCCCCTGGCCCAATAGATTGGCAAATATCCTTAAATTTATCAAGGAAAACATGTCAGGCCATTTGCCAATCTCAAAACTAAAAGTAAAATTTACTGAATACCCGGAAAACAAACAAAAATTGCTGAAATACCACACATATACACACAGTTATTATTTATTATTATTATTTCAGTTTTATTTCCACAGGGTAGTCTCATCAAGACTAGCAGGTCCTGCTCTTCCAGAGAGCCCTGCCCATGATAAAAATACATAAACATTCATCGTAACACAAAGTTAACCTTCATACATTATTGAACAGTAAAACATTAAAATCTACACACATGAATACTTATCATAATACAGACAATCAAAATGAAATAGAATCATCTCAATAGATATATGTCTTTACATAGAATAAAAGTGAAATAACCCATCCCCCTCCCCCCAACAAAAACTAATAATTACAAACCCTCACGCCTACGTACGCACACACAATGCAGGCCACGTGGCGCAGACACGTTGGTGCACCAACCCGAAAATCTAACCCTGCCATTACTCCCGCGCACGCACGCACGCACGCACACACACACGGGTACTCACGGAGGTCTCACCTTCCCGCTTGTGTGTGTGCATCCCCTATGCAGGTACACTATGTATCATGCATGATTTCGCTATGCATTTGGAAGTGGAGTGTAAGAAAGTATGGGACGATGTATGAGTGAGTGTGTGTTGTGTGTGTGTGTGTGTGTGCGCGCATATGCGTGTGCGTGTGTGTGTGTGTGTGTGTGTAACAGTATACATGTGTGCGTGCGTGTGTGGCGTGCATGTGTGTGTGTGTGTGTACATGTGTGTGTGCGCGCGGAAGTGTGTGTGCATGTGTGCGCCTACACTGTACGTACACACATACACGTGCTCGCGTGTTATACATAATACTTTTCTATACATACAGTACGATAAAAGTCATTCATGTGCGTGTATAAAATAGCAAGATTAAAAACAAAACAAAAACAAAAATGTCACACGTCTACGATCTGCACTTAAAACCTTCATCTAGAACAAAGTGGTATGGGGAAATCACCTTCAACATGCAAAAATGATCAAGGCACCGCTATAGACAAAATAAACAAACAAAAGAGGTACCCGCACTCCTTCCCGTGCAGGGTCACAGAAATAACCTATATGGTATGTGCGATTTCCATGTCACCTTACCCTGAACCTTAAAGGTACGGGATACCTTTTACAGACCTCCCAAAATGCAGCAAAACATTAAATATGAACCTCAGGGGACTTGCTTAGGCCACTGCTTAGAAATTTGGAAGTCAACAGTTATCTAGAATTTGAATAATGCACAAAACTCAACTACTCAGTAGTTCTGTGTGTCAGCCACACTTAAGCCTTTTTGTTGCATTCTTCTGTATTTGTGATCTATAAACACAAATCTAAAAGTACAAGAGCTGATGTAATAACATATAGAGTGTGTGGTAAGAATGTATATATAGAAATGTTTGTAAGTGTTGATGAACTTTCTTCACAAAATATACATGATGGACACACATGCAGTACATGGGTCTGCAAAGGTAGCCTAGTAATGTACTGGAATTTACGGTGAGCCTCGAAAACAATTCAATTCAAAATCTAACCGTCAAAAAAATATACTAAATGTTACCTTCCACTTTCAATACTTTATGGGAGTTTCTAAAATGATATTCTCTTCAACATACCACTGTATTTATACAACTCTTCATTTAAGGCATGCAAATGGGATTCCCTACCTTTAAAGCAAAAATAATAAAATCCGAAGTTGCTGTTTAAAACACTGCAAAGTTTTACAGTTTTGAACGAATAACGGTAGTTTGTTGAACAGTTTTGCTCCGGTAACTGTAAGGTGCGAACCTTAAAATCTGTCTTACATCTTGGAATGAATAAGGGACTATTAATAGCATATCGCGTAAATAATATACTGGTCGTTTACTAATACATGAATTCAAATACATTGGGGCTACATTATTCAATATTTTAAAAACCATCAGACACTGTTGGTACTTAATCCTTTGTTGCACTGTTTGCCAATTCAAAATACTGATAAGGTTGCTTTGTGGGGTGGAATAATCTGCCCGTAATATTAATCGTGCATACCTATTTTGTTACTTTTGCAATTTTGCGATGTTTGCTTTCGAGGTATTTCCCCATACGCTGTTACAATAATCTATATGCGGCAGTATCAACGAGTAATATAACTTTCTTAAAAGTCTCTTGGATAAATAATGCTGAACTCGTCGAATACAAACAATCGTATTTGATACCCTTTTAACGATATCATGTATGTGTGAAGACCATAGTAAATGCTTGTCAATCGTAACACCAAGGTACTTGATTTTATCTACTGATTCTAACAGATTGCTATTATATTTGATGGAAATGTCAGCATTTTGAGTTTTTCTCCTAGAGCCAAAAAGTATCGTTTTTGTTTTGGTTGCATTTAAGCACATACCATTGCATTGTAACCATTGAACTACATTATTGAAATCTTTTTGCAGATTGTTTTCACATGATTGTTGATCCTTTGCCTGATTAAACAATGCCGTGTCATCTGCATACAGAGAGATATTTGTCTCCGGATGGCGATTTAGATTACAAATATCATTGACGTACAAACAAAATATCAGCGGTCCCAAAATGGAACCTTGTGGTACACCAGATCTCACTGTGAGATAGTTACTCATGGTCCCTTGTATGCTAGTACAATGTTGCCTATTTAAGAAGTATGACTTAAACCACGCCAATTCAACTCCATTAATGCCGTAACATAACATTTTTTGAAAGATCAAATGATGAGGTATAAGATCAAAGGCCCTTTTCAAATCTAGGAAAACGGCACCTGTGACTCTGCCTTTGTCCATATTGTCAAGAATTTTCTCTACTATATGGGTTAAACATGTGACAGTTGAATGACCAGGTCTAAATCCTGATTGAAATTCGCTTAACATTGATTGTTCGTTCAGGTATGTATATAATTGCGTATGCACAGCTTTCTCAAGAATTTTGGACAATATTGGCAGCAAGAAGATGGGTCTATAATTACCTAGTTGCATTCGATTTCCTCCTTTGTGAATAGGAGTTATTTTTGCTATCTTAAACTCGCTCGGAAAACAGCCATGTTCTAATGAACAATTAAACAGCTTTGTTAAAGCACCAGCTATGTAAGGAGCAGCTATTCTAAGCAACCTTGGAGGTATATCATCAACTCCAACTGCTTTAGACGTATCAAGATGAGATAGTTCCTTTAATACAAATTCTTCCTTAAGTTCAACAAACTTAAATACATTTTCAGTCTGATGTAACGTCTTTAATGCATTTGCATTAAGATTTCGTGTGTCCGTATTACCTAAAATTTCATTTTGTACATTATTAAAACCTTTATTAAAAAGTTCAGCGACTTTTTCTTTCTCTTCTATAATTTCATTATTCAAAACAATCTTAATTTCAGAACTACAATCTTTTTAAGGCAACAATTGTTTCAATACTCTCCATGATGATTTCATATCACAATTCTTATTACAAATTTTTTATAATAATTTCGTTTCAGTTTCTTGTTCAGAACATTTGCTGCATTTCTCATATTTCTATACTTTTCCCAATAATACAAACTTTTATATTTATCATATTTGCGCTTAAAATAATCACGATCACGTGCTATACTCAAATACTCATTCGTTATCCATGGTGACCCTTTAGACTTTCCTTTTATAGTGATGTAGGGAGCATGACGATCACAGACCTCTTTTACTCTACATTTGAAGATATACCACATCTGTTCTACGTTTTCATTTCTCACAAACTGATCATCCCACTTTATGGTATCGAGGTCTTGCTTAAATGCATCTTCATCAAAATGCCTATATGAACGAAATGTTATCAGTGGACATCTTGATACTGGCGGTTTTTCTTTTAAGACAAGGTAAACCAATGAGTGGTCACTAATTCCCATTGACTGTGTGCCATTTTCCAATGATTTTAGATTATTTGTAACAAGAATCAAATCAATGAGAGTTTTACTGTTTGGCGTTATCCTTGTAGGGTTTTTGATCAATTGAGTAAATTGCATGTTATCACAAAAATCAAAGATTTGCCGCGATAGATTATTCTTTGTCAACATATTGCAGTTAAAATCACCAAGTATCAAAATGTCCTTTGATAAGTCACTAACTTTTTCTAAATTTATTTCAAAACGATTAAAAAATGTATTTCCACTGTTTGGCTGGCGATACACAATACCAAGTAACTTTGAATTGTGATTTTGTAGTCTTATTTCAGGCCACATCATTTCTAGCTCACTGTCTTCGAGATCACTTCTTCTTACATATGAAATATTAGCTTTTATAAAACAACCAACTCCTCCACCTTTTTCGTCTCTATCCCTCCTTTCAAAACAATATCCATCTATGTGTAATAAAGAGTTGGATATACTTTCACAGAGCCACGTTTCTGAGATTGAAAGTATTTCATATGGGTTATTCTCCAAAAATAATTTCAAATCATCAACCTTATTTCTCAAACTTCTTATATTAATATGCGAAATTTTTAATCCCTTACTTTTTGGAAATTCAGATGAAATTCTGAGGAGTCATCATCACATGACATTTGTGACAAATCAGCCAGGTGGGGCTGCTGATATTTAGTATTCATACCAGCGTTCCAAAATGGCATTTGTTGAAAAAGACACCTGGGACATTCCCACTTAAAAAAAAAAACTGATAAGATGTATCATTATACTGCCTAGGAGAGACACATCCACATTTAATGTGTATCCATTGAGTGCAATTTGTACAGAGTAAGGCCTTATGATTGCATTTAACAGGTTTTTGACAAACGTTACAAAAATATGATTCAACCATAAATAAAAACAAAAACGATTCTACATTCAAAGACAAACACTAACATCTACCTGAAATGATCTGTAGGGTAGATAGATATATACAGTAAAATAAATGTAATACATACAAGAGTTTACTAACCGCTATAAGGTCGTATACAAATGCGAACACAGGGAACTTGGACAAAATAAATGTATTGAATAATCACAACATTATGAGCTTAACTGGCATATATTCGTATACAAAATTGCGCAGATATTCCTATCAATATATTACTTTCTTTTTTATGGGCTGTGGAGTATTGTAGAATTTGCTGTTGAAGCAGAAATTCTTGAGTTCAATTTAAGTACCTGTCTAGTTTGGTGAGGTCGTCTTCCCTTGATACAATCACACGTCCCATGTCATTACGTAGCTTGACACAAATGCGTCCATCCTGGGTCCATATTCTGCTGATTATTTTCTTGTATTTGCTCCTGATCTTCCAGAACAGATCTTTTCGCTTTTTAGTGAGACTCTCATTGATGTACACTATGTTGTTTGCATTCTTGAGCTTGAACCTCGCACTATAAACACTTTCGCGTTTGCGGTAGTTGGCAAATTTCACAATCAGGTTCCGGGTAGGTGTCCGTGAAGCGTTTTTCGTTGACGAGCCTCTGGTGGAGACGCCACTGGCTTGGTTGTGCGTGCTCGGCTTGCCCAGTCGATGAGTACGGTCAATGTCCTCCTCGCAGATATCGACTCCGAGGTCACTTCTGCAAAATTGAATGATTTTGGTGTCGGTATTCTCATCGGGGGTCTCGGGTATGCCACTGAAGATGAGACATGTCCGTCTAGAGTATTGCTCAGCCTCGTCATTGGCGTCTTGCAAGTCATGGATCTGCTTCCTCATTGACGTTATTTCATCATTCTGTTCGTCAATGTCAAATTTAACCGAGTCGGTTACCTCTTGGCAAATGGACTCCTTCATATTGTGGAGCAACTTTTCTTGTATGGTACGAACAAGTTCGTTCACGAAGACATCATCTTTGAGGAGGTTTTCGATGACTTGTCTTATAGCGGAGTTCAGACCAGTCTCGGGTGGTATCTGTGCCTAGTCATTCGTCGAAGTACTCTGTACGCGCTGGTTTCGAGTCACGTGATCAGCGTACGTGTCGAGAGGCGCCGAATTTAAACACACAGGTGGTTCTTCGGATTGGTCCGGTGCACAACTAGCGAGAGCTGGTTGTTCCTGCCCGGGCTCTCTGGGGGAGCCAGTGGGCTGTTGCTGGTTGGTAGCTGCCGCCCCGCGTTTACCTTTTTGTGTTTTCCCGGTCATTTCTCTTGTTGAATTCCACCAACAGCTTCGGTTATTCTTTGCAGTTAATATTCTCAAGATGCTAGATTTCACAGACACATGACAGGTTCCACCTACGTTACACAAAATATCCGCAATTTTGAGTAATTTCAGTCCATTTTGCTCCAAGTTGCGCAGAGCTCCTCCTCATCACGTCCGCTCGTACCGACGTCCATAGTCATCTATGTTAGTGACACCCGTGGCACATTTCCTCTGTCAGTCCTGCTTGAAGACAGATCACGATAAGAGACGAAAGTGGATTGCCCTTCCTCTTCCTTCCTTTGCAGAAAGAACAGAAATACTTATCTATGCTCACTGTCTCACCAGGAGAAATGCCTACACAACGATCGTGGAACCACTGGTCGCCGCCAGCGCATTGAATCATGAGTGTACCACCATCTGATTCTCTCCAGAAACAATACAGAACTATATTGTGGCTGCTTTGGTGAGTTTGGGAGAATGGGCTGTCATCCTAATATTTCTTTAATCTAACATGACTCATTACAAACAAAGAGTTCCGGTGTGATATCCGGTAGTGATATTGGGAGAGTCTTTACGATGATCGCCGGCCCTTCACAGGGAGGGAGCAATCTCTCGGTCTTCCCCTATAAGGTGGCCGTGTCGAGGAAATAGACACTATCCCCCTCCTTGAACTCACCGCGATGAATTCTGACATAGTCTCGTTTCATGCGCTCCTGTGTGGCACGGAGCTTAGTCCTCGCAGTTTCATTTGTTATTATTCATTTGTGTATTTGTTAAACAGAAAAGCATATTATGTGTCCATTGACAATTGTACTTCGCAATTTCAATATATCATTGTTGGTGTCCGTGCTAAGTCCATTACTCTTCTTGCTTTATATTAATGGCTTGGCTTTTGTAAGTGATGTTTTAAAGCCCATTATATTTGCTGACGATACAAACATTTTTCTGTCGGGCAAGGATATTCATGACATGAATGTTGTATTCAATGCAGAGCTTTATGTTATAGGTGTATTCCTAGTTTTTATCCAATAAATTCACTATCAATTAAAAAAAACACACACACACAAATTTCATAATATTCTGACCTCAGCAATTACAGTAAGATACAACCTTATTCGATTTATCCAATAATAACAAGAAATGATTAATGTTAAAAAAACAACCTAAGTTTCTTGGTGTCATTATTGACGAAAATATTACGTGGAAAGACCAAGTTCAAAATATTTCAGGAAAAAAAAAAAGCAGTGAGTATTTTAAACAGATTGAAGAGTTTGCTTCCACTTCGAATTATGTTAAACCTACACTCTTAAAACATCCGAGTCAGAACTGACCCGGAACTAGGTCCGTTGGGGTCACACACCGTTCCGGGTCAGAAATGACAAGGATTGGGATCAGATATTACCCATTCAGAGTCATGAATTGGGTCAGGGTGACTCCATTCGGAGTCTTCATGACCAAATTCCAAGTCATTTTTTGACCCGGAACGGAGTGTGACCCCAACGGAACCAGTTCCGGGTCAGTTCTGACTCGGGGTTTTTTAGAGTGTATATAATACCTTGGTCTTGCCACATCTTTCACATTGTATTGTTGTGTGGGTTGACTGCTCCAAGTATGTTTTGAACAGACTGATTGTTTTACAGAAACGTGCAGTTCGTTATGTCTCAAACTCACATTCTTTTTAGATCCAACAAACCCTTTGTTTGAGAAACTGAAGGTTTTAAAGGTTGGAGATTAGTATACGTTGCAGGCAACATTTCCTGAGGATTTACTGCCTGATGTTTTAAGAGATTATCTGTGACCCTGCACCCCAAAACAAACAAATAGTCGCCAAACATGAATCTTTAGTTAACCCGTTCCGTACGGGAACCTGGTGGCCCTTGTATTATGTCTATAGGAATTCCAGAATTCAGTACAGAACGGGTTAAGACCATATTCTGAAAGAACAGACTTTAAGCTTTAAATTGATGTATAATTCAAATCAAATGGACTCTCCTAACCTTTCTAAATATTGGAAAGAAAGCACAAACTCAGGAAAAGTGTGAACTGAGAAAAGAGGCTCTGAAGTACAGTGTCTATTCAGGCGCTTAATCTTTTAAACCGTGCTGGCTGTGCCATGAATGGGACAAAAAACAGGAAGTAAACCATCCGAGTAACAACAATGAAGGGATTATTAGATTAAACTGAAATTAAGCCTGCCTCATTAACACATTCTGTCCATAACTAATGCCAACTTTTAAAGCAGTAGCACTATCTTTTCAAAAGTTATTAGAGTTGAAAGTGAAGAGTGTGTACAAGGTTTTCTAGAAATGAAAAAGGGAATCTAAAGACACACCTAATCACACTATTCTACCAAAAATGTTCAAGATAGACTGCTGAAAAAACACACTTTCCCGTCCGTTTTATGACCCCAAATTTTAGGATGATGTAAAAGAAGACTTGTTCTTTCAGAAAATATGAAAAAGTCAAGTTCGGCCAGGTTGACCCATTTCACTTATTTTCAGTCCTCATGCAAAATCAGTGTGTGCGACTTTTTGTTCGTTTTGTGATGCACGGTCACATTTTATCTATAATAACTGAAATTCTCTGAAAAATCTGAAATTCTGACAATTATTTGTATATAACATTTTACCGTCATAGCCTGTCAAGAAAGTCAATAAGGTATACTGGCCCAAATATATGGAACTAAGGGTGCCTTTATAAGATTTTTCTTCTGGCCAGAAACAGTGTTTTGGAACACTGTTTCTGGCCAAACAGTGTTTCTAGCAAGAAAGAAAAACCTTATAAACGCTAACCGTGATTTGAAACAGTGTTTTGAAACACTGTTTTCAAACGCACAAAACAGTGCGTTTCAAAACAGTGTTTCTGTAGAAACAGTGTTTCAACAATCTTATAAACGCAACCGCGATCTCAATCACTGTTTAAATGACGTCACAATGCCTTACGCGCTCCCTGTTTGACCTTTTGCCGAGGAAAAACTGCGCAGAGTGAGTTGCGCAGTGGCACAGTTTGAACAAGAGCCCCAACACGCTCGGAGAAAAATCTTATAAACGCTCTCCTGACGAAACTGTGATTTGAAACAGTGTTTCAAAACAGTAATTTTAGGCACGCAAAATCTTATAAACGCGGCCTCAGTTATCCCCAGTTTGAATTTTTTTTTCAGTTCAATTTGTTTATTAATTTCTACGATAAAAACAAACAAACAGGCAATGCATACATACATAAATACAAAGCATACAATATTGATTAGAATGTATAACATAATAGATACAACAAATTGACAGAACACACTTAGTTATTTAACTGAGGAGTACAGCCTTAAATGTGAAATGAAAAAAAAAAAAGAGAACTTGGAGGAAAGCTTCAGAAGCCTTGTGAGGAAGTAAGTTCTCTTAAACCTTCTAATCAGGTATTTTACCGGCATATGTTACAAGTCAGATTAATGAGGAAACACATACAAACACACACAGGCGCACACACACAAAATACAAAGATATATATATATATATACAAAATAAGAGAGATCAACTTTTCATAAATGATTCAATAATTCAGTAATAATGACCTTTTGAGGGACTTTTTAAACAATCTTAATGTTTGACATAACTTAATGTTATTTGGTAATGAGTTCCAGATGACAGGAAAGCTAAATCTGACAGATCTTTGAATAAAAGTGGGGTTAACTTTAACCAAATGAAAATCATGACTTTGGCGGGTCTCATAATGGTGACCATTGCTATTGACATTAAACATTTGCATTATATGCACTCGTAGCAAGTTTTTGAAATAAAAGAAACCGAGTATTGCAGTATGGTAGGAATGTAAATCTTGAATTTGTAATATGTTCAGTTGTTTAAACAGTGGTGTAGAATGAGAATGATAATGACTCCCTGTGCAAATACGTACAGCCTTCTTTTGTAGTTTCAAAATGGAATTTAACTTGTACTGATTGCTATTGCCCCGGACTGGTAGACAATATGACAAATAGGGTAATATCAACGAATTATACAAAAATAAGGAGAACAGATCGGGGTAAGCAATTCTTTAGTTTGTATAAAATGCCAACACACTTTGAAACATTATTTTTCACATGATCAAAATGCTCATGCCATTGTAAATGTTTCTAAATCCGTACTGACTTTTAGATAATATATCATTGTTACAACAAAAAGAATATACACGGTTAAATACACTTTTTTCTATCAGTTTTGAAAAACAAGGCAGGATAGAAATAGGACGATAATTTTGTAATATATGAGAGTTCCCCTTTTTATAAACATGCACAACTTTTGCAATTTTTAGTTTGATAGGGACATTTCCTGTTTCTATAGATTTACCAAAAATATAAACTAATGGTTTAACAATAAAATAAATTTTCTTCAAAATATTAACATTCAAATAATCACAATCATAGGAATTACTACATTTCAATAATTTACATATTTCATCAATTTCACATTCTTTAATAGGATTTAGAAAAAAGGGATTGCGGACAACTATTTGTGAGAAATATATCAAAAGTGTGGTTACATGAATTTTCTAGTGGGAGCATTGATTCTAAAGCAGTTGCACAACAATTGTCAAAATATAAATTCATTTGCTATAACTTGTGGGTCATCTACCTTCTTTTCATCAAACATAAAAAAAACTTGGAACACTCTTCTCTGATTTTTGTAAAACACTATTAATAACTTTCCAAGTATTTTTAATATCATTTTTAGATTCCCTAAAAATATTACAATAATATTTCTTCTTTGCCTTACGCACTAACTTTGTAACCTTATTTCTATACCTTTTATATTATTTTCATTAAAAAAAGATGTATCATTAAAAAAAATCATACAATTTACTTTTAGTATTAATCATAAAATCTATATTATTAGATATAAATAAACCAACCCCACCCCCTCGACCACGGTATCTATTGACGTTTAAAAAAAAAACTATATCCTGGTAATTTAAAAGGAATCAGTGGTGTTCCTGAACTCCAGGTTTCCGAGATGGCTATAATAGAAAATGAATGTCTTAATGATAATAAGAGTTCTTCAATTTTATAAAAAAAAAAAAATTGAAGACTTCGTGCATTAAAATGAATCAAACTAAAACCGGTGGGATTCACAAATTCAACATTAAACTCATTAGCAGTGTAACAACTTTATGAAAGGGAGGAATTGAATATATGTATATCTGGGTCAATGTTTTATAGGTTATTATCCATAAAAATGATATGACAAAACTGGAATATCAATTTATCCAACCCATAGGTCATGAAAACAAGTAATTATATTTGCCAAATAATATTCAAAGGTAACAATCATTACAGTTTTTACAGATCTCCTCGAATGTATACAGAAAGCCACATACAACATTTCACAGAATAGAACACAATACATAAAAAGCAAACCAAAAAACAAATCAAATGCTCATAAAGAGAAGTACAGGTATGAACGGGATGAAACGTCAAATTAAAAATGTTCAAAGAGTTCAGAATGCAACAATGATTCCACCGGGATCATAATATCAAAAGCATTGGACATTGTCATACACTAATCATTGTCAATTGAAATATATATTTCATAGCTCTTTCAGATCATCACTGTTATGTATCAGTTTTGTCTGATTGTCTTTTTCCTTTGAGCAGGGCATATATTCGTCCATCCTTGCTCCATGCAGTGTCAACTTTGGCATGTGTTCGCGTTTCGTTGAGAAGTCTTTGATTCATCGCTGTGAGGTCTTCGACGATAGACATCTTCTTGCCCTTCCGTCTGCGTCTCTTGGAGAGGCACTCTTGTCTTTTCCTGTAGGATTTGAACTTGATGATGATCCCTCTTGAATGGTCCTTGTTTGGGTGCTCTTTTTTCTGACCCACCCTGTGGGAGCGTTCTATGTCATCAAGCTTAAAATCTACCTGGAGATGTTCGCTTGCTACCTTCAGTGCGATGGCGTCAGTATTTTCCCCGGCCCTTTCTGGGCAGCCAAAGAGTCGGACACAATTCTGCCGTGAGTACTGTTTCTGGGCATCGAGGTTCAGGTTCAGTGAACGAAGGCTGTCATTGTATTTGTCCATCTGCTGTTGAAGATCTACGAGCTGCCGGGACTTGTCTTTGTTGCTGATTTCCAACTCCATGATGAAAGCATTTTGTTTTTCAATTGTTTCCTCCATCACTTTGAACCTTTTGGCGACAGAAGCTTCCACCAGTGAAAGGAAGCTCTTACTCTGAAGAATGTCTTTTATCACCTCTTGGACAATCGCAGCATTGGCAGTGTCCACAGATTGTGATCTGGTCTTGATAGAGGATGAAACTGGGCCAGTTGACATGCTGGATGAATGAGAAGCTGTCCTCAAAAGAAACTTGAATGCTCTATTGTGACAGGATTAGCAGGGAATTAACTCTGGCAGAATTCCTTCCGAAGACGCTTTGTTCAGGATGAAGAAAGCAGTTTAGAGGCGTATCAAGTCCATAGTGTAAGGTGCTCTCCAAAAAGCAGGCATAAAAGTGAGCAGATGGGACTGTAGCAAAAGTCTTGACACTGACAGTCAAATAAGACAGTTCAAAATATCATTCCTACTAGATAAACTAACTTATAGTCTGGACTAGAATTCCTCTGTTTGGTGCCGATTTTCACATAAAACTCTATAAAAATCATAATAGTGTACATTACACACACTGGCATAAAATCCCACGCACAGGAAGGCTTCTACTCCCGTTTAGTCTCCAAACTGAAGTCACTACCTCAATGCGCATGCACTTCATTTGGAACACAGGCGATGACAGATGACGTGAAAGGAGAACGTCGTACACGTGAAATGATCTATTTCCATCACACCCTGATTAACGATATCATCATTTTAATCACCAATTTTCATACTGTCATGACCACTACTATCATTATCTCCTTTTTTTTTTCTTGTTAAGTTTTGTTTGGTACTACCATAATATATATCACGTGAAGCACAGATGGCCGATTTTTTACAGGACTCAACGGAAGAGTATAATTATTCGACAGTGATGTGAAGGACGTTCCTGGCTTCTGAGAACGAAGCATTTTTGAAGTGTTATTATGGAGGATAACAATTATCATTCCTGCATTTTTAATACGTCAAACACAATGTATATGCGTATAAATGTGACATATAAACTGAGAGTATATATAATTGAGTATATGAATATAAGAACGACCCAAGTCCATGGAAGACCATTTCGAGTAAACTAAAAAAAACTTCATATTTTTTTTGTTTGTCCAATAATATTTTATTTAACTGTGATGGGAAGGCAACATTGTATATACAAATTAGAACATATATTGTCATGACAATTAACATTAACAATAATTGTGGAGAAGCCATTTTGTGTGATGGACTTGGGTTGTTCTTTGATTCATATGGACTTGGGTCGTTCTTTGATTCATATACATGATATTCTGCTATAGAGATGAGAGGACGAGAGAGGGCGCTATAATATGAATGTAAGAATGACCCAAGTCCTTCATTCTTACATTCATATAAGATTTAACTCATTTATTTCAGGCACTTCCGGGGGTAATTAGGACTTATCATTTACACACAAGATGAGTCCATGCATAAGCTACAATTTCCCATGTCAAACTGATTTTGGCCAAAAATTGGACTTGGGTCGTTCTTATATTCATATACTCAATTGATTTAGCCAACAACTAAAAAATGCCCTACATCTCAGCCAACAAGGGTAACTTGAAAGACAGGTATAAATTCAGTCAGCACTGCAATAATCATTTAACGTCTCAAAACTGGGGTGTGTGTGTGTTTTTTTTTCATTTGTTTTTTTTTTTTTCTGGTTGCACAGAGTGATTTTATCTCAAGTTAGATTTAGAAAAGGGAATCCGAATTTTGTGATAGATAGGGACAAGGTAGATTTTTTTTTCTCACCGTGACTTTCGAAGTTTCGCATCATTATGTCGGTGTTTTACTTTTTAATGTTTTTTTTCCTTGTCTTCTTTTCATTTTTTTTCTTTGTAATGGAGGTGATATTGGCACCTGGATAGATTCATGATCGTGTGAATTTTTGCTAACAGGATATCTTCCAAACGTTAGGCTACAAGTTGGTTGATCCTGTCTAGTTTTCTGCCTCCCGGAGTTGTAATGTTTAACCCTTGCTGTTGCTTTATACTAGTCTAATCATCAACACCTAAAGCTTTTAAGATGACTAGGTTAAAGGAGAACGTGATCTGCTCTCCGTTGATTTATGAAGGTATTGTTGACAATAGCCAGTGACAATTATGGTTATCATGTTAGGTTTAGAATGAGGTTTTGCGGATGGCAAAACAAAAATCACATGACCCCCCCCCCCAAAAAAAAAAAAAAAAATAGCTAAAAACAATGAGATCAAAGCTAAGTATGAAATCAAAGGCAAGTATGCATAAAGGTAAGTGTGAAGTCAAAGATATAAATGTGAAATAAAAAAGCAATTTAATAAGTATGAAATCAAAGACAAAAATGAAATCTTCATATCGTGCCACATTATGCGTATTTACAGTAATAAGTCCAGGCTGCTAAGACAGGCAAAGGCGTTGTCAGTTGTGTCTCTAATTCCCTTGAGGCCACCAGGACAGCTCGTCTGAAGGTGCAATTTTGCACATCATGCAGCTCCACGGTCTGGTCAGAAAAACCGCAGTCGCAGCCTGGAATGTATGTTATATACTGGTATGAAATCACAGGCCATTATGAAATCAAAAGCAGATATGAAATCAAAGCAAGTATAAAATCAAAGCAAGTTTGAAATCAAGGGCAAATGTTAAAGGCAAGTATAAATTCAAAGGCAAGTATAACATCAAAGTCAACTTCTAGCTGCTGTAGCTTTGAAAAGCCTTTGAACAAGACCTTGTGAGCAACTTGCCTTTAGAGCGGTGTCTGATAATAGGCTAACACAATGTGAGTGTTTAATCCTAGTGATCACTGGGACCTGTAGTCCACTCAAAATATGAAAAAAAGGGGTCAACCCCCAAAAAATTGCAACAGAAACCATGCCACTTGCATTTAATCTGGAAGAGCTTTCAAAATAACATATTAAACGTTTCCTAAAATTGGAGTGGTGGATTGATGCCTAATTTTCATAAATTAAAAATGGCCACTATACCGGGTGTCCCCCCTCCCCCCCCCCCAAAAAAAAAAGCGGAACGGTGGATTTTCAATACCTTGCGTTCTAAAAGTGAAATATTTTTTGACATCATTAGACAGAGCATCTTCCGCAGAAAACCATGATACCAAAATCATTGAATTTGATTCCGTACTTATTATTCTACGCTAATTTCTGTAAATGCAATCATCTTCAATTTTTGTCGACATATGAGATAATAATTTGGGTGCGACAAGCGTTCCATACGGTGAATTGTGTAAGCTCGTTGATCCCTGTCAACAAAAGATAATGCTTTCATATTGGGCGCGCGCTCACACGCACACACACACTGGTTTTTTTTTTTCTTCCTGACCCGTGCCCAATGTGAACGCTGTATCTTTGGTTGACATGGATCACCGAGTTGACACAATATTCACCGTATGGATAGCTTGTCGCACTGAAATTATTATCTCATAAGTCGCAAAAATAGGGCAAATTTGAAAGTGACTGAATTTACAGAAATTGGCGTAAAATAAAAAGTACTGAACTAAATTTTAACGTTTAGGTATCATTGTCTTCTGCGGAAGATGCTTTTTCTAATGATGTCAAAAAATATATCGCTTTTAGAACGCAAAGTACTGAAAATCCACCGTTCCGCATTTTTTGGGACACCCGCTATAACCTATTTAAGCTACTATCTTGGGACGTAAAAGCCATAGAAAGTCTCTTCTTGTGTCTAAACCTATGTTTTTTATGTCAAGGAACACAAGTATGACATCAGTAGTAACTAATAAAAGTATTTCTTTGTACATAATTTGCATATAAATGAATCTTTAATGGTCTGATAATATCCCTGTAAAAGAAAACAAAACCTGTAGAAATTAAATTCCTTTGTCTACACCTGTGTGGTCAAGGAACTTAATTTTGATTTCTTATATATGATTTATATAAATGTGCATTTTGTAATTATTTGCAAAATGGTCGCCATATATCTTGTGCATGCCATAACTCCGATTATTTTATCCATAGGTGGGTCCCTATGTGTCCCTTATGTTCACTGCCAGGAATAATTACTGCCGTAACCCTACCTGCATTCAGGAGTAAGTCACTGAAAAATCTGCATAAATATACATATAAATAAATTAGCTCCCAAGTGCACTCAATGGGTACACGAAATTTTAAATCTTTCAATTGAACAAAAATCTCATAATTTCATACAATGTGAGAATTTGACTTCATGTTTAATGCATACTTGTATCTAAATATCTACTCTAGTCTATTATATCTACATTTGTATCTAATCTTCCATGGCCTTGGAGGTCTCTAAACAGTCAGGGAGACAGCCGATTTTTAGGGAATGGAGATATTCGCGAATAATCGGGAAAGTTGGACTTAATGAATTATTCATGACCTTCCCGCAGTCTCTGGCCGAAGCTCGACGCGTACAAAGTCAATGGCTATCACTGCATCGTTTTGACATGCATGTCTTTAAAAATTCACCTTAAAAAATCCTCATTTAATGTTGATATTGAAATTTCACCCAATGAAAGATGAATAAATAAAGTTTATCTCCTCCAAAAATCAATATTCACATATAGTGAGGAAAATTTGTAATTGAAGGATGAAAACGCGAATCCAAAGTGTATTTTTTGAATCTCCGTGTCATAGTTTCTTTCAAGGCGTTCTTATTTTGCAGCGATTATTCAACGAAACACAGGGACGGACTGTGTGTGTGTCTGCAATCTTATGCATGAATCGCGTTAACACAGTGCACAGTGCGTGAGCGCTGTTACCCGCCGAGCTTCAACGTCTATGGGAATTGTGGTAGCCTGTCATGCTTTTGCCGATATTTCTATCAACAATTCAGTTATTTTTTCGTCAAATGATCAAGAATTGGTGAGAACTGGTATTGTACTTAGATAGTCCGGTCCCCTAAACTCCTGGTTTGCCCGTATTTCTGTGGAATGTCCGAATGAAAAGAGCAAGAGAGGACCGCCACCGTTGGTGTTCTAATAGGTTGCATGACGCTGGAGCTCTCGCACAACCGTCGAACGTCAACTGCGGACCGCCGGAGCTCCGGGGTTCTTTCTTTTGCTACTTGACCATCAGTGTCCTCATACTTTCTTGCTCTCTTGCGATCATGCTCACTGGGTTAAAAGTTACAAGCCTCATGCAACCACAAGGTTACCTCATCTAGATCATTGCAACATCACACGTACACTATCACGGTAATGAACCAGGGAACTATATTGCGACGGTTCTAGGAACAGTACCCCCTGGAAAACCACCCTCCGGATAACTACCACCCGGATAATTACCCCCCAGGAAAATTCCCCCCTAGGGCAACTACCCCCCGGACAGCTACCCTCCAAGGGCAATTACCCTCCAGGGTAATTACCCCCTAGGACAACTACCCCCCGGACAACTACCCTCCTAGGGCAATCACCCCCCAGGGCTATTCCCCCTTAGGAAAACTACCCCCTGGATAACTACCCCTCGGATAACTACCCCTGGATAACTACCCCCTCGGATAACTACCCCCTGGATAACTACCCCCCGGAGAACTACCCCCTGGGTAACTACCCCTCGGAGAACTACCCTCTGGATAACTACCCCCCGGAGTACTACCCCCTGGGTAACTACCCCCCGGAGAACTACCCCTGGGTAACTACCCCCCGGATAACTACCCCCTGGATAACTACCCCCCCCCCCCCCCGGATAACTACCCCCGGATAATTACCCCCCGGATAATTACCCTCCGGATAACTACCCCCCAGATGATTACCACCAGTATAATTATCCCCAGGTTAACTACCCCTTCCTCCGATAACTAGACCCCATAACTTCCACCCGATAACTACCCCCTCCGATAACTTCCCGTGAATGATTACCCCGGATAAGTAGGCCTATAACTTCCCCTCCCCTATATAACTATCAAAAGGAAAATTACCCCCAGGACAGTGCACCAATCAATTACCCCCTGGATAACTACCTCCCGGGTCATTGCCCCCCCCCCCCAACTTTTACTTTTAATAAAAAGAATATTATTACTATAATACAGGAAACGAAGTTCTTTGTATCATTTGCCAGGAATCATGGAGATGCCATACTTATACTTCATCTTATGAAAACAACATCTTAAGGATTTACGATATGTATCGTTTGCATTTAGGACGATTTATGTACAAGCTTAATTCCTCCCTTCTGTATTTTGACTCTATGTTCATCAAAAACGAAACTGTCCCTGCATATCCTACCCGGTAATCCAGTAAATGTCAATGCCTTTTAACCAAAACTATTTTCGCTAAATCTGTATTGTCTTTTACTGTTCCGAAATTTCGGATTTCTCTTGATAGTAGTATAAAAGAAGTTTTAAGTTTGAATGCCTTTACCATTGAACTAAAGACATTTTGAAGAAATGTTACACTTCACTTTTAGCATTTTTTTTTAAACCACAATCGTCTATCGTTTACCACAACTCCATGTAACACTTCTTTATTTTGAGGAGCTTATATCTCATGCCTCACGTGCCCTGGTTTTGACCCATCATCTTCCTCTTCCCTCTCGCTTTTCTCTGTCCATGTACCGTGAAGGTAGTCTATTCCTGTCATTCATTACTCACCTTTCCTCTTTCTCTCATTACAATGGATTTATCTCGTGTGTGTTCATGTGCAGTGCACTCCCGTTAGGACGAAATGCCCAGGACCGACAGTTGTTTGTTTGTTTGTTTGTTTTTTCGTTTTAGCGAAATATCGTTATAATAATATGCAATGTATAACGAAAAGAAGGAAACCACGCATAAAAATAAATTTCTGTTTGTTGAATCCTCATCATACGCTGGAAAGCTATGTGAAATGGGAGAGTACCTTTTTAATTTCGTTTAAATATTACATTTTAAAAAGAGCATAAAGTTGTTTGTGTTGTCACACATGTGTAGAAAATGACGGTGTAGGATTTGGTTACAGTTCGATATTCCAAAGGTTATTTTTTTTTTTTTTTTTTTTTTTTTTTTTTTTTTTACTTAACTACGTTACTCCGAAGGCTCCTTATTCCGAAGTTTTGCCATTCCCGGATTCCGATGGTTTGTTTATCTGAAGGTTCGCATTTCCGAAGAATCATTATTCCGAAAGTTCATAATTTAAGTTAAAATATATATATTGTTCATTTTCCGAAGGTTCGTTGATCTGAAAATTAAATGAGGTTCGTCATTCTGAAGGTTAACTATAAATCAAAAAAAAAAAAAAATAATATAGAAAGGTTCACTATTCAGAAAGTTCATTGTTCCGAAGGCTTTTTCATCCGAAATGAAATAAGGTTCGTTATTCCGAAGAAAGTTTGTTAATGAAAAAAAAAATTAGACAGGTTAGTTATTTCGAAGATTTATTTATCTTAAGACGATTATAAGGATTGCAATTCTTAAGTTTTGTTAGTGTACTCACCTTTTTCCACCATGGATTAACGATTCTTTTTGTAATGTTCCGATTAACGAACGTTTTGAATTCCTATCATTTTCGGACTAACGAACCGTATAAGAATAAGAACCATATTTTATCATGGGATTAACGAACCTTTGGAATAACGCCAAAATGTGCTTAATATTTCATTTCCGAACTATTACGGACATTTAGTTGTATCAAAATCTGTGTGTTTTGTATCAAAGGACTTCGGAACAATGAAACAAACCTGATCTGAATTCAGATTATTGTATTACAATAACGCAAGTTCCCCTCGGAAACTGTGCGTGATACACGGAGTGAACATACAATGATGTGAAGCGTTCGCTCATGCATGCAGAGACGCTATAAAAATGCTTGTTCCGCTACGCATTTTCGAATGCGATCCGCATTTCGTTGTAAATGAGCACATTTCTTCTGTTTTTCTTTGTCAGTGGCGCTCAGAAAAGACTGCGTGGTAACGAAAATTTTGTTATAACCGTCTTCGTTATAAGCGAATTTTGTACCATAGACTTTAATGGTGATAATTTTGGGACCAGAAGTTTTGCTTCGTTATAACGAAATTTCGTTATAACCGTGTTCGTTGTAACGGGAGTTCACTGTATCTTTATTTGTGTACTTCGTCTCTGTCTTAATTTGCTTTCTTTGCATTGTTTCATCAATTTTGTAACTATTTTACTGTTATACCGTTAACACTCATTTCAGAATTGCCCTACTGCATCATTGGGCATTAACAAATAGTACTTATCAAGGATGTGGGAAGAGATTGTCACCTCCTTGGTATGATCACCGCGGAGCATTACCTCCCTTGACAATTACTCCTTATTAAAATTAGGCTCCAACCAATCACCCCTCTTACAGTAGCTCTCCCCCAGAAAATTACGTCTCTCATTGTTATTTTCGAACAACGTTTGCTATTTGAATTGGAAAAAAAAAAGCAACATTTTTTCATATCGTCTGGTTTTAGTCGAGACCTAACTTCAGGTTTTAAACATCTTTTGGGTGAGATAATTAGAAACCCCTTACGAAATATTAAAGAGCATGTTATTCCAAGAAGGTTTCAAATTTTTGTGAAAGAAAAAATACTCTTGAAATGGCCGGGATAAAACAGAGCAGCCCTATAATGCAAAAAGGATTCTGTCAACTACAACTCTGTATAGATCTATTCAAAAAGAGGGTGCAGGACAAAAGACTTCGTTAACAACTAGGGGTGTTTTGTAAAAAAAAAAAAAAAAAAAATACCGTTAAATCGTAATGTTTTACTCTTTCTAATCAGACTAACTTATATTTGAACTTGATTTCAGTGTCGAGAACATTTAATTTGAAAACTAGCACAATTCTACTTGTATGTAAAACAAGCTGTAATTTTACTCTTATGACAGATTAGGGCACCATTTGATAAAAGTTGCCAGTTATGACATCTTGTTAGTCTCTAATAATTTCAATAAAACCATGGGTTCTGCGTGATTGATAAGCTCGAGTCACTGACTTGTTACCATGGACCTGCTTTGATCGACCTACAACGATTGGTAATTGTGTGGAACTGACAGCTTATCAGGACTGATAACTTTTATAAAACCGTGCCCGGATCCTATCAGAAATTATGGCTTTAATCGAAGGGTCCCTCGCTAATGTTAAGGGAATATGAATTGCAGTGCAATCAACTCTCCTTTTGCTATGTTTATCGTCTAATGTGATATAACGGTAGAAAATGGTAAGCCAAAAGAGTAACTGATGACAGTGTAAGAGAAAGGTGCATCTTCTGATATGGTGTTATGAACTTATGGAAAAATTACAACGGGTGGTAACTTTCGGGGGCGGGGGGGGGGGGTTCAGGGTATGGTTAAGGGGGGGGGGGGTAGTAATCCGGGTGGTAGTTATCCTGGGGGTAGTTATCCGGGGAGTAATTATCCGGGTGGTAGTTATCCGGGGGTAGTTATCCGGGGGGTAGTTATCCGGGGAGTTGTTATCCGGGTGGTAGTTATCCAGGGGGTAGTTATCCGGGGGGTAGTTACCCAGGGGGTAGTTATCCGGGGGTAGTTATCCGGGGGGTAGTTATCCGGGGGGTAGTTATCCAAGGGGTAGCTATCCGGGTGGTAGTTATCTGGGGGGTAGTTATCCGGGGGGTAGTCATCCAGGGGGTAGTTACCAAGGGGGTAATTATCTGGGGGGTAGATGTCCTAGGGGTAATTGCCATTGGGGGCAGTTGCCCTAGGAGGGTAGATGACCGGGTGGTAGTTGTCCTAGGGGGTAATGGCCCTGGAGGGTGATTGCCCTAGGAGGGTAGTTGTCCGGGGGGTAGTTGCCCTAAGGGGGAATAGACCTGGTGGGTAATTATCCGGGTGGTAGTTATCCGGAGGGTGGTTGCCCAGGGGGTAAGTGCCCGGATACGTATTGGGACATCCACCCTCACTTTGTCTCTAGAAATGTTTGATCAACACGTCACAATCACATATGCTTTTAACTAAAATAGTTGAAATTGAAATAGAGTTAATAGATGGTAATTACGGCCTCTCACTATCACTCAGTCTTGTCTTGTGAAGGTCTTTGTTGTTCTTCAAACTTCAAATTCTCCTCGTGCTCTAACTTCGATCAAAACATATATAATAGGTCTGCACGACCATGCTCCGCCTTCGAACAACACAATGTCGATATGCATGGTCAATTCACTTGCTGTTTTTTTTTTTTCTGCTATGGGGGTCAAGAAAGGTAATAGACCAGGAGCTGGCTGCTGGTCAATTTACCCCATCAAGCCCAAAAGGTTTGACCCCTCAAAGTTACTGGGGCCACCCCCCTCATTACAAAACTGGGCGTCAGCCTGATACCTGAGGGCGGGGTCGTCCCCTAGGGACCCCCCCCCCCCCCCAATAATGGCCCCCGGCGGGTGTAATTTACCCCATGGAGCCCATGGACCAAACCTGGTCTAAAAGAATGGCCTAGGGGTGTACATAATAAAAATATAAAGACTGACAAAATGTCTGGTCGGGAAAGGGGTTGCCAGACCGTCCCCCCCCCCTGGGCCCCCCCCCCCCCCCCTGGCGGGTGTAATTTACCCCACGCAGCCCATGCACCAAACTTGGTCCAATGAAAGTACTATGGGTGTACATAATGAAAATATAAAAACTGACATGATATCTGGTTGGGAAAGGGGTTGCCAGGTCCCCTCACCCCCCCCCCCCCCACCACCGCCCATTACGTCTCTTCGTGGGTTAAATTTAGCCAACAGCACCCATGGATCAAATTTGGCTGGGGGAAAGTAGGCCCCACTAAAGGTGTGCAAAAAAAAAATCAAAGATAAAAGCTGACAAAATATCTCACTTACAAAGAGTAATCAAACATATCCCCTACCTTTGCTAACCCCCCCCCCCATTTTTTAGTGTGAAAGGCCTATACGGTTTGGAGAGGTATGAATGAGCGTGTCATAAAAAGTAATAAATGGAACTTCTTGAATTAAGATGAAGTTATGACAACAGAAGCATTGTGTGTGTACATATATCCACATGCCCCATCCCACTCCCTCCCCCAGAAGAATGGAGTTATCGATATCTACACTAGAAACATACTCAAACAGTGCAGACCTTTGCCAAGCAGCTCATTTCCACCCATCCACACATGCTAAAAACTGCCAAATTTCCCATATAAAAGCCTTTTGCTTTTAAATGCCATCAACTTCCAGCTCTGCGGTAGTACATTATACCTTGAGCACATGCCTTTACCTTTAGTGCGCATGTATGCAAACCTCAAATTCATGCAGCTTGAACTCCCAATTCCGTTGATCTCATCTGCCATAAGATAAAAATCATCAAAATGTCATAATGATTCCCGGATCACTACCAAAATTTATATTTATCATCTGTTTTTAAAATGTAATAGTGTTATTATCATCTTTTCATACAAGTTTCATCCAAATGTGTTCTCAACCTTTCAAGTTGTTTTGCATACAAACAATAACGCAGACAATACTATATATAAGTAACATAAAACCTCAAGTGGCAGAAATAATCACAACTGTATCCAACATCCTACAGTTCAACTGTGTTACCATGCATGTGGAGCAAGATCATGTTCAACAGTACAAGAAACTGTATACCTGTGATAAAAAATTGTACATGCAGTGGGTGCATAGGCCATAGTGTGGTTAATTGCATGCATATATTTGTATGTTGTATACATTTTACTTGTTGCATGCAATTATACATTTCGAAGATCAGCAACACGTGTATCATCAGTCTGCAAACAATAAAAAGGCGGTGTTTTCCTGACCTTGGTAAGTTTAAGATAATACCTTCATTGTTGTTACTCTGGTGGTTTACTTCCTGTTTTTTGTCCCATTCATCGCACAGCCAGCACGGTTTGGTAAAGATTAAGCGCTTGAATAGACACTGTACTTTTTAACAGAACCTCTTTTCTCAGTTCACACTTTTCCTGAGTTTGTGCTTTCTTCCCAATATTTAAATAGGTTAGGAGAGTCCATTTGATTTGAGTTATACATCATTTTAAAGTTTAAAGTCTCCTCTTTCAGAATATGGTCTTAACTAAAAATTCATGTCTTGCGACTTTTTGTTTGTTTTGATGTGCAGGGTCACATATATACCAAACTGATGTAACTTTTGTACCGTAGCTTCTGGATAAACATGCTCATAATGAATTGATGTACCCTCCCTCTTGCAAAAATATTGTAACATAGTTTCAAATACGCATTAAATAGTTGAAAGATATCAATTTTTGTGTACCTATTGAGCACACGTGGAAGCTAATTTGAGGTTAAAGTTAACTGAAAATAGTTTTTGTCCAATGTTGTTTGAATTGACTGATGTTCAGAAGCTTTATTTGAGGAAATCATTGGTGGCAAAGTAGGCCTATTTGCAAATTTATGCAAATTCATTCAACTAGGTGTAAAGATAAAGTAAACTGGCACCTCATCTACAACCACACTGTCCACTGTTCACCTCGTCTAATGCCATCTCGTCTAACCTCGATTCGTCTACTATCAACTCGTCTACCAATCATTTTGCCTAAATGCCAGTTAGTCTAATTGCCATTTCGTCTACCAACGTTTTAATCTTATCTCTAATTTGTCGAAGTCACACTTCGTCTAATGCCCATTAACTCTATTGACCATTTCGTCTATAAATCATTACGTCTATGAATGAAATAGTCTACAGCTCATTTTGTGTAATAGCCATTTTGTCTACATACACCTTGTCTAATCCTCAATTAGTCTAGTAACCAGTTAGTCTATTCCCAACCTGGCCTACACCCAACTTGTCTACTCCCAAGTGGTCTACTCCCAACTGGTCTACTCCCAACTAGCTGGTCTACACTCAACTGGTTTACTCCGACAAAGTGGTATATTCATTATTAGCATGACCAGATGGGAATGATCAGTTTGGGCAATGGGTAGATTGTTGGGAGTAGACCAGTTGGGAGTAGACCAATATTGGGTATAGACGAGTTGGGAGTAGACCAGTTGGGAGTATACTAGATGGGAGTAGACGAGTTGGGAGAAGACGAGTTGGGAGTAGACCAGATGGGAGTAGACGAGTTGAGTGTAGACCAGTTGGGAGTAAACCAGTTGGGAGTAGACTAGATGGGAGTAGACCAGTTGGGAGTAGACCAGATGGGAGTAGACAAGTTGGGAGAAGACGAGTTGGGAGTAGACCAGATGAGAGTAGATCCATTGGGTATAGACCAGTTGGGTGTAGACCAGATGGGTATAGACCATGTTGGGTATAGACGAACTAAGGGTTGGACGATATGATAACTAGACAAAGTGAATGTTAGTAGACGAGATGACTTGTAGGCGAGGTGGGACTAGACAAAGTGGCAGTAGGCGAACTGGATATAAGGCGACATGACAAGTAGATATTGTGAGTATAGACGACTTGGCTTTTAGATCAATTATTGCTCAGTAGACGAAATGCTCCTTAGACGAGTTGGGTATTAGACAGTACGGGTAATGGGCAAAGTGACTATTAGACAATATGTGTACGAGACAAAACAAGTTGTAGACCAAACGGGTATTAGACGAATCGGTAATAGACGATTTGCGAGTAGACCAATTGGAAAGTAGACAGAGTGGCTGTAGACCAGGTCACTATAATCCAAAGATAATCATTAAGGTTGTGAATTATAAATGTTTTCTGCCCTTGAAATAATAGGCACAGACATCACAATCAACATTGTGCAGGTTGTATCATATGTGACCCTGCACCTCAAAACAAACAAAAAGTCACCAGACATGAATTTCTAGTTAAAACCATATTCTGAAAGAGCAGACTTTAAGCTTTAAAATGATGTATAACTCAAATCAAATGGACTCTCCTAACCTATCTAAATATTGGAAAGAAAGCACAAACTCAGGAGAAGTGTGAACTGAGAAAAGAGGCTCTGAAGTACAGTGTCTATTCAAGCGCTTAATCTTTACCAAACCGTGCTGGCTGTGCGATGAATGGAACAAAAAACAGGAAGTAAACCACTAGAGTAACAACAATGAAGGGATTATTAGATTAAACTGAAATTAAGCACGTCTCGTCAACACATTCTGTCCATAATTAATGTCAACTTTCAAAGCAGTAGCACTATCCTTTCAAAAGTTATTAGAGTTGAAAGTGAAGAGTGTGGACAAGGTTTTTCAAAAGTGAAAAAGGGATTCTAAAGACACAACTAATCACACTATTCTACCAAAAATGTTCGATATAAACTGCTAAAAAAAAAACACACTTTCCTGCCCGTTTTATGATACCAAATTTTAGCATGATGTAAAAGAAGTCCCGCTCTTTCAGAAAATATGAAAAAGTCAAGTTCGGCTAGGTTGACCCATTTCACTTATTTTCAGTCCTCACGCAAAATCAGTGTGTGCGACTTTATGTGCGTTTTGAGGTGCACGGTCACATATGTGACCCTGCACCTCAAAACAAACAAAAAGTCGCCAGACATGAATTTTTAGTTTAGACCATATTCTGAAAGAGCAGACTTTAAGCTTTAAAATGATGTATAGCTCAAATCAAATGGACTCTCCTAACCTATCTAAATATTGGAAAGAAAGCACAAACTCAGGAAAAGTGTGAACTGAGAAAAGAGGCTCTGAAGTACAGTGTCTATTCAAGCGCTTAATCTTTACCAAACCGAGCTGGCTGTGCGATGAATGGGACAAAATACAGGAAGTAAACCACCAGAGTAACAACAATGAAGGGATTATCAGATTTAAGTGAAATTAGGAATGCCTCATTAAAACATTTTGTCCATAATTAATGCCAACTTTCAAAGCAGTAGCACTATCCTTTCAAAAGTTATTAGAGTTGAAAGTGAAGAGTGTGGACAAGGTTTTTCAGAAATGAAAAAGGGATTCTAAAGACACACCTAATCACACTATTCTACCAAAAAAGTTCGAGATAGACTGCAAAAAAACGCACTTTCCTGCCCGTTTTTTAGCATAATGTAAAAGAAGACCCGCTCTTTCAGAAAATATGAAAAAGTCAAGTTCGGCTAGGTTGACCCATTTCACTTATTTTCAGTCCTCACGCAAAATCAGTGTGTGCGACTTTATTTTCGTTTTGAGGTGCACGGTCACATATGTATTATCCTAATTAATTGTGATTTGAATAAGGGCATTTATATATATTTATGCAGATTTTTTGATGACTTACTCCTGAAGGTAAGTACTGCAGGAATTATTCAGCAATAAAAGACACAAAGGAACCCACTTACAGATGAAATAATCGGAGTTATGACATACACAAGTCATATGACCGCCACTTTGCAAATTATGCAAAGATAATATGATTAGCTCAGAAAGTACTCTTCTTATCAATTTCAAAAATATACCATATATGTATCATGTCCCAAAGACGACAGATTTGATAAAATCATAGTGATCAGTCGACCGTGACGTCACTATGACGTCATTATATGAAAACACATTTTCATTCATATCTCATTAATGGAATGGAATTTTTCAATGAGATTTACGTCACATATATTTCAAGTCAAGCTGATTCTACTCATGTTCTCAAAATTCATCTATACCCTTAAAACGTGCGCGTAAGCGCGCGTTGAAATATTTGTATGCTCCAATCGAGCTCAATTTTTTTTTTTGCACACGCTTCAGACCATTTGGAGAATTTTGTTAAAATTTGAAAATGACGGACGGACGCGTACGCGATCGGGCATATACGCACCCACAGCTCATATGCAATAGAAATTTCCCGCTTTTTTACTTTGATCGAATGTCTGAAATGTCAAGGAATATTTCTACCAAGTTTCAAGTTAATCCGACTCAATATGACGTCATACGGGCCCGTCAAAGTTGAAATTCCGCGCGCGCGTCAATGGCGATATACAGTGCAACTATGCAAAAAAAAACCGCCAATTTTAAATCCGCTTTTACTCGTCAGGATGGACGGTGACCCCCCGCCCATTTTCTTTACATATTTTGAAAACTGATGAGTTGTACATGTCATTTCATGGGTTGGCAATACTGAAAAAAATGATTAAAATATATCAAATTTCTTAATAAAGTAAACAAAAGTAAATTTTCAAAATGACGTCATCAAATTTCAAGTTCACTCGAGCGTATCTCACTTATCCTTTGCCCATTTTCATCCAAATTTCAGTATGTTGTAGCTTATAACATGTTCTTTCATGAACATATAAAACAATTTTGATTGGATGATGGCATCACCTCGTAAAAATGGATTGAAGGTAACCTTGTCAAATTTGACAAGTTTACGTGTTATCTCTATGGGAGTGCAGTTTTTCTGGAAATGAAAATTGACATGACTATCTTTATCGAGCACTAGCTCACTTATGCTTCAGTGAATTTCTCCCAGATTTAAATATGTTGTAGCTGAGACTTTGGGCAATTGTAAATATTCCTTCGTTTTTTCATACAATGTCGGGATCACGTCAAAAGACGTGGTTAAAATTAAAGCTTATCTTCGATGTATTGAAATATTTCTTTCTTTCTGCAACTTTCTTTGCAATACCTCACGAAAAACATACTCTATCACCATCATATTTTGCACATGTTTAGTTCATGTCACGTACATTATTTCATGAAATAACAACTACTTGATCAGACGCCATCTTGGGTATGTAAATTAGGGTCAAAGGTCATAAATGTTTCATCCTGTATCTTGGTGAATACATGTCCTATAATTCCCATATTTTGCACAGGTAAAGACCATGTTACAAGGATCATTTCACAAAACAACAGCTTTTGGCTCAGATGCCATCTTGTCTGTGCAAAGTGGGGTGACAGGTCATATGCCCTTCTTTCTGTATCTTCGTTATGACGTGTTATCTCTATGGGAGGGAATTTTTCTAGATGTGAAAATTGACATGATTGTCTTTTCGAATACTAGCTCACTTACCCTTCGGTGAATTTCTCCCAGATTTTAATATGTTGTAGCTTAGACTACGCGCTATTGCAAATAAGCCCTATGTTTTGCATACGGTGTCGGGATCACGTCAAAAAACGTGGTTGAAATTAAAGCTTATCTTCTATGTATTGAGATATTTCTTTCTGTCTGCAACTTTCTTTGCAATAACTAAAAAAGAACATACCCTATCACCCCCATATTTTGCACATGTTTAGTTCATGTCACGTACATTATTTCATAAAGTAAGAACTACTTGATCGGACACCATCTTGGGGTATGTAAATTAGGGTCCAAGGCCACAAATGTTTCATCCTGTATCTTGGTGAATACATGTTCTATCTTTCCCATATTTTGCACACGTAAAGACCATGTTACAAGGATCATTTCACAAAATAATCACTTTTTGCTCAGATGCCATCTTGTCTGTGCAAAGTGGAGTCAAAGGTCATATGTACTTCTTTCTTTATGTTCGTTATGACGTGTTTTCTCTATGGTTTCTAGATGTGAACAGTAAAATGACTATCTTTATCGAGCATTAGCTCACTTCTGCTTCGGTGAATTTCTCCCAGATTTTAATATGTTGCAGCTGAGACTTGGGGCTATCGTTAAAATGCCCTTCGTTTTTTCATACGATTTCGGGATTACGTCAAAAAAACTTGGTTGAAATTAAAGCTTATCTTCGATGTATTGAAATATTTCTTTCTTTCTGCAACTTTCTTTCCAATAACTCAAGAAAAACATACCCTGTCACCACCACATTTTGCACATGTTTAGTTCAAGTCACGTACATTATTTCATGAAATAACAACTACTTGATCAGACGCCATCTTGGGTATGTAAATTAGGGTCAAAGGTCATAAATGTTTCATCCTGTATCTTGGTGAATACATATCTCATCTCTCCCATATTTTGCACACGTAAAGACCATGTTACAAGGATCATTTCACAAAATAACCACTTTCTGCTCAGGTGCCATCTTGTCTGTGCAAAGTTGGGCGAAAGGTCATATGTACTTCTTTCTGTATCTTCGTTATGACGTGTTATCTCTATGGGAGGGAATTTTTCTAGATGTGAAAATTGACATGATTGTCTTTATCGAGCACTAGCTCACTTACCCTTCGGTGAATTTCTCCCAGATTTTAATATGTTGTAGCTTAGACTACGCGCTATTGCAAATAAGCCCTCTGTTTTGCATACGGTGTCGGGATCACGTCAAAAAAACGTGGTTGAAATTAAAGCTTATCTTCGATGTATTGAGATATTTCTTTCTTTCTGCAACTTTCTTTGCAATAACTAAAAAAGAACATACCCTATCACCCCCATATTTTGCACATGTTTAGTTCATGTCACGTACATTATTTCATAAAGTAAGAACTACTTGATCGGACACCATCTTGGGGTATGTAAATTAGGGTCCAAGGCCACAAATGTTTCATCCTGTATCTTGGTGAATACATGTTCTATCTTTCCCATATTTTGCACACGTAAAGACCATGTTACAAGGATCATTTCGCAAAATAATCACTTTTTGCTCAGATGCCATCTTGTCTGTGCAAAGTGGAGTCAAAGGTCATATGTACTTCTTTCTTTATGTTCGTTATGACGTGTTATCTCTATGGTTTCTAGATGTGAACAGTAAAATGACTATCTTTATCGAGCATTAGCTCACTTATGCTTCGGTGAATTTCTCCCAGATTTTAATACGTTGTAGCTGAGACTTGGGGCTATCGTTAATATGCCCTTCGTTTTTTCATACGATTTCGGGATTACGTCAAAAAAAAACTTGGTTGAAATTAAAGCTTATCTTCGATGTATTGAAATATTTCTTTCTTTCTTCAACTTTCTTTCCAATAACTCAAGAAAAACATACCCTGTCACCACATTTTGCACATGTTTAGTTCAAGTCACGTACATTATTTCATGAAATAACAACTACTTGATCAGACGCCATCTTGAGTATGTAAATTAGGGTCAAAGGTCATAAATGTTTCATCCTGTATCTTGGTGAATACATATCTCATCTCTCCCATATTTTGCACACGTAAAGACCATGTTACAAGAATCATTTCACAAAATAACCACTTTCTGCTCAGATGCCATCTTGTCTGTGCAAAGTGGGGCGAAAGGTCATATGTACTTCTTTCTGTATCTTCGTTATGACGTGTTATCTCTATGGGAGGGAATTTTTCTAGATTTGAAAATTGACATGATTGTCTTTATCGAGCACTAGCTCACTTACCCTTCGGTGAATTTCTCCCAGATTTTAATATGTTGTAGCTTAGACTACGCGCTATTGCAAATAAGCCCTCTGTTTTGCATACGGTGTCGGGATCACGTCAAAAAAACGTGGTTGAAATTAAAGCTTATCTTCGATGTATTGAGATATTTCTTTCTTTCTGCAACTTTCTTTGCAATAACTAAAAAAGAACATACCCTATCACCCCCATATTTTGCACATGTTTAGCTCATGTCACGTACATTATTTCATAAAGTAAGAACTACTTGATCGGACACCATCTTGGGGTATGTAAATTAGGGTCCAAGGCCACAAATGTTTCATCCTGTATCTTGGTGAATACATGTTCTATCTTTCCCATATTTTGCACACGTAAAGACCATGTTACAAGGATCATTTCGCAAAATAATCACTTTTTGCTCAGATGCCATCTTGTCTGTGCAAAGTGGAGTCAAAGGTCATATGTACTTCTTTCTTTATGTTCGTTATGACGTGTTATCTCTATGGTTTCTAGATGTGAACAGTAAAATGACTATCTTTATCGAGCATTAGCTCACTTATGCTTCGGTGAATTTCTCCCAGATTTTAATATGTTGTAGCTGAGACTTGGGGCTATCGTTAATATGCCCTTTGATTTTCATACGATGTCGGGATTACGTCAAAAAAACTTGGTTGAAATTAAAGCTTATCTTCGATGTATTGAAATATTTCTTTCTTTCTGCAACTTTCTTTCCAATAACTCAAGAAAAACATACCCTGTCACCACATTTTGCACATGTTTAGTTCAAGTCACGTACATTATTTCATGAAATAACAACTACTTGATCAGACGCCATCTTGAGTATGTAAATTAGGGTCAAAGGTCATAAATGTTTCATCCTGTATCTTGGTGAATACATATCTCATCTCTCCCATATTTTGCACACGTAAAGACCATGTTACAAGAATCATTTCACAAAATAACCACTTTCTGCTCAGATGCCATCTTGTCTGTGCAAAGTGGGGCGAAAGGTCATATGTACTTCTTTCTGTATCTTCGTTATGACGTGTTATCTCTATGGGAGGGAATTTTTCTAGATGTGAAAATTGACATGATTGCCTTTATCGAGCACTAGCTCACTTACCCTTCGGTGAATTTCTCCCAGATTTTAATATGTTGTAGCTTAGACTACGCGCTATTGCAAATAAGCCCTCTGTTTTGCATACGGTGTCGGGATCACGTCAAAAAAACGTGGTTGAAATTAAAGCTTATCTTCGATGTATTGAGATATTTCTTTCTTTCTGCAACTTTCTTTGCAATAACTAAAAAAGAACATACCCTATCACCCCCATATTTTGCACATGTTTAGTTCATGTCACGTACATTATTTCATAAAGTAAGAACTACTTGATCGGACACCATCTTGGGGTATGTAAATGAGGGTCCAAGGCCACAAATGTTTCATCCTATATCTTGGTGAATACATGTTCTATCTTTCCCATATTTTGCACACGTAAAGACCATGTTACAAGGATCATTTCGCAAAATAATCACTTTTTGCTCAGATGCCATCTTGTCTGTGCAAAGTGGAGTCAAAGGTAATATGTACTTCTTTCTTTATGTTCGTTATGACGTGTTATCTCTATGGTTTCTAGATGTGAACAGTAAAATGACTATCTTTATCGAGCATTAGCTCACTTATGCTTCGGTGAATTTCTCCCAGATTTTAATATGTTGTAGCTGAGACTTGGGGCTATCGTTAGTATGCCCTTCGATTTTCATACGATGTCGGGATTACGTCAAAAAAACTTGGTTGAAATTAAAGCTTATCTTCGATGTATTGAAATATTTCTTTCTTTTTTCAACTTTCTTTCCAATAACTCAAGAAAAACATACCCTGTCACCACATTTTGCACATGTTTAGTTCAAGTCACGTACATTATTTCATGAAATAACAACTACTTGATCAGACGCCATCTTGGGTATGTAAATTAGGGTCAAAGGTCATAAATGTTTCATCCTGTATCTTGGTGAATACATGTCCTATAATTCCCATATTTTGCACACGTAAAGACCATGTTACAAGGATCATTTCACAAAACAACAGCTTTTGGCTCAGATGCCATCTTGTCTGTGCAAAGTGGGGTGAAAGGTCATATGCCCTTCTTTCTGTATCTTCGTTATGACGTGTTATCTCTATGGGAGGGAATTTTTCTAGATGTGAAAATTGACATGATTGTCTTTATCGAGCACTAGCTCACTTACCCTTCGGTGAATTTCTCCCAGATTTTAATATGTTGTAGCTTAGACTACGCGCTATTGCAAATAAGCCCTCTGTTTTGCATACGGTGTCGGGATCACGTCAAAAAACGTGGTTGAAATTAAAGCTTATCTTCGATGTATTGAGATATTTCTTTCTTTCTGCAACTTTCTTTGCAATAACTAAAAAAGAACATACCCTATCACCCCCATATTTTGCACATGTTTAGTTCATGTCACGTACATTATTTCATAAAGTAAGAACTACTTGATCGGACACCATCTTGGGGTATGTAAATTAGGGTCCAAGGCCACAAATGTTTCATCCTGTATCTTGGTGAATACATGTTCTATCTTTCCCATATTTTGCACACGTAAAGACCATGTTACAAGGATCATTTCGCAAAATAATCACTTTTTGCTCAGATGCCATCTTGTCTGTGCAAAGTGGAGTCAAAGGTCATGTGTACTTCTTTCTTTATGTTCGTTATGACGTGTTATCTCTATGGTTTCTAGATGTGAACAGTAAAATGACTATCTTTATCGAGCATTAGCTCACTTATGCTTCGGTGAATTTCTCCCAGATTTTAATACGTTGTAGCTGAGACTTGGGGCTATCGTTAATATGCCCTTCGTTCTTTCATACGATTTCGGGATTACGTCAAAAAAAAACTTGGTTGAAATTAAAGCTTATCTTCGATGTATTGAAATATTTCTTTCTTTCTTCAACTTTCTTTCCAATAACTCAAGAAAAACATACCCTGTCACCACATTTTGCACATGTTTAGTTCAAGTCACGTACATTATTTCATGAAATAACAACTACTTGATCAGACGCCATCTTGAGTATGTAAATTAGGGTCAAAGGTCATAAATGTTTCATCCTGTATCTTGGTGAATACATATCTCATCTCTCCCATATTTTGCACACGTAAAGACCATGTTACAAGAATCATTTCACAAAATAACCACTTTCTGCTCAGATGCCATCTTGTCTGTGCAAAGTGGGGCGAAAGGTCATATGTACTTCTTTCTGTATCTTCGTTATGACGTGTTATCTCTATGGGAGGGAATTTTTCTAGATTTGAAAATTGACATGATTGTCTTTATCGAGCACTAGCTCACTTACCCTTCGGTGAATTTCTCCCAGATTTTAATATGTTGTAGCTTAGACTACGCGCTATTGCAAATAAGCCCTCTGTTTTGCATACGGTGTCGGGATCACGTCAAAAAAACGTGGTTGAAATTAAAGCTTATCTTCGATGTATTGAGATATTTCTTTCTTTCTGCAACTTTCTTTGCAATAACTAAAAAAGAACATACCCTATCACCCCCATATTTTGCACATGTTTAGCTCATGTCACGTACATTATTTCATAAAGTAAGAACTACTTGATCGGACACCATCTTGGGGTATGTAAATGAGGGTCCAAGGCCACAAATGTTTCATCCTGTATCTTGGTGAATACATGTTCTATCTTTCCCATATTTTGCACACGTAAAGACCATGTTACAAGGATCATTTCGCAAAATAATCACTTTTTGCTCAGATGCCATCTTGTCTGTGCAAAGTGGAGTCAAAGGTCATATGTACTTCTTTCTTTATGTTCGTTATGACGTGTTATCTCTATGGTTTCTAGATGTGAACAGTAAAATGACTATCTTTATCGAGCATTAGCTCACTTATGCTTCGGTGAATTTCTCCCAGATTTTAATATGTTGTAGCTGAGACTTGGGGCTATCGTTAATATGCCCTTTGATTTTCATACGATGTCGGGATTACGTCAAAAAAACTTGGTTGAAATTAAAGCTTATCTTCGATGTATTGAAATATTTCTTTCTTTCTGCAACTTTCTTTCCAATAACTCAAGAAAAACATACCCTGTCACCACATTTTGCACATGTTTAGTTCAAGTCACGTACATTATTTCATGAAATAACAACTACTTGATCAGACGCCATCTTGAGTATGTAAATTAGGGTCAAAGGTCATAAATGTTTCATCCTGTATCTTGGTGAATACATATCTCATCTCTCCCATATTTTGCACACGTAAAGACCATGTTACAAGAATCATTTCACAAAATAACCACTTTCTGCTCAGATGCCATCTTGTCTGTGCAAAGTGGGGCGAAAGGTCATATGTACTTCTTTCTGTATCTTCGTTATGACGTGTTATCTCTATGGGAGGGAATTTTTCTAGATGTGAAAATTGACATGATTGCCTTTATCGAGCACTAGCTCACTTACCCTTCGGTGAATTTCTCCCAGATTTTAATATGTTGTAGCTTAGACTACGCGCTATTGCAAATAAGCCCTCTGTTTTGCATACGGTGTCGGGATCACGTCAAAAAAACGTGGTTGAAATTAAAGCTTATCTTCGATGTATTGAGATATTTCTTTCTTTCTGCAACTTTCTTTGCAATAACTAAAAAAGAACATACCCTATCACCCCCATATTTTGCACATGTTTAGTTCATGTCACGTACATTATTTCATAAAGTAAGAACTACTTGATCGGACACCATCTTGGGGTATGTAAATGAGGGTCCAAGGCCACAAATGTTTCATCCTGTATCTTGGTGAATACATGTTCTATCTTTCCCATATTTTGCACACGTAAAGACCATGTTACAAGGATCATTTCGCAAAATAATCACTTTTTGCTCAGATGCCATCTTGTCTGTGCAAAGTGGAGTCAAAGGTAATATGTACTTCTTTCTTTATGTTCGTTATGACGTGTTATCTCTATGGTTTCTAGATGTGAACAGTAAAATGACTATCTTTATCGAGCATTAGCTCACTTATGCTTCGGTGAATTTCTCCCAGATTTTAATATGTTGTAGCTGAGACTTGGGGCTATCGTTAGTATGCCCTTCGATTTTCATACGATGTCGGGATTACGTCAAAAAAACTTGGTTGAAATTAAAGCTTATCTTCGATGTATTGAAATATTTCTTTCTTTTTTCAACTTTCTTTCCAATAACTCAAGAAAAACATACCCTGTCACCACATTTTGCACATGTTTAGTTCAAGTCACGTACATTATTTCATGAAATAACAACTACTTGATCAGACGCCATCTTGAGTATGTAAATTAGGGTCAAAGGTCATAAATGTTTCATCCTGTATCTTGGTGAATACATATCTCATCTCTCCCATATTTTGCACACGTAAAGACCATGTTACAAGAATCATTTCACAAAATAACCACTTTCTGCTCAGATGCCATCTTGTCTGTGCAAAGTGGGGCGAAAGGTCATATGTACTTCTTTCTGTATCTTCGTTATGACGTGTTATCTCTATGGGAGGGAATTTTTCTAGATGTGAAAATTGACATGATTGCCTTTATCGAGCACTAGCTCACTTACCCTTCGGTGAATTTCTCCCAGATTTTAATATGTTGTAGTTTAGACTACGCGCTATTGCAAATAAGCCCTCTGTTTTGCATACGGTGTCGGGATCACGTCAAAAAAACGTGGTTGAAATTAAAGCTTATCTTCGATGTATTGAGATATTTCTTTCTTTCTGCAACTTTCTTTGCAATAACTAAAAAAGAACATACCCTATCACCCCCATATTTTGCACATGTTTAGTTCATGTCACGTACATTATTTCATAAAGTAAGAACTACTTGATCGGACACCATCTTGGGGTATGCAAATGAGGGTCCAAGGCCACAAATGTTTCATCCTGTATCTTGGTGAATACATGTTCTATCTTTCCCATATTTTGCACACGTAAAGACCATGTTACAAGGATCATTTCGCAAAATAATCACTTTTTGCTCAGATGCCATCTTGTCTGTGCAAAGTGGAGTCAAAGGTCATATGTACTTCTTTCTTTATGTTCGTTATGACGTGTTATCTCTATGGTTTCTAGATGTGAACAGTAAAATGACTATCTTTATCGAGCATTAGCTCACTTATGCTTCGGTGAATTTCTCCCAGATTTTAATATGTTGTAGCTGAGACTTGGGGCTATCGTTAGTATGCCCTTCGATTTTCATACGATGTCGGGATTACGTCAAAAAAACTTGGTTGAAATTAAAGCTTATCTTCGATGTATTGAAATATTTCTTTCTTTTTTCAACTTTCTTTCCAATAACTCAAGAAAAACATACCCTGTCACCACATTTTGCACATGTTTAGTTCAAGTCACGTACATTATTTCATGAAATAACAACTGCTTGATCAGACGCCATCTTCAGTATGTAAATTAGGGTCAAAGGTCATAAATGTTTCATCCTGTATCTTGGTGAATACATATCTCATCTCTCCCATATTTTGCACACGTAAAGACCATGTTACAAGAATCATTTCACAAAATAACCACTTTCTGCTCAGATGCCATCTTGTCTGTGCAAAGTGGGGCGAAAGGTCATATGTACTTCTTTCTGTATCTTCGTTATGACGTGTTATCTCTATGGGAGGGAATTTTTCTAGATGTGAAAATTGACATGATTGCCTTTATCGAGCACTAGCTCACTTACCCTTCGGTGAATTTCTCCCAGATTTTAATATGTTGTAGTTTAGACTACGCGCTATTGCAAATAAGCCCTCTGTTTTGCATACGGTGTCGGGATCACGTCAAAAAACGTGGTTGAAATTAAAGCTTATCTTCGATGTATTGAGATATTTCTTTCTTTCTGCAACTTTCTTTGCAATAACTAAAAAAGAACATACCCTATCACCCCCATATTTTGCACATGTTTAGTTCATGTCACGTACATTATTTCATAAAGTAAGAACTACTTGATCGGACACCATCTTGGGGTATGTAAATTAGGGTCCAAGGCCACAAATGTTTCATCCTGTATCTTGGTGAATACATGTTCTATCTTTCCCATATTTTGCACACGTAAAGACCATGTTACAAGGATCATTTCGCAAAATAATCACTTTTTGCTCAGATGCCATCTTGTCTGTGCAAAGTGGAGTCAAAGGTCATATGTACTTCTTTCTTTATGTTCGTTATGACGTGTTATCTCTATGGTTTCTAGATGTGAACAGTAAAATGACTATCTTTATCGAGCATTAGCTCACTTATGCTTCGGTGAATTTCTCCCAGATTTTAATATGTTGTAGCTGAGACTTGGGGCTATCGTTAATATGCCCTTTGATTTTCATACGATGTCGGGATTACGTCAAAAAAACTTGGTTGAAATTAAAGCTTATCTTCGATGTATTGAAATATTTCTTTCTTTCTGCAACTTTCTTTCCAATAACTCAAGAAAAACATACCCTGTCACCACATTTTGCACATGTTTAGTTCAAGTCACGTACATTATTTCATGAAATAACAACTACTTGATCAGACGCCATCTTGAGTATGTAAATTAGGGTCAAAGGTCATAAATGTTTCATCCTGTATCTTGGTGAATACATATCTCATCTCTCCCATATTTTGCACACGTAAAGACCATGTTACAAGAATCATTTCACAAAATAACCACTTTCTGCTCAGATGCCATCTTGTCTGTGCAAAGTGGGGCGAAAGGTCATATGTACTTCTTTCTGTATCTTCGTTATGACGTGTTATCTCTATGGGAGGGAATTTTTCTAGATGTGAAAATTGACATGATTGCCTTTATCGAGCACTAGCTCACTTACCCTTCGGTGAATTTCTCCCAGATTTTAATATGTTGTAGCTTAGACTACGCGCTATTGCAAATAAGCCCTCTGTTTTGCATACGGTGTCGGGATCACGTCAAAAAAACGTGGTTGAAATTAAAGCTTATCTTCGATGTATTGAGATATTTCTTTCTTTCTGCAACTTTCTTTGCAATAACTACAAAAGAACATACCCTATCACCCCCATATTTTGCACATGTTTAGTTCATGTCACGTACATTATTTCATAAAGTAAGAACTACTTGATCGGACACCATCTTGGGGTATGTAAATTAGGGTCCAAGGCCACAAATGTTTCATCCTGTATCTTGGTGAATACATGTTCTATCTTTCCCATATTTTGCACACGTAAAGACCATGTTACAAGGATCATTTCGCAAAATAATCACTTTTTGCTCAGATGCCATCTTGTCTGTGCAAAGTGGAGTCAAAGGTCATATGTACTTCTTTCTTTATGTTCGTTATGACGTGTTATCTCTATGGTTTCTAGATGTGAACAGTAAAATGACTATCTTTATCGAGCATTAGCTCACTTATGCTTCGGTGAATTTCTCCCAGTCTTAATATGTTGTAGCTGAGACTTGGGGCTATCGTTAATATGCCCTTCGATTTTCATACGATTTCGGGATTACGTCAAAAAAAAAACTTGGTTGAAATTAAAGCTTATCTTCGATGTATTGAAATATTTCTTTCTTTCTTCAACTTTCTTTCCAATAACTCAAGAAAAACATACCCTGTCACCACATTTTGCACATGTTTAGTTCAAGTCACGTACATTATTTCATGAAATAACAACTACTTGATCAGACGCCATCTTCAGTATGTAAATTAGGGTCAAAGGTCATAAATGTTTCATCCTGTATCTTGGTGAATACATATCTCATCTCTCCCATATTTTGCACACGTAAAGACCATGTTACAAGAATCATTTCACAAAATAACCACTTTCTGCTCAGATGCCATCTTGTCTGTGCAAAGTGGGGCGAAAGGTCATATGTACTTCTTTCTGTATCTTCGTTATGACGTGTTATCTCTATGGGAGGGAATTTTTCTAGATGTGAAAATTGACATGATTGCCTTTATCGAGCACTAGCTCACTTACCCTTCGGTGAATTTCTCCCAGATTTTAATATGTTGTAGTTTAGACTACGCGCTATTGCAAATAAGCCCTCTGTTTTGCATACGGTGTCGGGATCACGTCAAAAAAAAACGTGGTTGAAATTAAAGCTTATCTTCGATGTATTGAGATATTTCTTTCTTTCTGCAACTTTCTTTGCAATAACTAAAAAAGAACATACCCTATCACCCCCATATTTTGCACATGTTTAGCTCATGTCACGTACATTATTTCATAAAGTAAGAACTACTTGATCGGACACCATCTTGGGGTATGTAAATTAGGGTCCAAGGCCACAAATGTTTCATCCTGTATCTTGGTGAATACATGTTCTATCTTTCCCATATTTTGCACACGTAAAGACCATGTTACAAGGATCATTTCGCAAAATAATCACTTTTTGCTCAGATGCCATCTTGTCTGTGCAAAGTGGAGTCAAAGGTCATATGTACTTCTTTCTTTATGTTCGTTATGACGTGTTATCTCTATGGTTTCTAGATGTGAACAGTAAAATGACTATCTTTATCGAGCATTAGCTCACTTATGCTTCGGTGAATTTCTCCCAGATTTTAATATGTTGTAGCTGAGACTTGGGGCTATCGTTAATATGCCCTTTGATTTTCATACGATGTCGGGATTACGTCAAAAAAACTTGGTTGAAATTAAAGCTTATCTTCGATGTATTGAAATATTTCTTTCTTTCTGCAACTTTCTTTCCAATAACTCAAGAAAAACATACCCTGTCACCACATTTTGCACATGTTTAGTTCAAGTCACGTACATTATTTCATGAAATAACAACTACTTGATCAGACGCCATCTTGAGTATGTAAATTAGGGTCAAAGGTCATAAATGTTTCATCCTGTATCTTGGTGAATACATATCTCATCTCTCCCATATTTTGCACACGTAAAGACCATGTTACAAGAATCATTTCACAAAATAACCACTTTCTGCTCAGATGCCATCTTGTCTGTGCAAAGTGGGGCGAAAGGTCATATGTACTTCTTTCTGTATCTTCGTTATGACGTGTTATCTCTATGGGAGGGAATTTTTCTAGATGTGAAAATTGACATGATTGCCTTTATCGAGCACTAGCTCACTTACCCTTCGGTGAATTTCTCCCAGATTTTAATATGTTGTAGCTTAGACTACGCGCTATTGCAAATAAGCCCTCTGTTTTGCATACGGTGTCGGGATCACGTCAAAAAAACGTGGTTGAAATTAAAGCTTATCTTCGATGTATTGAGATATTTCTTTCTTTCTGCAACTTTCTTTGCAATAACTACAAAAGAACATACCCTATCACCCCCATATTTTGCACATGTTTAGTTCATGTCACGTACATTATTTCATAAAGTAAGAACTACTTGATCGGACACCATCTTGGGGTATGTAAATTAGGGTCCAAGGCCACAAATGTTTCATCCTGTATCTTGGTGAATACATGTTCTATCTTTCCCATATTTTGCACACGTAAAGACCATGTTACAAGGATCATTTCGCAAAATAATCACTTTTTGCTCAGATGCCATCTTGTCTGTGCAAAGTGGAGTCAAAGGTCATATGTACTTCTTTCTTTATGTTCGTTATGACGTGTTATCTCTATGGTTTCTAGATGTGAACAGTAAAATGACTATCTTTATCGAGCATTAGCTCACTTATGCTTCGGTGAATTTCTCCCAGTCTTAATATGTTGTAGCTGAGACTTGGGGCTATCGTTAATATGCCCTTCGATTTTCATACGATTTCGGGATTACGTCAAAAAAAAACTTGGTTGAAATTAAAGCTTATCTTCGATGTATTGAAATATTTCTTTCTTTCTTCAACTTTCTTTCCAATAACTCAAGAAAAACATACCCTGTCACCACATTTTGCACATGTTTAGTTCAAGTCACGTACATTATTTCATGAAATAACAACTACTTGATCAGACGCCATCTTGAGTATGTAAATTAGGGTCAAAGGTCATAAATGTTTCATCCTGTATCTTGGTGAATACATATCTCATCTCTCCCATATTTTGCACACGTAAAGACCATGTTACAAGAATCATTTCACAAAATAACCACTTTCTGCTCAGATGCCATCTTGTCTGTGCAAAGTGGGGCGAAAGGTCATATGTACTTCTTTCTGTATCTTCGTTATGACGTGTTATCTCTATGGGAGGGAATTTTTCTAGATGTGAAAATTGACATGATTGCCTTTATCGAGCACTAGCTCACTTACCCTTCGGTGAATTTCTCCCAGATTTTAATATGTTGTAGTTTAGACTACGCGCTATTGCAAATAAGCCCTCTGTTTTGCATACGGTGTCGGGATCACGTCAAAAAAAAACGTGGTTGAAATTAAAGCTTATCTTCGATGTATTGAGATATTTCTTTCTTTCTGCAACTTTCTTCGCAATAACTAAAAAAGAACATACCCTATCACCCCCATATTTTGCACATGTTTAGTTCATGTCACGTACATTATTTCATAAAGTAAGAACCACTTGATCGGACACCATCTTGGGGTATGTAAATGAGGGTCCAAGGCCACAAATGTTTCATCCTGTATCTTGGTGAATACATGTTCTATCTTTCCCATATTTTGCACACGTAAAGACCATGTTACAAGGATCATTTCGCAAAATAATCACTTTTTGCTCAGATGCCATCTTGTCTGTGCAAAGTGGAGTCAAAGGTAATATGTACTTCTTTCTTTATGTTCGTTATGACGTGTTATCTCTATGGTTTCTAGATGTGAACAGTAAAATGACTATCTTTATCGAGCATTAGCTCACTTATGCTTCGGTGAATTTCTCCCAGATTTTAATATGTTGTAGCTGAGACTTGGGGCTATCGTTAGTATGCCCTTCGATTTTCATACGATGTCGGGATTACGTCAAAAAAACTTGGTTGAAATCAAAGCTTATCTTCGATGTATTGAAATATTTCTTTCTTTCTGCAACTTTCTTTCCAATAACTCAAGAAAAACATACCCTGTCACCACATTTTGCACATGTTTAGTTCAAGTCACGTACATTATTTCATGAAATAACAACTACTTGATCAGACGCCATCTTGGGTATGTAAATTAGGGTCAAAGGTCATAAATGTTTCATCCTGTATCTTGGTGAATACATGTCCTATAATTCCCATATTTTGCACACGTAAAGACCATGTTACAAGGATCATTTCACAAAACAACAGCTTTTGGCTCAGATGCCATCTTGTCTGTGCAAAGTGGGGTGAAAGGTCATATGCCCTTCTTTCTGTATCTTCGTTATGACGTGTTATCTCTACGGGAGGGAATTTTTCTAGATGTGAAAATTGACATGATTGTCTTTATCGAGCACTAGCTCACTTACCCTTCGGTGAATTTCTCCCAGATTTTAATATGTTGTAGCTCAGACTTGGGGCTATCGTTAATATGCCCTTTGATTTTCATACGATGTCGGGATTACGTCAAAAAAACTTGGTTGAAATTAAAGCTTATCTTCGATGTATTGAAATATTTCTTTCTTTCTGCAACTTTCTTTCCAATAACTCAAGAAAAACATACCCTGTCACCACATTTTGCACATGTTTAGTTCAAGTCACGTACATTATTTCATGAAATAACAACTACTTGATCAGACGCCATCTTGAGTATGTAAATTAGGGTCAAAGGTCATAAATGTTTCATCCTGTATCTTGGTGAATACATATCTCATCTCTCCCATATTTTGCACACGTAAAGACCATGTTACAAGAATCATTTCACAAAATAACCACTTTCTGCTCAGATGCCATCTTGTCTGTGCAAAGTGGGGCGAAAGGTCATATGTACTTCTTTCTGTATCTTCGTTATGACGTGTTATCTCTATGGGAGGGAATTTTTCTAGATGTGAAAATTGACATGATTGCCTTTATCGAGCACTAGCTCACTTACCCTTCGGTGAATTTCTCCCAGATTTTAATATGTTGTAGCTTAGACTACGCGCTATTGCAAATAAGCCCTCTGTTTTGCATACGGTGTCGGGATCACGTCAAAAAAACGTGGTTGAAATTAAAGCTTATCTTCGATGTATTGAGATATTTCTTTCTTTCTGCAACTTTCTTTGCAATAACTACAAAAGAACATACCCTATCACCCCCATATTTTGCACATGTTTAGTTCATGTCACGTACATTATTTCATAAAGTAAGAACTACTTGATCGGACACCATCTTGGGGTATGTAAATTAGGGTCCAAGGCCACAAATGTTTCATCCTGTATCTTGGTGAATACATGTTCTATCTTTCCCATATTTTGCACACGTAAAGACCATGTTACAAGGATCATTTCGCAAAATAATCACTTTTTGCTCAGATGCCATCTTGTCTGTGCAAAGTGGAGTCAAAGGTCATATGTACTTCTTTCTTTATGTTCGTTATGACGTGTTATCTCTATGGTTTCTAGATGTGAACAGTAAAATGACTATCTTTATCGAGCATTAGCTCACTTATGCTTCGGTGAATTTCTCCCAGTCTTAATATGTTGTAGCTGAGACTTAGGGCTATCGTTAATATGCCCTTCGATTTTCATACGATTTCGGGATTACGTCAAAAAAAAACTTGGTTGAAATTAAAGCTTATCTTCGATGTATTGAAATATTTCTTTCTTTCTTCAACTTTCTTTCCAATAACTCAAGAAAAACATACCCTGTCACCACATTTTGCACATGTTTAGTTCAAGTCACGTACATTATTTCATGAAATAACAACTACTTGATCAGACGCCATCTTGAGTATGTAAATTAGGGTCAAAGGTCATAAATGTTTCATCCTGTATCTTGGTGAATACATATCTCATCTCTCCCATATTTTGCACACGTAAAGACCATGTTACAAGAATCATTTCACAAAATAACCACTTTCTGCTCAGATGCCATCTTGTCTGTGCAAAGTGGGGCGAAAGGTCATATGTACTTCTTTCTGTATCTTCGTTATGACGTGTTATCTCTATGGGAGGGAATTTTTCTAGATTTGAAAATTGACATGATTGTCTTTATCGAGCACTAGCTCACTTACCCTTCGGTGAATTTCTCCCAGATTTTAATATGTTGTAGCTTAGACTACGCGCTATTGCAAATAAGCCCTCTGTTTTGCATACGGTGTCGGGATCACGTCAAAAAAACGTGGTTGAAATTAAAGCTTATCTTCGATGTATTGAGATATTTCTTTCTTTCTGCAACTTTCTTTGCAATAACTAAAAAAGAACATACCCTATCACCCCCATATTTTGCACATGTTTAGCTCATGTCACGTACATTATTTCATAAAGTAAGAACTACTTGATCGAACACCATCTTGGGGTATGTAAATGAGGGTCCAAGGCCACAAATGTTTCATCCTGTATCTTGGTGAATACATGTTCTATCTTTCCCATATTTTGCACACGTAAAGACCATGTTACAAGGATCATTTCGCAAAATAATCACTTTTTGCTCAGATGCCATCTTGTCTGTGCAAAGTGGAGTCAAAGGTCATATGTACTTCTTTCTTTATGTTCGTTATGACGTGTTATCTCTATGGTTTCTAGATGTGAACAGTAAAATGACTATCTTTATCGAGCATTAGCTCACTTATGCTTCGGTGAATTTCTCCCAGATTTTAATATGTTGTAGCTGAGACTTGGGGCTATCGTTAATATGCCCTTTGATTTTCATACGATGTCGGGATTACGTCAAAAAAACTTGGTTGAAATTAAAGCTTATCTTCGATGTATTGAAATATTTCTTTCTTTCTGCAACTTTCTTTCCAATAACTCAAGAAAAACATACCCTGTCACCACATTTTGCACATGTTTAGTTCAAGTCACGTACATTATTTCATGAAATAACAACTACTTGATCAGACGCCATCTTGAGTATGTAAATTAGGGTCAAAGGTCATAAATGTTTCATCCTGTATCTTGGTGAATACATATCTCATCTCTCCCATATTTTGCACACGTAAAGACCATGTTACAAGAATCATTTCACAAAATAACCACTTTCTGCTCAGATGCCATCTTGTCTGTGCAAAGTGGGGCGAAAGGTCATATGTACTTCTTTCTGTATCTTCGTTATGACGTGTTATCTCTATGGGAGGGAATTTTTCTAGATGTGAAAATTGACATGATTGCCTTTATCGAGCACTAGCTCACTTACCCTTCGGTGAATTTCTCCCAGATTTTAATATGTTGTAGCTTAGACTACGCGCTATTGCAAATAAGCCCTCTGTTTTGCATACGGTGTCGGGATCACGTCAAAAAAACGTGGTTGAAATTAAAGCTTATCTTCGATGTATTGAGATATTTCTTTCTTTCTGCAACTTTCTTTGCAATAACTAAAAAAGAACATACCCTATCACCCCCATATTTTGCACATGTTTAGTTCATGTCACGTACATTATTTCATAAAGTAAGAACTACTTGATCGGACACCATCTTGGGGTATGTAAATGAGGGTCCAAGGCCACAAATGTTTCATCCTGTATCTTGGTGAATACATGTTCTATCTTTCCCATATTTTGCACACGTAAAGACCATGTTACAAGGATCATTTCGCAAAATAATCACTTTTTGCTCAGATGCCATCTTGTCTGTGCAAAGTGGAGTCAAAGGTCATATGTACTTCTTTCTTTATGTTCGTTATGACGTGTTATCTCTATGGTTTCTAGATGTGAACAGTAAAATGACTATCTTTATCGAGCATTAGCTCACTTATGCTTCGGTGAATTTCTCCCAGATTTTAATATGTTGTAGCTGAGACTTGGGGCTATCGTTAATATGCCCTTCGATTTTCATACGATTTCGGGATTACGTCAAAAAAAAAACTTGGTTGAAATTAAAGCTTATCTTCGATGTATTGAAATATTTCTTTCTTTCTTCAACTTTCTTTCCAATAACTCAAGAAAAACATACCCTGTCACCACATTTTGCACATGTTTAGTTCAAGTCACGTACATTATTTCATGAAATAACAACTACTTGATCAGACGCCATCTTCAGTATGTAAATTAGGGTCAAAGGTCATAAATGTTTCATCCTGTATCTTGGTGAATACATATCTCATCTCTCCCATATTTTGCACACGTAAAGACCATGTTACAAGAATCATTTCACAAAATAACCACTTTCTGCTCAGATGCCATCTTGTCTGTGCAAAGTGGGGCGAAAGGTCATATGTACTTCTTTCTGTATCTTCGTTATGACGTGTTATCTCTATGGGAGGGAATTTTTCTAGATGTGAAAATTGACATGATTGCCTTTATCGAGCACTAGCTCACTTACCCTTCGGTGAATTTCTCCCAGATTTTAATATGTTGTAGTTTAGACTACGCGCTATTGCAAATAAGCCCTCTGTTTTGCATACGGTGTCGGGATCACGTCAAAAAAAAACGTGGTTGAAATTAAAGCTTATCTTCGATGTATTGAGATATTTCTTTCTTTCTGCAACTTTCTTTGCAATAACTAAAAAAGAACATACCCTATCACCCCCATATTTTGCACATGTTTAGCTCATGTCACGTACATTATTTCATAAAGTAAGAACTACTTGATCGGACACCATCTTGGGGTATGTAAATTAGGGTCCAAGGCCACAAATGTTTCATCCTGTATCTTGGTGAATACATGTTCTATCTTTCCCATATTTTGCACACGTAAAGACCATGTTACAAGGATCATTTCGCAAAATAATCACTTTTTGCTCAGATGCCATCTTGTCTGTGCAAAGTGGAGTCAAAGGTCATATGTACTTCTTTCTTTATGTTCGTTATGACGTGTTATCTCTATGGTTTCTAGATGTGAACAGTAAAATGACTATCTTTATCGAGCATTAGCTCACTTATGCTTCGGTGAATTTCTCCCAGATTTTAATATGTTGTAGCTGAGACTTGGGGCTATCGTTAATATGCCCTTTGATTTTCATACGATGTCGGGATTACGTCAAAAAAACTTGGTTGAAATTAAAGCTTATCTTCGATGTATTGAAATATTTCTTTCTTTCTGCAACTTTCTTTCCAATAACTCAAGAAAAACATACCCTGTCACCACATTTTGCACATGTTTAGTTCAAGTCACGTACATTATTTCATGAAATAACAACTACTTGATCAGACGCCATCTTGAGTATGTAAATTAGGGTCAAAGGTCATAAATGTTTCATCCTGTATCTTGGTGAATACATATCTCATCTCTCCCATATTTTGCACACGTAAAGACCATGTTACAAGAATCATTTCACAAAATAACCACTTTCTGCTCAGATGCCATCTTGTCTGTGCAAAGTGGGGCGAAAGGTCATATGTACTTCTTTCTGTATCTTCGTTATGACGTGTTATCTCTATGGGAGGGAATTTTTCTAGATGTGAAAATTGACATGATTGCCTTTATCGAGCACTAGCTCACTTACCCTTCGGTGAATTTCTCCCAGATTTTAATATGTTGTAGCTTAGACTACGCGCTATTGCAAATAAGCCCTCTGTTTTGCATACGGTGTCGGGATCACGTCAAAAAAACGTGGTTGAAATTAAAGCTTATCTTCGATGTATTGAGATATTTCTTTCTTTCTGCAACTTTCTTTGCAATAACTACAAAAGAACATACCCTATCACCCCCATATTTTGCACATGTTTAGTTCATGTCACGTACATTATTTCATAAAGTAAGAACTACTTGATCGGACACCATCTTGGGGTATGTAAATTAGGGTCCAAGGCCACAAATGTTTCATCCTGTATCTTGGTGAATACATGTTCTATCTTTCCCATATTTTGCACACGTAAAGACCATGTTACAAGGATCATTTCGCAAAATAATCACTTTTTGCTCAGATGCCATCTTGTCTGTGCAAAGTGGAGTCAAAGGTCATATGTACTTCTTTCTTTATGTTCGTTATGACGTGTTATCTCTATGGTTTCTAGATGTGAACAGTAAAATGACTATCTTTATCGAGCATTAGCTCACTTATGCTTCGGTGAATTTCTCCCAGTCTTAATATGTTGTAGCTGAGACTTGGGGCTATCGTTAATATGCCCTTCGATTTTCATACGATTTCGGGATTACGTCAAAAAAAAACTTGGTTGAAATTAAAGCTTATCTTCGATGTATTGAAATATTTCTTTCTTTCTTCAACTTTCTTTCCAATAACTCAAGAAAAACATACCCTGTCACCACATTTTGCACATGTTTAGTTCAAGTCACGTACATTATTTCATGAAATAACAACTACTTGATCAGACGCCATCTTGAGTATGTAAATTAGGGTCAAAGGTCATAAATGTTTCATCCTGTATCTTGGTGAATACATATCTCATCTCTCCCATATTTTGCACACGTAAAGACCATGTTACAAGAATCATTTCACAAAATAACCACTTTCTGCTCAGATGCCATCTTGTCTGTGCAAAGTGGGGCGAAAGGTCATATGTACTTCTTTCTGTATCTTCGTTATGACGTGTTATCTCTATGGGAGGGAATTTTTCTAGATGTGAAAATTGACATGATTGCCTTTATCGAGCACTAGCTCACTTACCCTTCGGTGAATTTCTCCCAGATTTTAATATGTTGTAGTTTAGACTACGCGCTATTGCAAATAAGCCCTCTGTTTTGCATACGGTGTCGGGATCACGTCAAAAAAAAACGTGGTTGAAATTAAAGCTTATCTTCGATGTATTGAGATATTTCTTTCTTTCTGCAACTTTCTTCGCAATAACTAAAAAAGAACATACCCTATCACCCCCATATTTTGCACATGTTTAGTTCATGTCACGTACATTATTTCATAAAGTAAGAACCACTTGATCGGACACCATCTTGGGGTATGTAAATGAGGGTCCAAGGCCACAAATGTTTCATCCTGTATCTTGGTGAATACATGTTCTATCTTTCCCATATTTTGCACACGTAAAGACCATGTTACAAGGATCATTTCGCAAAATAATCACTTTTTGCTCAGATGCCATCTTGTCTGTGCAAAGTGGAGTCAAAGGTAATATGTACTTCTTTCTTTATGTTCGTTATGACGTGTTATCTCTATGGTTTCTAGATGTGAACAGTAAAATGACTATCTTTATCGAGCATTAGCTCACTTATGCTTCGGTGAATTTCTCCCAGATTTTAATATGTTGTAGCTGAGACTTGGGGCTATCGTTAGTATGCCCTTCGATTTTCATACGATGTCGGGATTACGTCAAAAAAACTTGGTTGAAATCAAAGCTTATCTTCGATGTATTGAAATATTTCTTTCTTTCTGCAACTTTCTTTCCAATAACTCAAGAAAAACATACCCTGTCACCACATTTTGCACATGTTTAGTTCAAGTCACGTACATTATTTCATGAAATAACAACTACTTGATCAGACGCCATCTTGGGTATGTAAATTAGGGTCAAAGGTCATAAATGTTTCATCCTGTATCTTGGTGAATACATGTCCTATAATTCCCATATTTTGCACACGTAAAGACCATGTTACAAGGATCATTTCACAAAACAACAGCTTTTGGCTCAGATGCCATCTTGTCTGTGCAAAGTGGGGTGAAAGGTCATATGCCCTTCTTTCTGTATCTTCGTTATGACGTGTTATCTCTACGGGAGGGAATTTTTCTAGATGTGAAAATTGACATGATTGTCTTTATCGAGCACTAGCTCACTTACCCTTCGGTGAATTTCTCCCAGATTTTAATATGTTGTAGCTCAGACTTGGGGCTATCGTTAATATGCCCTTTGATTTTCATACGATGTCGGGATTACGTCAAAAAAACTTGGTTGAAATTAAAGCTTATCTTCGATGTATTGAAATATTTCTTTCTTTCTGCAACTTTCTTTCCAATAACTCAAGAAAAACATACCCTGTCACCACATTTTGCACATGTTTAGTTCAAGTCACGTACATTATTTCATGAAATAACAACTACTTGATCAGACGCCATCTTGAGTATGTAAATTAGGGTCAAAGGTCATAAATGTTTCATCCTGTATCTTGGTGAATACATATCTCATCTCTCCCATATTTTGCACACGTAAAGACCATGTTACAAGAATCATTTCACAAAATAACCACTTTCTGCTCAGATGCCATCTTGTCTGTGCAAAGTGGGGCGAAAGGTCATATGTACTTCTTTCTGTATCTTCGTTATGACGTGTTATCTCTATGGGAGGGAATTTTTCTAGATGTGAAAATTGACATGATTGCCTTTATCGAGCACTAGCTCACTTACCCTTCGGTGAATTTCTCCCAGATTTTAATATGTTGTAGCTTAGACTACGCGCTATTGCAAATAAGCCCTCTGTTTTGCATACGGTGTCGGGATCACGTCAAAAAAACGTGGTTGAAATTAAAGCTTATCTTCGATGTATTGAGATATTTCTTTCTTTCTGCAACTTTCTTTGCAATAACTACAAAAGAACATACCCTATCACCCCCATATTTTGCACATGTTTAGTTCATGTCACGTACATTATTTCATAAAGTAAGAACTACTTGATCGGACACCATCTTGGGGTATGTAAATTAGGGTCCAAGGCCACAAATGTTTCATCCTGTATCTTGGTGAATACATGTTCTATCTTTCCCATATTTTGCACACGTAAAGACCATGTTACAAGGATCATTTCGCAAAATAATCACTTTTTGCTCAGATGCCATGTTGTCTGTGCAAAGTGGAGTCAAAGGTCATATGTACTTCTTTCTTTATGTTCGTTATGACGTGTTATCTCTATGGTTTCTAGATGTGAACAGTAAAATGACTATCTTTATCGAGCATTAGCTCACTTATGCTTCGGTGAATTTCTCCCAGTCTTAATATGTTGTAGCTGAGACTTAGGGCTATCGTTAATATGCCCTTCGATTTTCATACGATTTCGGGATTACGTCAAAAAAAAACTTGGTTGAAATTAAAGCTTATCTTCGATGTATTGAAATATTTCTTTCTTTCTTCAACTTTCTTTCCAATAACTCAAGAAAAACATACCCTGTCACCACATTTTGCACATGTTTAGTTCAAGTCACGTACATTATTTCATGAAATAACAACTACTTGATCAGACGCCATCTTGAGTATGTAAATTAGGGTCAAAGGTCATAAATGTTTCATCCTGTATCTTGGTGAATACATATCTCATCTCTCCCATATTTTGCACACGTAAAGACCATGTTACAAGAATCATTTCACAAAATAACCACTTTCTGCTCAGATGCCATCTTGTCTGTGCAAAGTGGGGCGAAAGGTCATATGTACTTCTTTCTGTATCTTCGTTATGACGTGTTATCTCTATGGGAGGGAATTTTTCTAGATTTGAAAATTGACATGATTGTCTTTATCGAGCACTAGCTCACTTACCCTTCGGTGAATTTCTCCCAGATTTTAATATGTTGTAGCTTAGACTACGCGCTATTGCAAATAAGCCCTCTGTTTTGCATACGGTGTCGGGATCACGTCAAAAAAACGTGGTTGAAATTAAAGCTTATCTTCGATGTATTGAGATATTTCTTTCTTTCTGCAACTTTCTTTGCAATAACTAAAAAAGAACATACCCTATCACCCCCATATTTTGCACATGTTTAGCTCATGTCACGTACATTATTTCATAAAGTAAGAACTACTTGATCGAACACCATCTTGGGGTATGTAAATGAGGGTCCAAGGCCACAAATGTTTCATCCTGTATCTTGGTGAATACATGTTCTATCTTTCCCATATTTTGCACACGTAAAGACCATGTTACAAGGATCATTTCGCAAAATAATCACTTTTTGCTCAGATGCCATCTTGTCTGTGCAAAGTGGAGTCAAAGGTCATATGTACTTCTTTCTTTATGTTCGTTATGACGTGTTATCTCTATGGTTTCTAGATGTGAACAGTAAAATGACTATCTTTATCGAGCATTAGCTCACTTATGCTTCGGTGAATTTCTCCCAGATTTTAATATGTTGTAGCTGAGACTTGGGGCTATCGTTAATATGCCCTTTGATTTTCATACGATGTCGGGATTACGTCAAAAAAACTTGGTTGAAATTAAAGCTTATCTTCGATGTATTGAAATATTTCTTTCTTTCTGCAACTTTCTTTCCAATAACTCAAGAAAAACATACCCTGTCACCACATTTTGCACATGTTTAGTTCAAGTCACGTACATTATTTCATGAAATAACAACTACTTGATCAGACGCCATCTTGAGTATGTAAATTAGGGTCAAAGGTCATAAATGTTTCATCCTGTATCTTGGTGAATACATATCTCATCTCTCCCATATTTTGCACACGTAAAGACCATGTTACAAGAATCATTTCACAAAATAACCACTTTCTGCTCAGATGCCATCTTGTCTGTGCAAAGTGGGGCGAAAGGTCATATGTACTTCTTTCTGTATCTTCGTTATGACGTGTTATCTCTATGGGAGGGAATTTTTCTAGATGTGAAAATTGACATGATTGCCTTTATCGAGCACTAGCTCACTTACCCTTCGGTGAATTTCTCCCAGATTTTAATATGTTGTAGCTTAGACTACGCGCTATTGCAAATAAGCCCTCTGTTTTGCATACGGTGTCGGGATCACGTCAAAAAAACGTGGTTGAAATTAAAGCTTATCTTCGATGTATTGAGATATTTCTTTCTTTCTGCAACTTTCTTTGCAATAACTAAAAAAGAACATACCCTATCACCCCCATATTTTGCACATGTTTAGTTCATGTCACGTACATTATTTCATAAAGTAAGAACTACTTGATCGGACACCATCTTGGGGTATGTAAATGAGGGTCCAAGGCCACAAATGTTTCATCCTGTATCTTGGTGAATACATGTTCTATCTTTCCCATATTTTGCACACGTAAAGACCATGTTACAAGGATCATTTCGCAAAATAATCACTTTTTGCTCAGATGCCATCTTGTCTGTGCAAAGTGGAGTCAAAGGTCATATGTACTTCTTTCTTTATGTTCGTTATGACGTGTTATCTCTATGGTTTCTAGATGTGAACAGTAAAATGACTATCTTTATCGAGCATTAGCTCACTTATGCTTCGGTGAATTTCTCCCAGATTTTAATATGTTGTAGCTGAGACTTGGGGCTATCGTTAATATGCCCTTTGATTTTCATACGATGTCGGGATTACGTCAAAAAAACTTGGTTGAAATTAAAGCTTATCTTCGATGTATTGAAATATTTCTTTCTTTCTGCAACTTTCTTTCCAATAACTCAAGAAAAACATACCCTGTCACCACATTTTGCACATGTTTAGTTCAAGTCACGTACATTATTTCATGAAATAACAACTACTTGATCAGACGCCATCTTGAGTATGTAAATTAGGGTCAAAGGTCATAAATGTTTCATCCTGTATCTTGGTGAATACATATCTCATCTCTCCCATATTTTGCACACGTAAAGACCATGTTACAAGAATCATTTCACAAAATAACCACTTTCTGCTCAGATGCCATCTTGTCTGTGCAAAGTGGGGCGAAAGGTCATATGTACTTCTTTCTGTATCTTCGTTATGACGTGTTATCTCTATGGGAGGGAATTTTTCTAGATGTGAAAATTGACATGATTGCCTTTATCGAGCACTAGCTCACTTACCCTTCGGTGAATTTCTCCCAGATTTTAATATGTTGTAGCTTAGACTACGCGCTATTGCAAATAAGCCCTCTGTTTTGCATACGGTGTCGGGATCACGTCAAAAAAACGTGGTTGAAATTAAAGCTTATCTTCGATGTATTGAGATATTTCTTTCTTTCTGCAACTTTCTTTGCAATAACTACAAAAGAACATACCCTATCACCCCCATATTTTGCACATGTTTAGTTCATGTCACGTACATTATTTCATAAAGTAAGAACTACTTGATCGGACACCATCTTGGGGTATGTAAATTAGGGTCCAAGGCCACAAATGTTTCATCCTGTATCTTGGTGAATACATGTTCTATCTTTCCCATATTTTGCACACGTAAAGACCATGTTACAAGGATCATTTCGCAAAATAATCACTTTTTGCTCAGATGCCATCTTGTCTGTGCAAAGTGGAGTCAAAGGTCATATGTACTTCTTTCTTTATGTTCGTTATGACGTGTTATCTCTATGGTTTCTAGATGTGAACAGTAAAATGACTATCTTTATCGAGCATTAGCTCACTTATGCTTCGGTGAATTTCTCCCAGTCTTAATATGTTGTAGCTGAGACTTGGGGCTATCGTTAATATGCCCTTCGATTTTCATACGATTTCGGGATTACGTCAAAAAAAAACTTGGTTGAAATTAAAGCTTATCTTCGATGTATTGAAATATTTCTTTCTTTCTTCAACTTTCTTTCCAATAACTCAAGAAAAACATACCCTGTCACCACATTTTGCACATGTTTAGTTCAAGTCACGTACATTATTTCATGAAATAACAACTACTTGATCAGACGCCATCTTGAGTATGTAAATTAGGGTCAAAGGTCATAAATGTTTCATCCTGTATCTTGGTGAATACATATCTCATCTCTCCCATATTTTGCACACGTAAAGACCATGTTACAAGAATCATTTCACAAAATAACCACTTTCTGCTCAGATGCCATCTTGTCTGTGCAAAGTGGGGCGAAAGGTCATATGTATTTCTTTCTGTATCTTCGTTATGACGTGTTATCTCTATGGGAGGGAATTTTTCTAGATGTGAAAATTGACATGATTGCCTTTATCGAGCACTAGCTCACTTACCCTTCGGTGAATTTCTCCCAGATTTTAATATGTTGTAGTTTAGACTACGCGCTATTGCAAATAAGCCCTCTGTTTTGCATACGGTGTCGGGATCACGTCAAAAAAAAACGTGGTTGAAATTAAAGCTTATCTTCGATGTATTGAGATATTTCTTTCTTTCTGCAACTTTCTTCGCAATAACTAAAAAAGAACATACCCTATCACCCCCATATTTTGCACATGTTTAGTTCATGTCACGTACATTATTTCATAAAGTAAGAACTACTTGATCGGACACCATCTTGGGGTATGTAAATGAGGGTCCAAGGCCACAAATGTTTCATCCTGTATCTTGGTGAATACATGTTCTATCTTTCCCATATTTTGCACACGTAAAGACCATGTTACAAGGATCATTTCGCAAAATAATCACTTTTTGCTCAGATGCCATCTTGTCTGTGCAAAGTGGAGTCAAAGGTAATATGTACTTCTTTCTTTATGTTCGTTATGACGTGTTATCTCTATGGTCTCTAGATGTGAACAGTAAAATGACTATCTTTATCGAGCATTAGCTCACTTATGCTTCGGTGAATTTCTCCCAGTCTTAATATGTTGTAGCTGAGACTTGGGGCTATCGTTAATATGCCCTTCGATTTTCATACGATTTCGGGATTACGTCAAAAAAAAACTTGGTTGAAATTAAAGCTTATCTTCGATGTATTGAAATATTTCTTTCTTTCTTCAACTTTCTTTCCAATAACTCAAGAAAAACATACCCTGTCACCACATTTTGCACATGTTTAGTTCAAGTCACGTACATTATTTCATGAAATAACAACTACTTGATCAGACGCCATCTTGAGTATGTAAATTAGGGTCAAAGGTCATAAATGTTTCATCCTGTATCTTGGTGAATACATGTCCTATAATTCCCATATTTTGCACACGTAAAGACCATGTTACAAGGATCATTTCACAAAACAACAGCTTTTGGCTCAGATGCCATCTTGTCTGTGCAAAGTGGGGTGAAAGGTCATATGCCCTTCTTTCTGTATCTTCGTTATGACGTGTTATCTCTATGGGAGGGAATTTTTCTAGATGTGAAAATTGACATGATTGCCTTTATCGAGCACTAGCTCACTTACCCTTCGGTGAATTTCTCCCAGATTTTAATATGTTGTAGCTTAGACTACGCGCTATTGCAAATAAGCCCTCTGTTTTGCATACGGTGTCGGGATCACGTCAAAAAACGTGGTTGAAATTAAAGCTTATCTTCGATGTATTGAGATATTTCTTTCTTTCTGCAACTTTCTTTGCAATAACTAAAAAAGAACATACCCTATCACCCCCATATTTTGCACATGTTTAGTTCATGTCACGTACATTATTTCATAAAGTAAGAACTACTTGATCGGACACCATCTTGGGGTATGTAAATTAGGGTCCAAGGCCACAAATGTTTCATCCTGTATCTTGGTGAATACATGTTCTATCTTTCCCATATTTTGCACACGTAAAGACCATGTTACAAGGATCATTTCGCAAAATAATCACTTTTTGCTCAGATGCCATCTTGTCTGTGCAAAGTGGAGTCAAAGGTCATATGTACTTCTTTCTTTATGTTCGTTATGACGTGTTATCTCTATGGTTTCTAGATGTGAACAGTAAAATGACTATCTTTATCGAGCATTAGCTCACTTATGCTTCGGTGAATTTCTCCCAGATTTTAATATGTTGTAGCTGAGACTTGGGGCTATCGTTAATATGCCCTTTGATTTTCATACGATGTCGGGATTACGTCAAAAAAACTTGGTTGAAATTAAAGCTTATCTTCGATGTATTGAAATATTTCTTTCTTTCTGCAACTTTCTTTCCAATAACTCAAGAAAAACATACCCTGTCACCACATTTTGCACATGTTTAGTTCAAGTCACGTACATTATTTCATGAAATAACAACTACTTGATCAGACGCCATCTTGAGTATGTAAATTAGGGTCAAAGGTCATAAATGTTTCATCCTGTATCTTGGTGAATACATATCTCATCTCTCCCATATTTTGCACACGTAAAGACCATGTTACAAGAATCATTTCACAAAATAACCACTTTCTGCTCAGATGCCATCTTGTCTGTGCAAAGTGGGGCGAAAGGTCATATGTACTTCTTTCTGTATCTTCGTTATGACGTGTTATCTCTATGGGAGGGAATTTTTCTAGATGTGAAAATTGACATGATTGCCTTTATCGAGCACTAGCTCACTTACCCTTCGGTGAATTTCTCCCAGATTTTAATATGTTGTAGCTTAGACTACGCGCTATTGCAAATAAGCCCTCTGTTTTGCATACGGTGTCGGGATCACGTCAAAAAAACGTGGTTGAAATTAAAGCTTATCTTCGATGTATTGAGATATTTCTTTCTTTCTGCAACTTTCTTTGCAATAACTACAAAAGAACATACCCTATCACCCCCATATTTTGCACATGTTTAGTTCATGTCACGTACATTATTTCATAAAGTAAGAACTACTTGATCGGACACCATCTTGGGGTATGTAAATTAGGGTCCAAGGCCACAAATGTTTCATCCTGTATCTTGGTGAATACATGTTCTATCTTTCCCATATTTTGCACACGTAAAGACCATGTTACAAGGATCATTTCGCAAAATAATCACTTTTTGCTCAGATGCCATCTTGTCTGTGCAAAGTGGAGTCAAAGGTCATATGTACTTCTTTCTTTATGTTCGTTATGACGTGTTATCTCTATGGTTTCTAGATGTGAACAGTAAAATGACTATCTTTATCGAGCATTAGCTCACTTATGCTTCGGTGAATTTCTCCCAGTCTTAATATGTTGTAGCTGAGACTTGGGGCTATCGTTAATATGCCCTTCGATTTTCATACGATTTCGGGATTACGTCAAAAAAAAACTTGGTTGAAATTAAAGCTTATCTTCGATGTATTGAAATATTTCTTTCTTTCTTCAACTTTCTTTCCAATAACTCAAGAAAAACATACCCTGTCACCACATTTTGCACATGTTTAGTTCAAGTCACGTACATTATTTCATGAAATAACAACTACTTGATCAGACGCCATCTTGAGTATGTAAATTAGGGTCAAAGGTCATAAATGTTTCATCCTGTATCTTGGTGAATACATATCTCATCTCTCCCATATTTTGCACACGTAAAGACCATGTTACAAGAATCATTTCACAAAATAACCACTTTCTGCTCAGATGCCATCTTGTCTGTGCAAAGTGGGGCGAAAGGTCATATGTACTTCTTTCTGTATCTTCGTTATGACGTGTTATCTCTATGGGAGGGAATTTTTCTAGATGTGAAAATTGACATGATTGCCTTTATCGAGCACTAGCTCACTTACCCTTCGGTGAATTTCTCCCAGATTTTAATATGTTGTAGTTTAGACTACGCGCTATTGCAAATAAGCCCTCTGTTTTGCATACGGTGTCGGGATCACGTCAAAAAAAAAACGTGGTTGAAATTAAAGCTTATCTTCGATGTATTGAGATATTTCTTTCTTTCTGCAACTTTCTTCGCAATAACTAAAAAAGAACATACCCTATCACCCCCATATTTTGCACATGTTTAGTTCATGTCACGTACATTATTTCATAAAGTAAGAACTACTTGATCGGACACCATCTTGGGGTATGTAAATGAGGGTCCAAGGCCACAAATGTTTCATCCTGTATCTTGGTGAATACATGTTCTATCTTTCCCATATTTTGCACACGTAAAGACCATGTTACAAGGATCATTTCGCAAAATAATCACTTTTTGCTCAGATGCCATCTTGTCTGTGCAAAGTGGAGTCAAAGGTAATATGTACTTCTTTCTTTATGTTCGTTATGACGTGTTATCTCTATGGTTTCTAGATGTGAACAGTAAAATGACTATCTTTATCGAGCATTAGCTCACTTATGCTTCGGTGAATTTCTCCCAGATTTTAATATGTTGTAGCTGAGACTTGGGGCTATCGTTAGTATGCCCTTCGATTTTCATACGATGTCGGGATTACGTCAAAAAAACTTGGTTGAAATCAAAGCTTATCTTCGATGTATTGAAATATTTCTTTCTTTCTGCAACTTTCTTTCCAATAACTCAAGAAAAACATACCCTGTCACCACATTTTGCACATGTTTAGTTCAAGTCACGTACATTATTTCATGAAATAACAACTACTTGATCAGACGCCATCTTGGGTATGTAAATTAGGGTCAAAGGTCATAAATGTTTCATCCTGTATCTTGGTGAATACATGTCCTATAATTCCCATATTTTGCACACGTAAAGACCATGTTACAAGGATCATTTCACAAAACAACAGCTTTTGGCTCAGATGCCATCTTGTCTGTGCAAAGTGGGGTGAAAGGTCATATGCCCTTCTTTCTGTATCTTCGTTATGACGTGTTATCTCTATGGGAGGGAATTTTTCTAGATGTGAAAATTGACATGATTGTCTTTATCGAGCACTAGCTCACTTACCCTTCGGTGAATTTCTCCCAGATTTTAATATGTTGTAGCTTAGACTACGCTCTATTGCAAATAAGCCCTCTGTTTTGCATACGGTGTCGGGATCACGTCAAAAAACGTGGTTGAAATTAAAGCTTATCTTCGATGTATTGAGATATTTCTTTCTTTCTGCAACTTTCTTTGCAATAACTAAAAAAGAACATACCCTATCACCCCCATATTTTGCACATGTTTAGTTCATGTCACGTACATTATTTCATAAAGTAAGAACTACTTGATCGGACACCATCTTGGGGTATGTAAATTAGGGTCCAAGGCCACAAATGTTTCATCCTGTATCTTGGTGAATACATGTTCTATCTTTCCCATATTTTGCACACGTAAAGACCATGTTACAAGGATCATTTCGCAAAATAATCACTTTTTGCTCAGATGCCATCTTGTCTGTGCAAAGTGGAGTCAAAGGTCATATGTACTTCTTTCTTTATGTTCGTTATGACGTGTTATCTCTATGGTTTCTAGATGTGAACAGTAAAATGACTATCTTTATCGAGCATTAGCTCACTTATGCTTCGGTGAATTTCTCCCAGATTTTAATATGTTGTAGCTGAGACTTGGGGCTATCGTTAATATGCCCTTCGTTTTTTCATACGATTTCGGGATTACGTCAAAAAAAAAAAAACTTGGTTGAAATTAAAGCTTATCTTCGATGTATTGAAATATTTCTTTCTTTCTTCAACTTTCTTTCCAATAACTCAAGAAAAACATACCCTGTCACCACATTTTGCACATGTTTAGTTCAAGTCACGTACATTATTTCATGAAATAACAACTACTTGATCAGACGCCATCTTGAGTATGTAAATTTGGGTCAAAGGTCATAAATGTTTCATCCTGTATCTTGGTGAATACATATCTCATCTCTCCCATATTTTGCACACGTAAAGACCATGTTACAAGAATCATTTCACAAAATAACCACTTTCTGCTCAGATGCCATCTTGTCTGTGCAAAGTGGGGCGAAAGGTCATATGTACTTCTTTCTGTATCTTCGTTATGACGTGTTATCTCTATGGGAGGGAATTTTTCTAGATGTGAAAATTGACATGATTGCCTTTATCGAGCACTAGCTCACTTACCCTTCGGTGAATTTCTCCCAGATTTTAATATGTTGTAGCTTAGACTACGCGCTATTGCAAATAAGCCCTCTGTTTTGCATACGGTGTCGGGATCACGTCAAAAAAACGTGGTTGAAATTAAAGCTTATCTTCGATGTATTGAGATATTTCTTTCTTTCTGCAACTTTCTTTGCAATAACTAAAAAAGAACATACCCTATCACCCCCATATTTTGCACATGTTTAGTTCATGTCACGTACATTATTTCATAAAGTAAGAACTACTTGATCGGACACCATCTTGGGGTATGTAAATGAGGGTCCAAGGCCACAAATGTTTCATCCTGTATCTTGGTGAATACATGTTCTATCTTTCCCATATTTTGCACACGTAAAGACCATGTTACAAGGATCATTTCGCAAAATAATCACTTTTTGCTCAGATGCCATCTTGTCTGTGCAAAGTGGAGTCAAAGGTCATATGTACTTCTTTCTTTATGTTCGTTATGACGTGTTATCTCTATGGTTTCTAGATGTGAACAGTAAAATGACTATCTTTATCGAGCATTAGCTCACTTATGCTTCGGTGAATTTCTCCCAGATTTTAATATGTTGTAGCTGAGACTTGGGGCTATCGTTAATATGCCCTTCGATTTTCATACGATTTCGGGATTACGTCAAAAAAAAACTTGGTTGAAATTAAAGCTTATCTTCGATGTATTGAAATATTTCTTTCTTTCTTCAACTTTCTTTCCAATAACTCAAGAAAAACATACCCTGTCACCACATTTTGCACATGTTTAGTTCAAGTCACGTACATTATTTCATGAAATAACAACTACTTGATCAGACGCCATCTTGAGTATGTAAATTAGGGTCAAAGGTCATAAATGTTTCATCCTGTATCTTGGTGAATACATATCTCATCTCTCCCATATTTTGCACACGTAAAGACCATGTTACAAGAATCATTTCACAAAATAACCACTTTCTGCTCAGATGCCATCTTGTCTGTGCAAAGTGGGGCGAAAGGTCATATGTACTTCTTTCTGTATCTTCGTTATGACGTGTTATCTCTATGGGAGGGAATTTTTCTAGATGTGAAAATTGACATGATTGCCTTTATCGAGCACTAGCTCACTTACCCTTCGGTGAATTTCTCCCAGATTTTAATATGTTGTAGTTTAGACTACGCGCTATTGCAAATAAGCCCTCTGTTTTGCATACGGTGTCGGGATCACGTCAAAAAAAAAAACGTGGTTGAAATTAAAGCTTATCTTCGATGTATTGAGATATTTCTTTCTTTCTGCAACTTTCTTCGCAATAACTAAAAAAGAACATACCCTATCACCCCCATATTTTGCACATGTTTAGTTCATGTCACGTACATTATTTCATAAAGTAAGAACTACTTGATCGGACACCATCTTGGGGTATGTAAATGAGGGTCCAAGGCCACAAATGTTTCATCCTGTATCTTGGTGAATACATGTTCTATCTTTCCCATATTTTGCACACGTAAAGACCATGTTACAAGGATCATTTCGCAAAATAATCACTTTTTGCTCAGATGCCATCTTGTCTGTGCAAAGTGGAGTCAAAGGTAATATGTACTTCTTTCTTTATGTTCGTTATGACGTGTTATCTCTATGGTTTCTAGATGTGAACAGTAAAATGACTATCTTTATCGAGCATTAGCTCACTTATGCTTCGGTGAATTTCTCCCAGATTTTAATATGTTGTAGCTGAGACTTGGGGCTATCGTTAGTATGCCCTTCGATTTTCATACGATGTCGGGATTACGTCAAAAAAACTTGGTTGAAATCAAAGCTTATCTTCGATGTATTGAAATATTTCTTTCTTTCTGCAACTTTCTTTCCAATAACTCAAGAAAAACATACCCTGTCACCACATTTTGCACATGTTTAGTTCAAGTCACGTACATTATTTCATGAAATAACAACTACTTGATCAGACGCCATCTTGGGTATGTAAATTAGGGTCAAAGGTCATAAATGTTTCATCCTGTATCTTGGTGAATACATGTCCTATAATTCCCATATTTTGCACACGTAAAGACCATGTTACAAGGATCATTTCACAAAACAACAGCTTTTGGCTCAGATGCCATCTTGTCTGTGCAAAGTGGGGTGAAAGGTCATATGCCCTTCTTTCTGTATCTTCGTTATGACGTGTTATCTCTATGGGAGGGAATTTTTCTAGATGTGAAAATTGACATGATTGTCTTTATCGAGCACTAGCTCACTTACCCTTCGGTGAATTTCTCCCAGATTTTAATATGTTGTAGCTTAGACTACGCGCTATTGCAAATAAGCCCTCTGTTTTGCATACGGTGTCGGGATCACGTCAAAAAACGTGGTTGAAATTAAAGCTTATCTTCGATGTATTGAGATATTTCTTTCTTTCTGCAACTTTCTTTGCAATAACTAAAAAAGAACATACCCTATCACCCCCATATTTTGCACATGTTTAGTTCATGTCACGTACATTATTTCATAAAGTAAGAACTACTTGATCGGACACCATCTTGGGGTATGTAAATTAGGGTCCAAGGCCACAAATGTTTCATCCTGTATCTTGGTGAATACATGTTCTATCTTTCCCATATTTTGCACACGTAAAGACCATGTTACAAGGATCATTTCGCAAAATAATCACTTTTTGCTCAGATGCCATCTTGTCTGTGCAAAGTGGAGTCAAAGGTCATATGTACTTCTTTCTTTATGTTCGTTATGACGTGTTATCTCTATGGTTTCTAGATGTGAACAGTAAAATGACTATCTTTATCGAGCATTAGCTCACTTATGCTTCGGTGAATTTCTCCCAGATTTTAATATGTTGTAGCTGAGACTTGGGGCTATCGTTAATATGCCCTTCGTTTTTTCATACGATTTCGGGATTACGTCAAAAAAAAAAAAACTTGGTTGAAATTAAAGCTTATCTTCGATGTATTGAAATATTTCTTTCTTTCTTCAACTTTCTTTCCAATAACTCAAGAAAAACATACCCTGTCACCACATTTTGCACATGTTTAGTTCAAGTCACGTACATTATTTCATGAAATAACAACTACTTGATCAGACGCCATCTTGAGTATGTAAATTTGGGTCAAAGGTCATAAATGTTTCATCCTGTATCTTGGTGAATACATATCTCATCTCTCCCATATTTTGCACACGTAAAGACCATGTTACAAGAATCATTTCACAAAATAACCACTTTCTGCTCAGATGCCATCTTGTCTGTGCAAAGTGGGGCGAAAGGTCATATGTACTTCTTTCTGTATCTTCGTTATGACGTGTTATCTCTATGGGAGGGAATTTTTCTAGATGTGAAAATTGACATGATTGCCTTTATCGAGCACTAGCTCACTTACCCTTCGGTGAATTTCTCCCAGATTTTAATATGTTGTAGCTTAGACTACGCGCTATTGCAAATAAGCCCTCTGTTTTGCATACGGTGTCGGGATCACGTCAAAAAAACGTGGTTGAAATTAAAGCTTATCTTCGATGTATTGAGATATTTCTTTCTTTCTGCAACTTTCTTTGCAATAACTAAAAAAGAACATACCCTATCACCCCCATATTTTGCACATGTTTAGTTCATGTCACGTACATTATTTCATAAAGTAAGAACTACTTGATCGGACACCATCTTGGGGTATGTAAATGAGGGTCCAAGGCCACAAATGTTTCATCCTGTATCTTGGTGAATACATGTTCTATCTTTCCCATATTTTGCACACGTAAAGACCATGTTACAAGGATCATTTCGCAAAATAATCACTTTTTGCTCAGATGCCATCTTGTCTGTGCAAAGTGGAGTCAAAGGTCATATGTACTTCTTTCTTTATGTTCGTTATGACGTGTTATCTCTATGGTTTCTAGATGTGAACAGTAAAATGACTATCTTTATCGAGCATTAGCTCACTTATGCTTCGGTGAATTTCTCCCAGATTTTAATATGTTGTAGCTGAGACTTGGGGCTATCGTTAATATGCCCTTCGATTTTCATACGATTTCGGGATTACGTCAAAAAAAAACTTGGTTGAAATTAAAGCTTATCTTCGATGTATTGAAATATTTCTTTCTTTCTTCAACTTTCTTTCCAATAACTCAAGAAAAACATACCCTGTCACCACATTTTGCACATGTTTAGTTCAAGTCACGTACATTATTTCATGAAATAACAACTACTTGATCAGACGCCATCTTGAGTATGTAAATTTGGGTCAAAGGTCATAAATGTTTCATCCTGTATCTTGGTGAATACATATCTCATCTCTCCCATATTTTGCACACGTAAAGACCATGTTACAAGAATCATTTCACAAAATAACCACTTTCTGCTCAGATGCCATCTTGTCTGTGCAAAGTGGGGCGAAAGGTCATATGTACTTCTTTCTGTATCTTCGTTATGACGTGTTATCTCTATGGGAGGGAATTTTTCTAGATGTGAAAATTGACATGATTGCCTTTATCGAGCACTAGCTCACTTACCCTTCGGTGAATTTCTCCCAGATTTTAATATGTTGTAGCTTAGACTACGCGCTATTGCAAATAAGCCCTCTGTTTTGCATACGGTGTCGGGATCACGTCAAAAAAACGTGGTTGAAATTAAAGCTTATCTTCGATGTATTGAGATATTTCTTTCTTTCTGCAACTTTCTTTGCAATAACTAAAAAAGAACATACCCTATCACCCCCATATTTTGCACATGTTTAGTTCATGTCACGTACATTATTTCATAAAGTAAGAACTACTTGATCGGACACCATCTTGGGGTATGTAAATGAGGGTCCAAGGCCACAAATGTTTCATCCTGTATCTTGGTGAATACATGTTCTATCTTTCCCATATTTTGCACACGTAAAGACCATGTTACAAGGATCATTTCGCAAAATAATCACTTTTTGCTCAGATGCCATCTTGTCTGTGCAAAGTGGAGTCAAAGGTAATATGTACTTCTTTCTTTATGTTCGTTATGACGTGTTATCTCTATGGTTTCTAGATGTGAACAGTAAAATGACTATCTTTATCGAGCATTAGCTCACTTATGCTTCGGTGAATTTCTCCCGGATTTTAATATGTTGTAGCTGAGACTTGGGGCTATCGTTAGTATGCCCTTCGATTTTCATACGATGTCGGGATTACGTCAAAAAAACTTGGTTGAAATTAAAGCTTATCTTCGATGTATTGAAATATTTCTTTCTTTCTGCAACTTTCTTTCCAATAACTCAAGAAAAACATACCCTGTCACCACATTTTGCACATGTTTAGTTCAAGTCACGTACATTATTTCATGAAATAACAACTACTTGATCAGACGCCATCTTGAGTATGTAAATTAGGGTCAAAGGTCATAAATGTTTTATCCTGTATCTTGGTGAATACATATCTCATCTCTCCCATATTTTGCACACGTAAAGACCATGTTACAAGAATCATTTCACAAAATAACCACTTTCTGCTCAGATGCCATCTTGTCTGTGCAAAGTGGGGCGAAAGGTCATATGTGTGGCGCTCCGTCGGAATGAGTCAAAAGTCGCAAAAAATGAAATCGTAGTTATGCCTATATGTGAATTCTACAGACTCTAAGCTTTACACTGATATGTAATACAACTCATTTCGACATCCCTGTAGATCATAAAAACGAATATTAACTACGCTTACGATGTCAGTCCTTTTTCTAAATAACGGAGAAAATCGCTCTCAAAGTTCAGGTTAGGTTCAAGCTCACAACCTGTTTCTTTCGCGGGACGAAACAATACAACAGTCCTGCTTAGCGACGGCGTTTACGCTCCATCGCACGCACTACCGTATAAGGCGATAGCTTGGATGTGTAAGATAATTAACCAATCGCAGGACAGGTCTATCATTAACGATTCTGACCAATACGGTCGTCCAATGTAAACTTCGGTGCGTTTGTGTCCGTGCCGCTGCTGCCGCATGAATGAGTCGGTACGCGTTGTGTGTCGGCTGCGGTGTAGTTTGCCGCAAGTTTTTAACTCACAAACAATAGGAAACAGTAGAAAGAAAAAAGGCACGCAATGCGTATTACGAAAAGCGTCTATAGCGAGAGCGTTGATCGCTTCCATTCTCCTCCCATGTTGTTGTCAATGGAAACTATAGAGGATGCGTTTAGCAAGTACCAATACCTAAATCGAACCTGAGTACCTATTGTAGCATAGACGGACACGCAATGCGTCTTATGAGAAGCGTCTTTTAGCGAGGGCGTTGATTGCTTCCATTCTCCTCCCATGTAGTTGTTGTCAATGGAAACTAAAGATGATGCGTTTAGCAAGTACCAATACCTAGATAGAACCTGAGAACCCATTGTAGGCGGGGGATCGTATTCTTTGCGTGTACTAAAAACCCTCAAATTACGCACATGGTCGTAATGTTGCAGAACATCAAAGACTGCTTTCGCGTCTGTTCTGCTGCAGCTGTATACAGCCGTAACATTCTGAATTCCCGCCATATTAGGCACATATCCTTTATAGGCGTTGCGTCCACAGAATTATCGCTTATCAAGCTTGCCAATGTTGCACGTACTATACGTATCAGAAGCAAAGGTTGATGAAGGCCTGACAGCTTCACGTTGGGTTTATAATTATGACTGTATCATGGATATACTTCTTATTCTCGGTCACTTTTGTAATACCATAGCATATAAAGACTCGTTAACTTGTAGCTTAAGCTTATCTTTTTTTTTAACATCACATTTACAGTTACAATCTTTCTGCATTTGTGAAGCTGAGTATAGATAATTATAATGACATACATTCTAAATTGATAGTTAGGCCTTCCTCATTTCGTTTTGTATTCACAAACCTTACTAAAATAAATGATTGCTGGATTACTTTCGGGTAAAGGAAACACCGGAAAAGGAACCGCATTTAATGTGTGTGTGTTGTTTGTTGTTGTTTTTTAACTAACCTAAGCTAATAGCGAACCATACAATGTATTTCATTGTATGATTAACGAACCTTCAGAATAATCAATTGTATTACCCCCCCCCCCCAAAAAAAAAAAAAACCAAACAAACAAACAAACATTTCAGTGTCATGTGTTGTCAATAGTGATGAAAGGCCCGTTTTTATTTAGTAGTATGTCTCAGTACTCCTGTGTTTATTTTTAAGGATGTGCCTCTCCTTATGATTGCGATTGATGTTCAGCTATTTCTTTCCCGCAAGCTTGAAAAGGAAGCAGCTAAAATTCAGGCAAGGAGACTAGTTTTCTTCCATGAGATACAATCATTATTGTATCAGGCACTATACAAAACGGTTGAAATCTGCTGAAAGTCGAACTTCGGTTTTTTTTTTTTTTTTTATTCCATTTCAAGCGGGGATAGACTAGAAATTAGTTTGTCTATACTGGCAGGAGACATTACTTTTACAGTACATACTCCGCATTTAGATAGTCGCCATATTTTCGTGGTCAGAATCAGATACACACGTGATATTATCATAAAAAATGAAAATACAAAACAACTAACACGCCATAATCGTACAAATATTATGAACTTCAATGAGTTAGTGACAATACTTACCTGTAATTGTCCGTATAAAAAACAAGCACGCCAATCAAATAATTTGATAGAATTAATAGAACATACAGCGATATCATGCGTGGCAGATCAAATCAAGTTCAATTGGTGAGAAAGCTAAATGAAGTTAAAAAGTTGACTTCTTTACGTTTCTCTTTCATTTTATGAAAACAGAATTACATTGTATATCTACTGAAACGGATTGTCTCTGTTGCGAGCGATCGCCATATAAAGCATTTTTAGTCTTCTGAGCAAATCCGAATCCCTATACACTTTAATTTTTGCTTGATAATGTAACAACCCTTATAACTTTACAAAGGACTCGCAAATTCAAAGTTTCAAAACGTATACTAAAACATTACATTGTACACGGTGTATTTCAAAAAACATTTTGAATGCGTTGTGTGTTAGCATGTTAATGGAATCAATCTGCCTTTTATTTTCCGTACGTAAAGCGCTCAGAAACGTAACCAAATGTTACCAAATACAGTGGAATGCATTGTACGGGGTGGTATCATCATTAGAAGTATATCTCATTCCTTTTTCCTTTTATTTGCTTGAAGCAGTAGTCAAACCATGTGTCATTATCGCAGCGGCATCACTTAGGAATTAGAATGTATGAAGATAATCGTTACTCATTTATTTCATGCTATTATTATAGCATTTACATTTTCCAACTGTTATTGACAGTATTATGGTACTGTATGGTTACGATTACGAATGTTGGTTATGAATTCAAAAGACTGGTTCATTAATCGAACCATAAAGGTAATAGCTGTTTTGAAAGTAGTTCGGTACAAGTTCGAAACGCAAACGAAATCATCGTCATAGGGGGAACTGATAGCTCTAGAAAACTTGTTTAGGCCCGTAAAGATTGCCGTATGCAATCTTTGTAGAAAGTTTTGACTATGGCCATCTTTTGAGCATTTTGGGAAATTATATAAAGAATTATTTGTTTGGATTATGCCAAGAATTAGTTTGAATTATGAAAATAAAAAGGCGCGGTTACCTCAACAATGTCGTAGTTCGATTAGACATGATGGGTAAAGTGAATTCATGACTTGTTAATTAATCCTTGCTGATTGATGATCATTTCTGTATTAAAAACCATCAGATAAGTCTCGTAGATGATACCTCTGTAATCGTAGTCAAAATTCGTTTGAGCAATGAGACGAAAACCAACAAAACAAAATGCCATGTATCATCGCTCGAGTTTCCAACATTTGTCGTCACCCGACCAACAATAAGTGACGAATCAAATGGAACATTTAATTGTGGGAAAGCGGACTGCGTTACGATTTTTAAACGTTGCGAGCAATTCTTTAAAAAAAAAAGAGAAAATGAGGCAAAGTTCAAGAAATTAGAAAAAGCACGTAAATGCAGGCGATCATGTTTAATAGTCAAAGTAAGAGATTACAATCGGCCATGCGGATGTATATGATTGCCTTATTTACATGTCTGATTTCTATAAACTATGTTATATTTAAATTTAAGTTCCCTTCCCTCCTTGATAAAAGTTATGTTGGGTTTTCGCTAAAGGCATTTATTAGGACACGCTATAAAAACGACAACAAATGACTACTATACATCAAAAGATGACCTATGCATGAACCACAATAATTCTGTACGTTCTGATATAATGCAACTGCTTGTTTGTCTGTTTGTTTGTTTGTTTGCTTGTTTGTTTTGAATTACCATGGTCTTTGTCGGGGGAAAGATGAAGAAAAATAGTAGAGTGTATCATTCTCAAATCCGGATGATTGCGATAAGTGTGTATTCCCGCCCTTTCTATACAGGTAAACGATTTAAGCTTGGTATGCTATTATAAAAGCCTTGTGTCACGCAGAAGAACTGATTCCACGTTCACTTTCAACCTTTCATAAAATTCACGTTTTAAGATAGTAACGATAGCTTGTAGGAGATAAAGTAAGTTGGCGTCCCTGGCTGTGGTTCTGAACACAAAAGGGGACTGAAAAAATCTTTTACAAATTAGCACACATAATGCCGATCCTCCAACACTGTCGCTCCGTTACGTCACTAATTCTGCTATCAATGACGAAAAAAAAAAAAAGAAAACTGGTTGCGTGATTATCCACCCCGTGATAGCAGGAAGTTTACCTTTCATTGTTTAAGGCTTCGTTGATGCCGGGTTTACTCGGATACAAGGCGTGAACAGTGTCGCCCGAGTTCTTTCATTCGGAATTCCTCACGATACACAATTCAATAGGCAATTAGCGCTGCTACTTCGCAAAGCTGTTAGCCAAATTCTTTGCAGACTTGACCTCTCACATGTCAGCTACACGTAAGACACGACAAACAACTATCATTACACACATTCTGATTTTTAAAAAAAAATGAAGAAAAACACTTTTGAGTAGCGACACAACTTTCTGTCACTTTCACATAGGTCCTACTTCTAAAAAGTACACAAATGGCAAGAGTCAGAATATCCTCCAAAGGGAACACGAGCTATTTGGGCATTGATAATGTTTGTCGTCCGATTTCTCTCCATGCCGTTGCGGCCCAAACCATCATAAGAAAATAGGGCAATAAGTTTTATTAACCGGGGAAATAAAATTACGCATTACACACATTTGGCTTAAATTATCATGCGAATTGTCGACTTTATAAAGACGAGAATAATTGACAACTTATGCCATGCTATATCTCCAAAGATGAACTTTAAACAGCAAGTCACATACCAGGGAACAACAGTTATGCATAATTATTTGAATGAATTCATTAATGAGGCCAATAAAAGTTGTAAAAGTACACACACACATAGGGAGAGGTTTCAAGTTCGAGTATGTGATCATGTATTAACTCATTGATAAAGTATCATAAATTTTGCGTGATCATTCGTGGGAATTTTTTTTTTTTCAGCGCCATTTGTGCGTTATATCAGTCACCACTTCATGAAATGTGGTGCATGTATCAAACACAACTCGCTGGTCATGCAATCGATAGCCTTGGTCAGCTCACTGTTATTGCGTAATTAAGCCCTCGCCGCTGCCGACGCCGCCGCGCGCACCATGCTTTGCTTTGTCTTCAATGGGGTCAAGAGCAATGCTTCATTAGCATACGCCCTAGCAACGGAGGCGGAGTCTCAATCGGGCAAGAACAATAGGTGCGAAACGCAGCGCAAAGGCGAGCGTTCGAAAAAAATGTAACCGAAAAAAATTGTCTCAGAAAAACTGTGATTTGGGACACTTGTCCTCATTTTTACACGCTGAAATTTTCTGTACAAATAGATAAAACGTCAAGGAATCAAAATCCGTCATAAAAAATTTTCGACCCGAGTAGTGCTTCCCCTTCATTTTCGGCTCATTACGGGAAAAGTCCCCGTGCGACTTATGACTCATTTTGTCGGAGCGCCACACATATGTACTTCTTTCTGTATCTTCGTTATGACGTGTTATCTCTATGGGAGGGAATTTTTCTAGATGTGAAATTGACATGATTGTCTTTATCGAGCACTAGCTCACTTACCCTTTGTTGAATTTCTCCCAGATTTTAATATGTTGTAGCTTAGACTACGCGCTATTGCAAATAAGCCCTCTGTTTTGCATACGGTGTCGGGATCACGTCAAAAAACGTGGTTGAATTTAAAGCTTATCTTCGATGTATTGAGATATTTCTTTCTTTCTGCAACTTTCTTTGCAATAACTACAAAAGAACATACCCTATCACCCCCATATTTTGCACATGTTTAGTTCATGTCACGTACATTATTTCATAAAGTAAGAACTACTTGATCGGACACCATCTTGGGGTATGTAAATTAGGGTCCAAGGCCACAAATGTTTCATCCTGTATCTTGGTGAATACATGTTCTATCTTTCCCATATTTTGCACACGTAAAGACCATGCTACAAGGATCATTTCACAAAAATTAATAATCACTTTTTGCTCAGATGCCATCTTGTCTGTGCAAAGTGGAGTCAAAGGTCATATGTACTTCTTTCTTTTTGTTCGTTATGACGTGTTATCTCTATGGTTTCTAGATGTGAACAGTAAAATGGCTATCTTTATCGAGCATTAGCTCACTTATGCTTCGGTGAATTTCTCCCAGATTTTAATATGTTGTAGCTGAGACTTGGGGCTATCGTTAATATGCCCTTCGTTTTTTCATACGATTTCGGGATTACGTCAAAAAAACTTGGTTGAAATTAAAGCTTATCTTCGATGTATTGAAATATTTCTTTCTTTCTGCAACTTTCTTTCCAATAACTCAAGAAAAACATACCCTGTCACCACCACATTTTGCACATGTTTAGTTCAAGTCACGTACATTATTTCATGAAATAACAACTACTTGATCAGACGCCATCTTGGGTATGTAAATTAGGGTCAAAGGTCTTAAATGTTTCATCCTGTATCTTGGTGAATACATATCTCATCTCTCCCATATTTTGCACACGTAAAGACCATGTTACAAGGATCATTTCACAAAATAACCACTTTCTGCTCAGATGCCATCTTGTCTGTGCAAAGTGGGGCGAAAGGTCATATGTACTTCTTTCTGTATCTTCGTTATGACGTGTTATCTCTATGGGAGGGAATTTTTCTAGATGTGAAAATTGACATGATTGTCTTTATCGAGCACTAGCTCACTTACCCTTCGGTGAATTTCTTCCAGATTTTAATATGTTGTAGCTTAGACTACGCGCTATTGCAAATAAGCCCTCTGTTTTGCATACGGTGTCGGGATCACGCCAAAAAAACGTGGTTGAAATTAAAGCTTATCTTCAATGTATTGAGATATTTCTTTCTTTCTGCAACTTTCTTTGCAATAACTAAAAAAGAACATACCCTATCACCCCCATATTTTGCACATGTTTAGTTCATGTCACGTACATTATTTCATAAAGTAAGAACTACTTGATCGAACACCATCTTGGGGTATGTAAATTAGGGTCCAAGGCCACAAATGTTTCATCCTGTATCTTGGTGAATACATGTTCTATCTTTCCCATATTTTGCACACGTAAAGACCATGTTACAAGGATCATTTCACAAAATAATCACTTTTTGCTCAGATGCCATCTTGTCTGTGCAAAGTGGAGTCAAAGGTCATATGTACTTCTTTCTTTATGTTCGTTATGACGTGTTATCTCTATGGTTTCTAGATGTGAACAGTAAAATGACTATCTTTATCGAGCATTAGCTCACTTATGCTTCGGTGAATTTCTCCCAGATTTTAATATGTTGTAGCTGAGACTTGGGGCTATCGTTAATATGCCCTTCGTTTTTTCATACGATGTCGGGATTACGTCAAAAAAACTTGGTTGAAATTAAAGCTTATCTTCGATGTATTGAAATATTTCTTTCTTTCTGCAACTTTCTTTCCAATAACTCAAGAAAAACATACCCTGTCACCACATTTTGCACATGTTTAGTTCAAGTCACGTACATTATTTCATGAAATAACAACTACTTGATCAGACCCATCTTGAGTATGTAAATTAGGGTCAAAGGTCATAAATGTTTCATCCTGTATCTTGGTGAATACATATCTCATCTCTCCCATATTTTGCACACGTAAAGACCATGTTACAAGAATCATTTCACAAAATAACCACTTTCTGCTCAGATGCCATCTTGTCTGTGCAAAGTGGGGCGAAAGGTCATATGTACTTCTTTCTGTATCTTCGTTATGACGTGTTATCTCTATGGGAGGGAATTTTTCTAGATGTGAAAATTGACATGATTGTCTTTATCGAGCACTAGCTCACTTACCCTTCGGTGAATTTCTCCCAGATTTTAATATGTTGTAGCTTAGACTACGCGCTATTGCAAATAAGCCCTCTGTATTGCATACGGTGTCGGGATCACGCCAAAAAACGTGGTTGAAATTAAAGCTTATCTTCGATGTATTGAGATATTTCTTTCTTTCTGCAACTTTCTTTGCAATAACTAAAAAAGAACATACCCTATCACCCCCGTATTTTGCACATGTTTAGTTCATGTCACGTACATTATTTCATAAAGTAAGAACTACTTGATCGGACACCATCTTGGGGTATATAAATTAGGGTCCAAGGCCACAAATGTTTCATCCTGTATCTTGGTGAATACATGTTCTATCTTTCCCATATTTTGCACACGTAAAGACCATGTTACAAGGATCATTTCACAAAATAATCACTTTTTGCTCAGATGCCATCTTGTCTGTGCAAAGTGGAGTCAAAGGTCATATGTACTTCTTTCTTTATGTTCGTTATGACGTGTTATCGCTATGGTTTCTAGATGTGAACAGTAAAATGACTATCTTTATCGAGCATTAGCTCACTTATGCTTCGGTGAATTTCTCCCAGATTTTAATATGTTGTAGCTGAGACTTGGGGCTATCGTTAATATGCCCTTCGTTTTTTCATACGATTTCGGGATTACGTCAAAAAAAAAACTTGGTTGAAATTAAAGCTTATCTTCGATGTATTGAAATATTTCTTTCTTTCTTCAACTTTCTTTCCAATAACTCAAGAAAAACATACCCTGTCACCACATTTTGCACATGTTTAGTTCAAGTCACGTACATTATTTCATGAAATAACAACTACTTGATCAGACGCCATCTTGAGTATGTAAATTAGGGTCAAAGGTCATAAATGTTTCATCCTGTATCTTGGTGAATACATATCTCATCTCTCCCATATTTTGCACACGTAAAGACCATGTTACAAGAATCATTTCACAAAATAACCACTTTCTGCTCAGATGCCATCTTGTCTGTGCAAAGTGGGGCGAAAGGTCATATGTACTTCTTTCTGTATCTTCGTTATGACGTGTTATCTCTATGGGAGGGAATTTTTCTAGATGTGAAAATTGACATGATTGTCTTTATCGAGCACTAGCTCACTTACCCTTCGGTGAATTTCTCCCAGATTTTAATATGTTGTAGCTTAGACTACGCGCTATTGCAAATAAGCCCTCTGTATTGCATACGGTGTCGGGATCACGCCAAAAAACGTGGTTGAAATTAAAGCTTATCTTCGATGTATTGAGATATTTCTTTCTTTCTGCAACTTTCTTTGCAATAACTAAAAAAGAACATACCCTATCACCCCCGTATTTTGCACATGTTTAGTTCATGTCACGTACATTATTTCATAAAGTAAGAACTACTTGATCGGACACCATCTTGGGGTATATAAATTAGGGTCCAAGGCCACAAATGTTTCATCCTGTATCTTGGTGAATACATGTTCTATCTTTCCCATATTTTGCACACGTAAAGACCATGTTACAAGGATCATTTCACAAAATAATCACTTTTTGCTCAGATGCCATCTTGTCTGTGCAAAGTGGAGTCAAAGGTCATATGTACTTCTTTCTTTATGTTCGTTATGACGTGTTATCGCTATGGTTTCTAGATGTGAACAGTAAAATGACTATCTTTATCGAGCATTAGCTCACTTATGCTTCGGTGAATTTCTCCCAGATTTTAATATGTTGTAGCTGAGACTTGGGGCTATCGTTAATATGCCCTTCGTTTTTTCATACGATTTCGGGATTACGTCAAAAAAAAAAAACTTGGTTGAAATTAAAGCTTATCTTCGATGTATTGAAATATTTCTTTCTTTCTTCAACTTTCTTTCCAATAACTCAAGAAAAACATACCCTGTCACCACATTTTGCACATGTTTAGTTCAAGTCACGTACATTATTTCATGAAATAACAACTACTTGATCAGACGCCATCTTGAGTATGTAAATTAGGGTCAAAGGTCATAAATGTTTCATCCTGTATCTTGGTGAATACATATCTCATCTCTCCCATATTTTGCACACGTAAAGACCATGTTACAAGAATCATTTCACAAAATAACCACTTTCTGCTCAGATGCCATCTTGTCTGTGCAAAGTGGGGCGAAAGGTCATATGTACTTCTTTCTGTATCTTCGTTATGACGTGTTATCTCTATGGGAGGGAATTTTTCTAGATGTGAAAATTGACATGATTGTCTTTATCGAGCACTAGCTCACTTACCCTTTGGTGAATTTCTCCCAGATTTTAATATGTTGTAGCTTAGACTACGCGCTATTGCAAATAAGCCCTCTGTTTTGCATACGGTGTCGGGATCACGTCAAAAAACGTGGTTGAATTTAAAGCTTATCTTCGATGTATTGAGATATTTCTTTCTTTCTGCAACTTTCTTTGCAATAACTACAAAAGAACATACCCTATCACCCCCATATTTTGCACATGTTTAGTTCATGTCACGTACATTATTTCATAAAGTAAGAACTACTTGATCGGACACCATCTTGGGGTATGTAAATTAGGGTCCAAGGCCACAAATGTTTCATCCTGTATCTTGGTGAATACATGTTCTATCTTTCCCATATTTTGCACACGTAAAGACCATGCTACAAGGATCATTTCACAAAAAATAATAATCACTTTTTGCTCAGATGCCATCTTGTCTGTCCAAAGTGGAGTCAAAGGTCATATGTACTTCTTTCTTTTTGTTCGTTATGACGTGTTATCTCTATGGTTTCTAGATGTGAACAGTAAAATGGCTATCTTTATCGAGCATTAGCTCACTTATGCTTCGGTGAATTTCTCCCAGATTTTAATATGTTGTAGCTGAGACTTGGGGCTATCGTTAATATGCCCTTCGTTTTTTCATACGATTTCGGGATTACGTCAAAAAAACTTGGTTGAAATTAAAGCTTATCTTCGATGTATTGAAATATTTCTTTCTTTCTGCAACTTTCTTTCCAATAACTCAAGAAAAACATACCCTGTCACCACATTTTGCACATGTTTAGTTCAAGTCACGTACATTATTTCATGAAATAACAACTACTTGATCGGACACCATCTTGGGGTATGTAAATTAGGGTCCAAGGCCACAAATGTTTCATCCTGTATCTTGGTGAATACATGTTCTATCTTTCCCATATTTTGCACACGTAAAGACCATGTTGCAAGGATCATTTCGCAAAATAATCACTTTTTGCTCAGATGCCATCTTGTCTGTGCAAAGTGGAGTCAAAGGTCATATGTACTTCTTTCTTTATGTTCGTTATGACGTGTTATCTCTATGGTTTCTAGATGTGAACAGTAAAATGACTATCTTTATCGAGCATTAGCTCACTTATGCTTCGGTGAATTTCTCCCAGATTTTAATATGTTGTAGCTGAGACTTGGGGCTATCGTTAATATGCCCTTCGTTTTTTCATACGATTTCGGGATTACGTCAAAAAAACTTGGTTGAAATTAAAGCTTATCTTCGATGTATTGAAATATTTCTTTCTTTCTGCAACTTTCTTTCCAATAACTCAAGAAAAACATACCCTGTCACCACATTTTGCACATGTTTAATTCAAGTCACGTACATTATTTCATGAAATAACAACTACTTGATCAGACGCCATCTTGGGTATGTAAATTAGGGTCAAAGGTCATAAATGTTTCATCCTGTATCTTGGTGAATACATATCTCATCTCTCCCATATTTTGCACACGTAAAGACCATGTTACAAGGATCATTTCACAAAATAACCACTTTCTGCTCAGATGCCATCTTGTCTGTGCAAAGTGGGGCGAAAGGTCATATGTACTTCTTTCTGTATCTTCGTTATGACGTGTTATCTCTATGGGAGGGAATTTTTCTAGATGTGAAAATTGACATGATTGTCTTTATCGAGCACTAGCTCACTTACCCTTCGGTGAATTTCTTCCAGATTTTAATATGTTGTAGCTTAGACTACGCGCTATTGCAAATAAGCCCTCTGTTTTGCATACGGTGTCGGGATCACGCCAAAAAACGTGGTTGAAATTAAAGCTTATCTTCGATGTATTGAGATATTTCTTTCTTTCTGCAACTTTCTTTGCAATAACTAAAAAAGAACATACCCTATCACCCCCATATTTTGCACATGTTTAGTTCATGTCACGTACATTATTTCATAAAGTAAGAACTACTTGATCGGACACCATCTTGGGGTATGTAAATTAGGGTCCAAGGCCACAAATGTTTCGTCCTGTATCTTGGTGAATACATGTTCTATCTTTCCCATATTTTGCACACGTAAAGACCATGTTACAAGGATCATTTCACAAAATAATCACTTTTTGCTCAGATGCCATCTTGTCTGTGCAAAGTGGAGTCAAAGGTCATATGTACTTCTTTCTTTATGTTCGTTATGACGTGTTATCTCTATGGTTTCTAGATGTGAACAGTAAAATGACTATCTTTATCGAGCATTAGCTCACTTATGCTTCGGTGAATTTCTCCCAGATTTTAATATGTTGTAGCTGAGACTGGGGGCTATCGTTCATATGCCCTTCGTTTTTTCATACGATGTCGGAATTACGTCAAAAAAACTTGGTTAAAATTAAAGCTTATCTTCGATGTATTGAAATATTTCTTTCTTTCTGCAACTTTCTTTCCAATAACTCAAGAAAAACATACCCTGTCACCACATTTTGCACATGTTTAGTTCAAGTCACGTACATTATTTCATGAAGTAACAACTACTTGATCAGACGCCATCTTGAGTATGTAAATTAGGGTCAAAGGTCATAAATGTTTCATCCTGTATCTTGGTGAATACATATCTCATCTCTCCCATATTTTGCACACGTGAAGACCATGTTACAAGAATCATTTCACAAAATAACCACTTTCTGCTCAGATGCCATCTTGTCTGTGCAAAGTGGGGCGAAAGGTCATATGTACTTCTTTCTGTATCTTCGTTATGACGTGTTATCTCTATGGGAGGGAATTTTTCCAGATGTGAAAATTGACATGATTGTCTTTATCGAGCACTAGCTCACTTACCCTTTGGTGAATTTCTCCCAGATTTTAATATGTTGTAGCTTAGACTACGCGCTATTGCAAATAAGCCCTCTGTTTTGCATACGGTGTCGGGATCACGTCAAAAAACGTTGTTGAATTTAAAGCTTATCTTCGATGTATTGAGATATTTCTTTCTTTCTGCAACTTTCTTTGCAATTACTAAAAAAGAACATACCCTATCACCCCCATATTTTGCACATGTTTAGTTCATGTTACGTACATTATTTCATAAAGTAAGAACTACTTGATCGGACACCATCTTGGGGTATGTAAATTAGGGTCCAAGGCCACAAATGTTTCATCCTGTATCTTGGTGAATACATGTCCTAGCTTTCCCATATTTTGCACACCTAAAGACCATGTTACAAGGATCATTTCACAAAATAACCACTTTTTTTGCTCAGATGCCATCTTGTCTGTGCAAAGTTGGGTCAAAGGTCATATCATTATGTACTTCTTTCTTTATCTTCGTTATGACGTGTTAACTCTATGGGAGGGAATTTTTCTAGATATAAAAATTGACATCATTGTCTTTATCGAGCATTAGCTCACTTACCCTTCGGTGAATTTCCCTCAGATGTTGATATGTTGTATCTGAGACTTTGCGCTATCGATAACTTCCCCTTCATTTTTTCATACGACGTCGAAATAACATTAAAAAACCTCGCTAAGATCAAAGCTTAGCTACGATATATTCAGATATTTCTTTCTTTTTGCAACTTTCTTTGCAATAACTCAAGAAAAACAAGCCCTATCAACCCAATATTTTACACATGTTCAGTTCATCTCAAGTACATTGTTTCATAAAATAACAACCACTTGATCGGACACCATCTTGTGTTAATAAATTAGGGGCAAAGGTCATAACATTTATTTCCAAATACATCGGATCACCTAATTTGTCAGTGTTGACAAATTCCAATTCAAGTTTCAGTTGTTTCCAAATACGTGATGGAGTTCAAAGTCTAATAAACTGAAAGGAATGATTATAAGAAAAATAAGCGTGTATTTTAAAACAGTCAGAAAGACTTGACAAATCACTGGAATTCCGAAAATTGTATTTGAATAAACATATGTGACCCTGCACCACAAAACAAAGATAAAGTCGCCAGACATGATATTTTAGTTAAGACCATATTCTGAAAGAGCAGACTTTAAGCTTTAAAATGATGTATACATCAAATCAAATGGACTCTCCTAACCTATCTAAATATTGGAAAGAAAGCACAAACTCAGGAAAAGTGTGAACTGAGAAAAGAGGCTCTGAAGTACAGTGTCTATTCAAGCGCTTAATCTTTACCAAACCGAGCTGGCTGTGCGATGAATGGGACAAAATACAGGAAGTAAACCACCAGAGTAACAACAATGAAGGGATTATCAGATTTAAGTGAAATTAGGCATGCCTTTTTAACGCACTCTGTCCTTAATTAATGCCAACTTTCAAAGCAGCAGCTTCATCTTTTCAAAGTTAAAGGATGGAAAGTGGAGAGTATGTACAAGGTTTTTAAGAAATGAAAAGAGGACTCCAAAGACACACTTAATCACACTATTCTGCCAAAAAAAATATTCGAGATAAACTGCTAAAAAACATACTTTTCTGCCCGCTTTATGATCCTAAATTTTAGCATAATGTAGAAGAAGACCTTTTCTTCCAGAAAATATTGAACACTCAAGATCGGCTCGGTTGACCCATTTCACCTATTTTCAGTCCTCGCAAAAATCAGCGTGTGCGACTTTTTGTTCTTTTTGTGATGCACGGTTACGTATATTTTTTTTTTTGGTAAATAATTTTGAGCTCTTTTATTTTTTGAGCTAATACGTAAAATCTCAACATGTATAATATATGATAAAAACCTAAAATGGCATTAAAACGCTTTATCCTGACGAGGATAAAGCGTTTAAATGCCATTGACGTTATACAGTATGTCCCCCCAAAAATTACAACGGGGCCCTTTGCAATGATATCTTTAGAAATAGTGAATCAATATAAAGACAAATTCAGGGTATGAAACTATAACTCATTGCCCACATCTTACAGAAAATCCCATTTGATTTGCGTCAGTGGTCAAAGAGAATACGGAATTTTGTAGAGGATGTCGGGAATCTCTTCTGTCGAAGTTCTGTCTAATATTCACACACAAGATCATCGAAGTGCTAAACTCGGAAGAATCCGATTCATGACATGCTAAACAACAATTTTCATTTCATTTCATTTCATTTCTTTTTTGTCCAAATTATGTACAAAATCATCACATGGAAATTTGATTTTGTCACACATTCATAATGCATTTATTGACAACAGATAAATAGCAAATTACATTACATATGAAACATCAAATGAATACTCAAAAAATTCAGGGAACTAAAAATACATCACGACACAGACTGTGTTGAACTTGCAAAGAGGGGAAAAATAAATATATTTGTGTACATTCACAGAAAACTATGGAAGAGTCAATTTCTGCAAGAGGTATATATAACCACTAATTCTGAAACACCTTACTTTATACAAACTATCTCAACATCATAATCCATAAATTATAACACATATTGCACGTATTCCTTACACACCTCCCCTCATACACACAGTTAAAATTTGCTTCCTTTCACTGATGCCCTGAAACGCCTGATGTGCACAATCAAACAATTATTGCACGTTAACATACGAAAAAAAATCCATACATACATTTACATCATTATGAATCAAATGTGTCTTTTTCCGATACACTGTGAGGAATCACGGGATATTTCCAAAACGAATTAAAAAAAAAAAAAAACACACATTTCTGTTAATACTTCATTTCAGATATCATACAAACCATTTTTGTTTTCATAACAAAATATACGTACAGAACAAAAACTGAAAAACAAACAAAAAAATTTTCCAAATTGCACAATGCACATTTCACTGTGACCGCTTAACCAAATCGAATGGGTATTTCTGCAAAATATAGCTAAAATATGATGTTTCAATGCCCTGAAGTAGCATTTAAAAAAAAATGTATCATATTGAGCGTTATCAATGCTAAAATCGAGTTTTGTTTTTTTGTTTTGTTTTGTTTTGTTTTTTGTTTTTTTTTTTTTTTGGGGGGGGACATACTGCAGTAAGTCCCCAAAAAAATTACAATCAAATTTTCGAATTGATAACACCGGATATGATCAATCCGTCTAAGTGGTATTTCAGGGCCGTAAAATATAACATCTTAGCTCTATTTTGCAGAAAACCCCATTCAATTTGGTTATGCGGTCACAGAGAAATGTGGATTGTTGTAAAGCATGTCATGAGTTTGATTCTTCCAATTTTAGCAATTCAATGCTCTTGTGTGTGAATAATAGACAGAACTTGGACAGAAGACATATCCGACATCCTCTACAAAATTCCTCATTTCTCTTTGACCACTGAAGCAAATCGAATAGGGTTTTCTGTAAGATGTGGGCAATGAGTTATAGTTTTATACCCTGAATTTGTATATAGATTTATTGACTATTTTTAAACATATCATTGCGGAGGGCCCCGTTGTAATTTTTTTGGGCATACTGTATATATGTATATACGTATATATATGTATATATATTTATATATAATTATACATAAATGTATATACGTATATGCATACATATATACCTTTATATGTAGTGACCAATATATCATTTAAAAGGTATTATTTTGTACTTTATGACAGAGATCTTACTTCAAAATCTTCAAAAATGGACTTATCGGTTTTTGCAAACAAACCCTTCATATATTCTAAATTTACATACATAGTGTATTTATTAATTTACGCATATTTGTTATTTTTCTTAGACTTCATAAGAATATAATTACTTTGAAACATTTACAAATCTTTACATTGTAGTGCAAAATCAAGACAACATTGTAATAAAGGAAATACTCTGAACGGATATTATTCAACAGCATATACAGTGGCTGCCATGGCACTGCCGCCAGAAAACTGTTCGAAATGGAGGAACTACTGATAAGCAAGACTTGTGATTTGCTGTCCGTTTATGAATATGTATATGTGTGGCGCTCCGACAAAATGAGTCATAAGTCGCACGGGGAGTTTTCCCGTAATGAGCCGAAAATGAAGGGGAAGCATTACTCGGGTCGAAATTTTTTTATGACGGATTTTGATTCCTTTATGTTTTATCTGTTTGTACAGAAAATTTCAGCGTGTGAAAATGAGTACAAGTGTCCCAAATCACCGTTTTTCTGAGACAATTTTTTTCGGTTACATTTTTTTCGAACGCTCGCCTTTGCGTTGCGTTTCGCACCTATTGTTCTTGCCAGATCGAGACTCCGCCTCCGTTGCTAGGGTGTATGCTAATGAGGCATTGCTCTTGACCCCTTTGAAGACAAAACAAAGCATGGTGCGCGCGGCGGCGTCGGCGGCCAAGCGGCGAGGGCTATAGAATTACGCAATAATAGTGAGCTGACCAAGGCTATTGATTGCATGACCAGCGAGTTTCGTTTGATACATGCACTCCATTTCAATGAGTGGTGATTGACATGACGCACAAATCGCACTGAAAAAAATAATTCCAACGAACGATCACGCAAAATTTATGATACTTTATCTATGAGCTAATACAATGATCACATATCGAACTCGAAACCTTTTTTATGCGTGTGTGTACTTTTACAACGGTTATTAATTGGCCTCATTAATGAATTTGTTCAAATAATCATAACTTTCGTTCCCTGGTATGTGACTTGCTGTTTAAAGTTCATCTCTGGAGATATAGTAGGGCCTAAGTTGTCAATTATTCTCGTTTTTATAAAGTCGACAATTTGTGTGATAATTCGCCAAATGTATGTAATGCGTACTATTGTTTCCCTGGTTAATGAAACTTATTGCCTTATTACTTATGATGGTTTGGGCCGTGACGGCATGGAGAGAAATAGGAAGACATTAATGCCCAGATAGCTCGTGTTCCCTTTGGAGGATATTCTGACTCTAGTCATCTGTGTATTTTTTTAGAAGTAGGACCTATTTGAGAAAGGGACAGAAAGCTGTGTCGCTACTCAAAAGTGTGCTTCTTCATTTTGTTTTGTTTTTTAATCAGAATGTTTGTAATGAAAGCTGTTTGCCGTGTATTGCGTGTAGCTGACATGTGAGAGGTCAAGTCTGCAAAGAATTGGGACAATTGGGTTGGCTAACAGCTTTGCCGAGTAGTAGCGCTAATTGCCCATTGAATTGCGTATTCTGAGGAATTTCGAATGAAAGAACTCGGACGGCAATGTTCACGCCTTGCATCCGAGTAAACCCCGCATCAACGAAGCCTTAAACAATGAAAGGTAAACTTCCTGCTATCAAGGGGTGGATAATCACGCAACCAGTATTCTTTCTTCGCCATTGATAGCAGAATCAATGACGGAATGGAGCAACAGTGTTAGAGGATCGGCATTATGTCTGCTAATTTGTAAAGGAATTTTTCAGTCTCCTTTTGTGTTCAGAACCACAGTCAGTGACGCTAACTTACTCTATCTCCTACAAGCTATCGTTACCATCTTAAAACGTGAATTTTATGAAAGGCTAAAAGTGATCACGGAATCAGTTCTTCCGCGTGACACATGCAGGCTTTTATAAGAGCATACCAAGCTTAAATCGTTTACCTGTATAGAAAGGGCGGGGATACACACTTATCGCAATCATCCGGATTTGAGAGTGATACACTCTACTACTTTTCTTCATCTTTCCCCCGACAAAGACCATGGTAATTCAAAACAAACAAACAAATAAACAAACAAACAAACAAACAAGCAGTTGATTTATATCAGAACGTAGAGATTTTTTTTTGTGTTTCATGTATGTATAGGTCATCTCTTGATGTATAGTAGGCATTTGTTGTCGTTTTTACAGCGTTTCCTAATAAATGCCTATAGCGAAAACCCAACAAAACTTCTATCAAGGAGGGAAGGGAACTTAAATTTAAATATCACATAGTTTACAGAAATCAGACATGTAAATAAGGCAATCATATACATCCGCACGGCCGATTGTAATCTCTTACTATGATTATCAAACATGATCGCCTGCATTTACGTGCTTTTTTCTAATTTCTTGAACTTTGCCTCATTTTCTCTCTTTTTTTTTTAAACAATTGCTCGAAACATTTAAAAATCGTAACACAGTCTGCTATCCCACAACATAATATTCCATTTGATTTGTCACTTATTGTTGGTCGGGTGACGCCAAATGTTGGAATCTCGAGCGATGATACTCGGCATTTTGTTTGTTGGTTTTCGTCTCATCGCTCAAAAGAATTTTGACTACGATTACAAGACATAACTGATGGTTTACAGAAGTGATCATCAATTCAGTAAGGATTAGTCAAGTCATGAATTCACTTTACCCATCATGACTGTCTAATCGAACTACGACATTGTTTGGGTAACCGCGCCTTTTTATTCTCATAGTTCAAACTAATTCTTGACATAATCAAAACAAATAATTCTTTATTAAATTTCTCAAAATACTCAATAGACGGCCTAAGTCAAAACTTTCTACAAAGATTGCCTATACGGCAATCTCTACTAGCCTAAACAAGTTTTCTAGAGCTATCAGTTCCCCCTATGACAATGACTTCGATCGCGTTTTGAACTTGTATCGAACTACTTTCGAAACAGCTATTACCTGTGTAGTTCGATTAATAAACCAGTCTTTTGAATTCATAACCAACATTCGTAATCGTAACAATACAGTAACATAGTACTGCATGTCAATAAAAGTTGAAAAATGTAAATGCTATAATAGTAGCGCAAAAAAAAAAAAATGAGTAACGATTATCTTCATACATTCTAATTCCTAGTGATGTCGCTACGAAAATGACACATGGTTTGGTTCAAGCAAATAAAAGTAAAAAGGAATGGGATATACTTCTAATGATAGTACCACGCCGTACAATGCATTTCACTGTATTTTGTAACATTTGGTTACGTTTCTGTGCGCTTTACGTATACGGAAAATAAAAGGCAGATTGGTGCTATTAACATGCTAACACGCAACGCATTCAAAATGTTTTTTGAAATACACCGTATACAATATAATGTTTTAGTATACGGTTTGAAACTTTGAATTTGCGAGTCCTTTATGAAATTATGAGCAGGGTTATTACATTATCAAGCAAAAATTAAAGTATTTAGGGATTCGGATTTGCGCAGGAGACTAACAGTGCTATATATGGCGATCGTTCGCAACAGAGACAATCCTCTTCAATAGATATACAATGTAATTCTGTTTTCATGAATTGAAAGAGAAACGAAAAGAAGTCAACTTTTTAACTTCATTTAGCTTTCTCACCAATTGAACTTGATTTGATCTGCCATGCATGATATCGCTGTGTGCTCTATTAATTATATTAAATCATTTAATCGGCGTGCTTGTTTTTTATGCAGAATATCACAGGTAAGTTTAATTCAATGAAGTTCATAATGTTTGTACATATGGCGTGTTCGTTGTTTTCTATTTTCATTTTTATAATATATCACGTGTCCATTATCTGATTCTGACCACGAAAATATGGCGACTGTTTAAATGCGGAGCATGTACTGGAAAACTGTAATGTCTCCTGCAAGTATAGACAAACTAATTTCTAGTCTATCCCCGCTTAAAATTGAAATGAAATTGAACAAAAAACAAAAAACAAAACGAAGTTTGACTTTCAGTAGATTTCAACCGTTTTGTATAGTGCCTGATTCATGTAATGGACACAATTCTTTAGCACATAAGCAATCACACAACTTTCGTGAATAGATGTGTCTTAATGATTGCATCTCATGGAAGAAAACTCGTCTCCTTGCCTGAATTTTAGCTTCTTCCTGTTCAAGCTCGCGTGAAAGAAATAGTTGAACATCAATCGCAATCATTAAGAGAGGCACATCCTTAGAAATAAGCACAGGAGTACTGAGACACACTACGAAATAAAAACGGGCCTTTTATCGCTATTGACAACGCATGACATTGAAATGCTTTTTTTTTTTCCTTGGGGGAGGCGGGGGGTAATACAATTGATTATTCTGAAGGTTCGTTAATCACACAATGAAATATGGTTTGCTATTAGCTTAGGTTCGTTAACAAGAAAATTAAATGCGGTTCCTTTCCGGTAGTTCCTTTACCCGAAAGTAATCAAGCAATCATTTTTTTTTTTCTGATAAGGTTTGTGAATACAAAACGAAGTGAAGAAGGCCTAAGTATTAATTCCGAATATTTTTCAGTATTATTATTTATGATCCACTTCTCAAACGCAGAAAGATTGTAACTGCACATGTGATGTAAAAAAAAAATTCCGCTTAAGCTACAAGTTAATTGTTTTTTATATGCTATGCTATTAGAAAAGTGACTGAGAATCATTGTAAACCCAACGTGAAGCTGTCAAGCCTACATCAACCTTTGCTTCTGATACTTCTGATACTTCTGATAAGCGATAATTACTGTGCACGCAACGCCTATAAAGGAAATGTGCCTTTAATATGGCGGGAATTCATAATGTTACGGCTGTATACAGCTGCAGCAGAAAAGACGCGAAAGCAGTTTTTGATGCTCTGCAACATTACGACCATGTGCGTAATTTGAGGGTTTTAAGTACACGCAAAGAATACGATCTCAAAAGACGACTATCGTTAATCAACTTCATTGACTTTTTCTACCGATGCTGTCTTTTGAACCCCCGCTTAGAATAGGTTCTCAGGTTCTATTTAATAGGTATTGGTACTTGCTAAACGCATCCTCTTTAGTTTCCATTGACAACAACATGGGAGGAGAATGGAAGCGATGCACGCCCTCGCTAAAAGACGCTTCTCGTAAGACGCATTGCGTGCCCGCCTACAATAGGTTCTCAGGTTCTATTTAGGTATTGGTACTTGCTAAACGCATCCTCTTTAGTTTCCATTGACAACAACATGTATGGGAGGAGAATGGAAGCGATCAACGCCCTCGCTAAAAGACGCTTCTCGTAAGACGCATTGCGTGCCTTCTTTTCTTTCTACTGTTCCCTATTGTTTGTGAGTTAAAAATTGCGGCAAACCACAACGCAGCCGACACACAACGCGTACCGACTCATTCATGCGGCGGCAGCGGCACGGACACAAACGCGCCGAAGTTTACATTCGGGCTGCCGTATTGGTCAGAATCGTTAATGATAGACCTGTCCTGCGATTGGTTGATCATCTTACATACCCAAGCTATCGCCTTATACGGTAGTGCGTGCGATGGAGCGTAAACGCCGTCGCTAAGCAGGACAGTTGTATTGTTTCGTCCCGTGAAAGAAACAGGTTGTGAGCATGAACATAGCCTGAACTTTGAGAGCGATTTTCTCCGTTATTTAGAAAATCAACTGACATAACAAACGTGGTTAATATTCGTTTTTATGATCTATAGGGATGTCGAAATGAGTTGTATTACATATCAGTGTAAAGCTTAGAGTCTGTAGAATTCACTTATAGGCATAACTTCGATTTCATTTTTTGCGACTTTTGACTCATTCCGACGGAGCGCCACACATATATGGGCGAAAACGTTGAACGATGTACAATTGGGCAAATCAGGGGTCAAAATTAAAAAACGTCACTCACTGATATAAATATATCTCAGTCAAATGTCATTGATATCAACTTTCTTGGAAACCCGATTATACTGGGATATCTCCAAGGGTGTTGTTTTTATTCAAGATTAGATAGAACTGCGACATATTGGCGAACGTCTCTGACTAAAATAAACATCGTTTTAGTGAAAATTCAAATGAAGGGTAGAAAAACATTCAAATTAATATATTTTCATCTTGTTCATGCTTTTGAAGACTGTGTTAATTTGTTCCTAAAATATTGTTTACCTCCTGTGAAGTTTACAAAAGCTAATACACACGGAAGTTAAAGTAAAGTGGAGTTTTTGTCATGTAAGCAGAGATTTTTATATTCTTATCTTCACTTTCATCTCATTTGAACAAAACATATAGCAGGGGTCTCATTTGTTTAAATGTTAATGTTCGCTAGATACTAATAATGAATTTAGTGCATTTCGCTTGGTCAAATCCCCATAAAAGCCCTTTACAGATGCTGAAAGAAAGCCATGTTTTGATCAGAGACGTTCAGGTTTCACTCATAGACGTTCCTCAGACATAGACAATAAAAACGATGTCCTTTAATCCATAATTACGAGGTTTGTGAACAAACAACATTATTCTTTTATTAAACACATGTTTATCTTTTGTGAACAATTCAGAATGGTTATTTCAACTTGAATTATTTTTCATAATAACCGATTGTAACTACAAACCTCCAAATTGTAAGAGGAATTTCGATTTCTACACCAAAATCAACAACAAACCTGTCCTTGTTATATTATTCATATCTTACAATACTTTTGAATGACAGACAAATAAAAATTACATGAAATACTTGCAATTTTGACTACCTTACCTAAATTATTTGTTTATATCAGAGACATCTGCTTTTCCATCAGGGACGTTTCGGCTGTAAGTTATCACTAGAATTAAACACCAAACTCCATATTTTAAAAGATGCTCGTAACTCAACATTCCACATTCATTGAGAAATCATTTACGGAGGCATATGTCAAGAAATGTTTTTGTTTATATGATAACCACTACTTTGTATTTCACCTTCCGGTGTATGCGAAGGTGTGCCCACATGCTATCAATATTGTATATGTTTTTATGCCTCCGCCACGAAGTGGTGCCGGAGGCATTATGTTTTCGGGTTGTCCGTCCGTCCGTCCGTCCGTACGTCCGTCCGTCCGTACGTCCGTCCGCTTTCGTTTACGCGATAACTTGAGTAATATTTGCTGGAATTTTACCAAACTTGGTCCAAGTATGAAATATGATGGGGCAATGATTTGGTTAGATTTTGGGCGAAATCGGCTGAAGGTCAAAGGTCAAAGGTCAAGGTCAAATCATGAAATTGTATCCGTTTACGCGATAACTCAAGACTGGATGGAGCAAATTTCACCAAACTTTGTTGGAGGATGAAGTATGATAGGACAAGTACTTGATTAGTTTTTCAGTGAAATCGGACAGAGGTCAAAGGTCAAAGATCAAGGTCAAATCCTAAAATTTATCTGTTTACGTGATAACTCAAAACTGGATGAAGCAGCTTTCACCAAACTTGGTCCAAGGATGATGTATGATGGGACAATTAGTTGAGTAGATTTTAGTGACATTGACAAGAGGTCAAAGGTCAAAAGGTCAAGGTCAAATGCTAAAAATGTTGCTATTTCCCCATATCTGTGCGATGCCCGCAGTTCTTTTCTTGAAACTTAGTGTAGACATGTACTACTGCATAAAGATTCTCCAGAGAGAGTTCCATGTCATAAGGTCGAAGGTCAAAAGGTCAAAGGTTAGGTGAAAATGTTGCAATATCACTTTTCTCGCAAATGGTTCAATGTATCTTCATGGAACTTGGTACATATGCATGTACTGACTGGCAGGGATTATCTAGGGAATTTAGAGGTCATGGGTCAATAGTCAGGGGGTCAAAGGTCAAAGTCAACTCCTCAAAATGTTACTATTTCCCTCATGTACTAGTATGGATATGCAATGATTGCATTATTAGTTTTAAAATTTAATATATGTACATGTATTACTGAATGGAGATTCTCTTGGAAATTTCCAGCCAGAAGGTCAAAGGTCAAAGGTTAAGGGTCAAAGGTCAGGTTTAAATGAAAAAAAAGATATGTTTTGTACTGTAATTACACTCTTTCTTCATACCTTGAAAATTATACTCAATGCATAAACTTATAATAAGGTCGGTCAGAAGTCAAGTAAAAATTTTCAATTCCCCAAATATGTGTACCTGCACTCTTTAATAGACAATTATAGCAAACCCAATTCGTGGAAAGTGAACATTCAAGATATTTCTGACAAACTTGTTATTTCGATATTTTGCCAGTTATGTGAAACTGTCATCATACATTGTGAAGACATTGTACTATACGCCTATTGGGAGAATCATGCATTATGGCGGAGGCATCAGTCGCCGTAGCGACATTTCTAGTCTTTAAAATGTAGTCCAAATCTATAACAAAGGTAAACACGAATTTACTAATACTATTTCAATTTGACCACTATACCTCAAATATGATTGTATGTTTTTGTCAGGCCAGTTCGGATTTTTATTAGGGACCGTACCTGGGCCACTGTTATGATGTCGTCTCAGAAAGCTGTAATTAACCTATACTCATCCTAGAAGCATCAAATTCCGCTGTGCTTTTTTTGTATACTATGGCAGATATAAATTGTAAACGCCAAACTAAAAAGAATATCAACGGTGTGGTACAGCAAACGCTTGACCAAAAATGATCTGAAAACCTCTTTCAAGAGGTTGACAATGATAACATTACAATACCACATTTTACCTGTCACATCGGTAGGGGATTATCGATCCTTCCATGCCGTCAATTCCTCGTTTGAGGCGAGTCCCCAACTGGGTTTACCCAAAATGGGGTGCGTATATTTGTCGTTTGGGAGTTGGGAGTCGAAGTACTTGTCCATTGCAAATAAACTTTCTGCTCAGGCGTGACAAACCTGGAGGCCAAGCCAGGGTTTGATGACTCCAGCAGCTGTCGTATTACGTAAGAGCATGATAAGGATATCTGCCTGTGGCAGACCATTCAAAGTGAACTCAATTTTCTCTATCCTTTCTAAAGTTTTCAATTTTATATTCTATTGAGAAATTCTATGGTCATCCATTTTACATTTCGAACGAAAAAAAATGACCCGTAAATAACGAAAATATAGGAATAAGAAGGAGAGCATTGCCAGTTTGCCGGTGCTATTTGGCAGTGAGTTACAACGGGGAGGTGAGACTACTCCCTGGTTACAATCAGCCTGCTGACTGGATCGTTGAGAAAGCAGCTGTCGTATTACGTAAGAGCATGATAAGGATATCTGCCTGTGGCAGACCATTCAAAGTGAACTCAATTTTCTCTATCCTTTCTAAAGTTTTCAATTTTATATTCTATTGAGAAATTCTATGGTCATCCATTTTACATTTCGAACGAAAAAAAATCGACCCGTAAATAACGAAAATACAGGAATAAGAAGAAGAGCATTGCCAGTTTGCCGGTGCTGACAATGTGCTATTTGGCAGTGAGTTACAACGGGGAGGTGAGACTACCTCCCTGGTTACAATCAGCCTGCTGACTGGATCATTGAGAAAGCAGCTGTCGTATTACGTAAGAGCATGATAAGGATATCTGCCTGTGGCAGACCATTCAAAGTGAACTCAATTTTCTCTATCCTTTCTAAAGTTTTCAATTCTATATTCTATTGAGAAATTCTATGGTCATCCATTTTACATTTCGAACGAAAAAAAATCGACCCGTAAATAACGAAAATACAGGAATAAGAAGGAGAGCATTGCCAGTTTGCCGGTGCTGACAATGTGCTATTTGGCAGTGAGTTACAACGGGGAGGTGAGACTACCTCCCTGGTTACAATCAGCCTGCTGACTGGATCATTGAGAAAGAGAGAGAGAGGGAGAGAGAGAGAGAGAGAGGGAGAGCGAGGGGGAGAGAGGGAGGGAGAGGGGGGAGAGATGGGGGAGGGAGAAGGGGAGAGCGAAATGGAATGACAATAGTTCCGGTCACTACAGTACAGGCATGCTCTGTCTGCATACGCTGAATGTCTACACTCACACACACACACATCCTCTCGCGGTGCCCCCCCCCCCCCCTCCTGTGGCGCTGTGGCGATGACTGATGCTTAGATTAGGCCAGGGTCAAGAAACAGGTGTTTTATATCTTTGACTTTAAGTCATTGATTGCCAAGATATGCACTGGCATTATTTACTGGGGTGTAGCCTCTTCAAACGAGAGATTTGCGTCATGTTTCTATTCGAAGGCGATACATAAGTATATAGTGTTGTAGAGGAAACTAAGTAAAGGGACATTCTTAATAGACATTTTCTTGTTTCATCATAGATGTTAGTATTTTTCCTTTTCTCATGTATTTGGCTTACAAACCTCAAAAATGATACCCCTAGAACATCTCACCTTACTTCTAAGAGAAAAGGAGTCATTACAGGGGAAATTCAGCCCAAATATGAGCTAGCCGCTAATAAGAAAGAATAAAATCTTAAGGGGTGAAGAAAAAAATAATGAAGTTATGACGTTTTGAAGTTTTGCTAATTTTTCAGGAAACAGTTTTTGAACGGTCATTATGAATATGCTAATGGAAAATTGAGCTTGTCATTCCCTCACAACTTGCCATAATGTTTGCACATAAACTTTTGAAATTTTCAGTTTTTCATTCAGACATAATTATGCCCGAGGCTTTAATCCGGGTATATCTGATTACTATTCCGAAGGTAATCAACCAGGAATAGCATCATGTTTCAGATTTCAAAGACAGAAAAAATGAAGTTTCTTTATTTTTTGTACACGATCAATGGAAAATTGTGAGGTTATGACATGGTTAGCTCACTCATTTGCATATATATTCTTATCAACTGTACGAGAACATGTTTGCAGAAATTAGCAAAACTTCAAAAAGGCAGTTAATTAAGGGTGCAATTCAGCACAATTAAGGGTGCAAGTATGCACCACAGGTGTGCTGCTATTGTTACAAATTAGGTGCAAATTTGAACATTTATCTCTTAGCGTGTAAGCCTCAGATTTTACAGTATCAAAAGCAAACGTAGTGATGTGCTTTAAATACAGAGTCCACATTAAAACATTGAATTGTATTTCCCCTCCACTTGGTATTCCATGTCCTCAATCAGTGCATGGTACCCACTGCGTCGCTTGCTACCTGAAACAGGGGTTGGGATAGTCATTATTTTATAAACAGATGGCACCTCCAAGATGTCCATCCGGTCTTGACAGTACCACGGCCGTTGTCCGGAACTTGTAGGCTCCATGAACGTGACTGAGCCTAAAGATCCTGAGCAGGACGAAATTCTAATATTCGGAGCATTTGAAATCCTTCCGGTCTTCCCATCTTGCTGTAAGAAAAAAAAAAAGATAGAGTTAAAATGATATTAAAATGAATCTATCATGCACTGGAAGAACAATGTACGCACAAATGAACGTCTCTGATCATAATTATAAAATCAACATTGTTTTTAGATTGCGTAAATTACCTAGAACGATGTATGTATACGAGGGCCATATACTGTGGAATAATGAAAGATCTACTCCTTATATTGTAGTAGTTGAAAATGTGTAAAACGTTCAATGTAACGTCTCTGACGTAAACATCTTTGCTTATCAGTACTTAATGGGTTTGATTTTTACAAGATATTGGCATTATATTTGGATTGAGGAACCAATGTGCTACAAACATAGGCACCAATTCGCCATGGTGGGTCATTGATATTGGTTTGAGAGCAGATCCTATTTGTTCAGAGCACGTCTCTGACCTAAACCTATTTTTCTTACATTTTTGCCTCTCTCACAAAAAATACGTAAACTAAAGTGACTACTACATAATAATCATAGACTATTGACCTGCTACTAGTCATAAAACAGATTTTCTGTCCTGGCAATGTGTTTACACTTGCCCAATTAACAGAAAATCTTATATTTGAAACTCTTTTACATATGTGACCCGCGACAACGGTTTCAGGCAAAAGTCGCAATAGCAAATTTCCTCCTAGGCGGGGTACAAAGATCTTTACCATTATTTTTGTCGATTTGGGTTTTTTGCAGAAATCGAATCTTTCATATGTTTTCTACATCTACACTAAATTTCGTAGCATAAGACTACGTTTTTCCTATCGAAAATGGAATTTTAAGCACTCTATGTTGGATCGCACTCGTCAGTTTCGAGCTTCTTTCGAACGCCGCGCCAATATCCCAAGCGTTGCTACGGCGCAAGGTCTCGCATGCGATTGGCTGGTGCGTCACGCACATTTACATAATTCGGCTTTCGGAGACACCACATGCAGCGTTTGGGGAATGCTTTGTCCACGCGTGCATGTGATTTCATGCTCCGTTGTTCTTGCTATAGTGGTTTATACGCTGTAGTGCGTGCTCTTCGTTTGCCTTTCTATTTAAACTATTCTACCGCAATGTTCGACAACGGAAGTGAAACAAATATCATGTACGTAATCGTGTGAAAAGAAAAAAAAAAACCCAATAGTCTACTTGTACATGTAGTAAAAATTATGACAGCAGACTGACTCAATGGAAGGTAGATGAGAGGAAAGGAGCGGTCAACGATGTGACCAATTATATCCAAATACTACACATCAAGATCGCACGAAACTAACGAGTCGTGTTTGTTTGTTTGTTTTGATATAATTAACACCACCAAACAAGGCAACATATGCATGGCTTGTAAAAGCAAAAGAAACAGGAAGCGTGACCTTTGCCAACTTGTCATTTATCTGTCTTCAAAAGGGTCGGCAATGATAAAATCAAATCAACAATGAAAACGCGATTTGTAAATGTTGGATGCGCCACCCGCTCCCTGTTACATGCGCATGGTCATGGCGTGTGGATGCCATTGCGTAATGCGTGCACCATACACATGTACACCATAACGTGCAATTATCGTATCCGCCATCTTGAAAGACGTAATGGTAAAACAAACCCGAGCGAACAGCATTTTTTCTTGGCTCCATACGCTGAGCTACTAGGAAGGATGCCCGGGAAATTTGACTCTCTCAGTGAGCCAATCAGAAGGCGATGTGGTTACTAGAGGCGGAGCTTAACATCGATTGGCACCATTGTACGGATGGGTGATTCTCACCTCGCATCGCCGCTCGGAGATTGTCTTGAGAAAGAGGTGAATCTTCAAAGAGGGTTTTCTCGCAATTTTGTCAGGCTAACAACTTAAAAAGTGCATTTTATTTTGCTTTCCATGCCCACTTATGGTGCCGGAGAATGCAAGTGTCTTATATCAATGCAAAGCTTAGGAAATGGGCAATGTGATTCAGTGAAAAAATGAATTTTCAAAATGCCCGACTTTTGCCTGAAACCGTTGTCGCCGGTCACATATTTTCAACATCTTTCAGGAAGCTTCATTTTTCTTAATATTACAACATGTCCGTGTTAACTTGGTTCTACCTGTTCCTTTTGTACTAACTGAGCCCATCCAGACATAAATTTACTTTAATGTTCTCATAATTTGTATAGTGGATGTCTTTATTTCATGAAACAGTAATTTTCAGAGACGTTTTTCATTTTGCCCAGAGACGTGCGGTCTTTGATTTTCGTGCAGATTCTTACATATTTACTGTCTATCCTTTTTTAATTTACCTCTAATCCAAAGATTAAAATACATAATTTCACAAATGATACTGATTGGCAAATCTACGGAATAGTAATTCTAATAAATCGGCACAAACACCAGGAAAGTTTTTGTTATTACTCACATTTTCAAGATTTGTGGGCATATCTGTCGTTGAACTGTGCTGACTCGATTCCAGGATGGCTCGTCAGTGCGTAAAATAAGCACGCAAAGAAAGTATCATGCAGTGCGAAAGTGTCAGATGAGGGAATATCCCTTCAGAGACTTTCAATCAGGGACATTCGTTTTGATCAGAGACATTAGCCAATTCGGGTTTTCAACCAGAACTCATTTTTGTGGACAGTATGCTACTAAAGTTGCCAATCATCATAGTCGCCTGGCTCACACTGACATACTGATAACCACTTTTTATCTCAAGCATAATCCACTTTCATTAATGACACCATTAAACAATTGAACATCTCTGATGGTTATTCAGTATAATTTTCTTTAATGAGCCACCACACGATTATTTCACACAGCTCACTCACAAATTTTGATGGAATGGTAGTATGGATAAGACGCTAAATAAATATGGCCTTAAATGTTTTCATAGTCATTCTGAATTTTTGGCGTCAAGGAAAAGATAATTCATTCAGAGACGTTCTTTTTCAGACATAAGCGAATACAACGTTTCCTGAGAAGATAAATAATACACACGTTCATGGCAGAAGTACTTGATTAAATAGTTGAAGTGTGTGGGCTTACTCACAAGGAAAAACAAAGCTGTAGAATTGCATTAGAACAAAAATTAAGACGTGTGATTCTGGGATTTTTTCCCAAAATATGCATTTTTGTCATTTTTTCAGCTTCGAGGCATTATTTTTTAAAAGAAAATGCAGTAAGAACACTACAAAGTATATATTTTCTGAAAGGTACAACCCTCCCCTACCAAATGATACCTAAAACCATGAAAAGCACCCCAAGGTGACAATTTTACAAGGGTCTGAATATCGAAAAGCCCGAAAATAGCCAATTGTACATCGTTCGACGTTTTCAGCCATATGTGACAACAAAAAGGTCCTAAAGTCGCGCACGGTCGAAGCCGTGAAAATCGAGTTTGAAGTCAGAGCATTAAAATTGGTCATAACTGACGATTTTCTGATTTTGATTTGTTATTGGAGTCTAACATGTCTTCTATCATCTTTTGAAATTTTGAAGCAAAATGGTGAAAGGAAACACCAAAAAATAGCGTTTTTCTGAGCCATGTTTTTTTTTTTTTTTTTTGGCGTTTCAACGAAGCAGAAACTGGTTCGAAAATTTGGATTGAGCGCCACAGATAGGTTCCGCCCCTAACAACGACCAGAGTGATCTCATTGGTCAGTTTGCTGCTTGCTGCTAACCGAAGCGTGAAGCTCGCACACTGCCCAGTCGACTTGTGCGTGCGGTGAAAACTGACTTGCGTGTCCCTTGATCGCGATTGCGTCGAATGGAAGACTTTTAGGGCGCTTTTCTCGAAACAGTGATTTTCCAGACGTCTCGACATGCTCTCTTTTAAACATCGATATCTCCGCAGCCGATTGTTTTTATAAAATGTGTTATGTATCAATTTAAAGCAGAAAGATTATGGGATTAAATCATGCAATTTCAAAACAATCGACCTCGCCCGACTTTAGGATCATTTTGTTGTAGCAGGTCACATATATATGAAGTATCAATTTAACAGTGTCTAAGAGCATTTTTACAAGAATGTGAAACAATACGTTGAAAAATATCTATCAATAACTGTTTATGCAGTTTTATTTCATGAAGCACAGAGTAACGATCGTAATGTGCATTTAGTGTGTTATTCCACAAAATCAATATATCGCTAGAAAAAATATCTTAACTTAATTTTACCTTCAAGAACGTTATCCATTGAGAAACAACACGATTTGATATACAGTGACGACTCGATCAACGTGAAAGTCCAAAGAATGTTGATGGTGTATTTTGTATATTGCTTCCCGTGGTTATCATCATACATAGTCAACAGGGAAAATGATTTTTCATTTTTTAATTTAAATTGCCCATGCAACAACAATGAATCAACGACTGATGTACCATAAACAAAATAAATAAACTTCATCACATTAATTTCCGTCAGAAGCATTAAATTAGTGATTCAAATTAATATATCCATGTGAATAGTGGCGCAAACTATTATCCACTTGAGAAGACAGTTTTCAGTGACAAATGACAGCACACCAGGACAGTTGGGCAAATACATCGAAACACTCACTGCTCCTGATATCAAATCTCTTGACAGTCTACCTATATACACAGTTAAATTTAGTAATCATTTCTCGTGAGCAAGTGGTAATGATTGGACAATGTCACTATCATTTTATCAATCAAAAGATGAATGTTTATCATGTCTGATTTTTTTTTTCTGTATGCCTATGAGTCCAGTCCGTCAGAAGCATTACAAAGTGATTCAAACCCAAGGGCTGTATTGTATCAAAATTACTTTACTTTCTTACTTATACCCTTGAGTTCATAATCAAAAAGGGTATATTCAAGTTCAAGTTTTAGGAAGATTGAAGATTGCATAAGTTAGGAACTGCAACAAAAAAGATTCTCGAGTGAAATTCGAAACCAGATTTTTTCATTTATTTTTTTGTTGCAAATGATTGACATATTCCCCAACAACTCCGCACGCCTGTCCGGAGATCATGAGGTCGTATGTTCGGATCCTGCTCGAGTATTTACGCCTATGATTTTTTTTAATCATGGCTACTATCAAAACACTGATCAATTCAGTACTTATTTACGTCGATGTTGGGCAATTTTTCAATCACTTGCAATGAAAACATCTCGACGGAAGAATTTCCTAATTTGAAAATAATAAAAGCAGTACCCGCTGCCTGATTTTTTTTCTATAATGTAAATGATACATTCTGTTTAACTCTTTATGTGCCATGGTGGAAACCCCCTTTGTGCCACGTTATTCTGAGACACTAAGATAGTCATGCTTTAAAATCGCAATAAAGTCTGCGTAGTTTATCCCTACAGCCGGCTACGCGGGCCTGGTTCATGATCCTGGACACGATCGCTACAATGATAGACCCATGTAACATGTAGTCTACCGCCAGTACCGGAATAGTGTAATTCAAACAGACTGTGGGCTTTTTCAGAGTGATAAAATAGACCTCATTTGGAATAGTCGAATCTTTCAAGAATACAGGGTTAGGCCTACAGTTGAGTGTCTTGTCTCAGTAGTTTGCAAGGGGACTGCCTTACCGGACCCTAAAGGCATAGGGCCCAGGACGGGCTCCAGCCCGCGTGCGTATTTTTAGATACCTACTCATGTGTATCCGTGGATGCATAGAACCTGGGTACTGTATGTAGGCTTCTGCTTGTGTGTGAAGCTGCTGTGTGTATGTGTGTGTGTGCCCGTCCATGTGTGTGTGTGTGTGTGTGCCCGTCCATTTGTGTGTGTGTGTGTCAAGGTGCTCGTGTGCTCAAAATATATATTTTTTGTATTGTTTTGTTTTTGCCTCTTGTGATTGGGTGTTGGCCATTTCTCGGCAAAGTTGGTTCTGACTGCTCTGGTACAGATCTAGTTAATCTATATTCTAGAGGGTAAGTTGTCAATTATACATGTATCTCAATTATCAGATGCTTATACGGTACATTTTCTTATTGGTATTATGATACAGATTATAGGATCTTTTTCGTGCTTTCAAGTAATCGTTTAACAGGAGGCCCTTTTTAGAAAATCACTATACTCAGTACTCTATCATGTTATCTATTACTAGTTACTATTGCATTATGCTTTCTCGTTATGTAATTAACTATGTGTTTATTTTGTATTATATTTTATGGCTTTACTTGTATTTTCAAATTTTCAACAGTATGAATTGAATTATATGTGACACTGCACCTCAAAACAAACAAAAAGTCGCCAGACATGAATTTTTAGTTAAGACCATATCCTGAAAGAGCAGACTTTAAGCTTTAAAATGATGTATAACTCAAATCAAATGGACTCTCCTAACCTATCTAACTATTGGAAAGAAAGCACAAATTCAGGAAATGTGTGAACTGAGAAAAGAGGCTCTGAAGTACAGTGTCTATTCAAGCGCTTAATCTTTACCAAACCGTGCTGGCTGTGCGATGCATGGGACAAAAAACAGGAAGTAAACCACCAGAGTAACAACAATGAAGGGATTATCAGATTAAACTGAAATTAAGCATGCCTCATTAACACATTCTGTTCATAATAAATGCCAACTTTCAAAGCAGTAGCAATATCTTTTCACAAGTTATTTGAGCTTAAAGTGAAGAGTGAGGACAAGGTTTTTCAGAAATGAAAAAGGGATTCTATAGACGCACCTAATCACACTATTCTACCAAAAATGTTCGAGATAAACTGCTAAAAAAACACACACTTTCCTGCCCGTTTTATGTTACCACATTTTAGCATAATGTAAAAGAAGACCCGCTCTTTCAGAAAATATGAAAAAGTCAAGCTCGACTAGGTTGACCCATTTCAGTTATTTTCAGTCCTCACGCAAAATCAGTGTGTGCGACTTTTTGTTCGTTTTGAGGTGCACGGTCACATATGTGTATTCATTTCGTATTATGTTTTATGACTTGTATTTTCAATTTGTTCAACAGTATGAATTGACAAAATACTCTGTATGATGTGTTACTTTTTGTTTGATGAAAATAAAGTGTAATTGGAATTGAAAATGAAGGAGGAATAATGCAAAGTCCTAGATAAAAACACCCACTTTTCCCAAAATTGACCCATTGACTGAATCTGTGTTGCTGATTGCAACCATTTGACAACCCATTTCATTTAGGGTAGTGATGTACAATAAAGATTGATTTAATATATTCTTATGTTTCACTTCAGCTTTGATTTCATACAGGTCTACTGATGTGCCGCTACACAGATCTGTATGGAGTTTGAATTGATTATCCCGGAAACAGCTCAAAATTCCTTTCAGGGAATCTAACATTGCTGAAGAATCCTTCCCAGCAGGTAGCCCAGTCTGAGGGCCTCGTCTCACTGATTATGCCATGGATCTAGGTGAGTGTAGCCTAATGGCAAATTAAAATGATATGATTTAGTCACTAACATCACAACAAAAACAACTAACTTATTGAACCACTTTTACTTAATAAGAGAAAGAGGATTCTGAAAATCAGTTTCCCACCCTTACCCATATACAAGATTCTACTTGTTCTTCTCTTGCAGAATGTGACCTGAGTTGTTCAACTTCTATTTATTTTGTTGGATAAAACACATTATGTGTATATGAGTTCATGTACATGGAAAAATGCACTAAAGCAAAAAATGTGCACGAAAACAGAGAATATCCCACATGATTTATTGCAAGGAAAACTGTACACTGACCTTGTTGCCTATTATCTTTCCTCTCTACTGTACAAATTCTGTTCATGTGGAGATTAGAAATTTCCTCCATGGGCGGATCCAGGAATTCTGTAAAGGGGGGCCGTAACTAATATTTCTGGTGCCACTTCCGGGTTTCATTTCATTTTTCTTTTTATTTCTTTTGTTTTTAACGATAAATAAAGGGGGGCGTGCGACTCTTGCGCCCCCCCCCCCCCCTCTAGATCCGCCACAGTCCATTTGCCATGGAAATGATCTTATGAATGCCTTTCTTTCTATCTCCCTCTCTCAAATTATTGTGCTTCCGACATTGACTGTTACCCATTACAGTAGAATGTTTGGCAGGCTTTGCATTCTATGTGAATTTTAGGAGACCAAGGAGCCTTGGTGCTGTCGACAAAATTTCTGCCAACATCCTGCATCAAGACAGGAAGGAAAGAGTAAGGAGCCAACAACTGACAGTGCTCTCCTGCAACTCTTTGAAGAAAGATCTGTGAGTTAATTTACTGTCTTCCCTGTGACATTAATACCCGTGAAATTTAACCTGTTGATCTAAGTAATGAGAAACGTATGGTTCTTTAACAATATCCTATTATTTTTACAGATGTTTTAAAGTATACTGTCTCACAGGCACATTGACGACTGTACATCATTAGCACATTCTATGTTTTTACAATTATGTTCTAGTTACACCTTTCTATACCGTGAAGTCATGGCACGATACGTAAGAATGTAAATGCATCTTTACCTATACACATTTCTTCGTGGTGGTAGAGACAATTATAATATTAAAAGTTTGTTTACAAGACATGGGAATATGCCCACTAAATTTCCCAGCTTGTGTTTTAAATTTAGATTACCCGGTACACAAGTAAATATCATCCAACAATGTACGCTTTCTTGTGATGATCCACTGTCATACACTTAGACGAGAAAGAGAAAAAAAAAATCAGAACACATACTCTGGAGTTGCATATTCACATGTTTTCATTTATATTGTTGTACTCTATTATTTTCTCTGGTACAGATAATGATGCAGCAGCACAAGAAGAGGACCAAAAGTTTAGCCAGCCCTTCTTGCTGTTTTTTCGCTGGTGGGGCGGGAACAACAACGGTATTTATTTTTTGTTGATGATACGACCCTTCTTGGAGAGGAAGACATCTTTCAGGCTTTGGATCACCTGTTCACAAAGTCTTCTTCACTGTCAATATGGAATTCCCAACAATAGACTTGTCGATCACAGACTCTTGACATTTTTATATCCTTGAGCTATGAGTCCCCGCTGATATCAAGCCACCGCTGAGAACGTGCCTCTGCCAGATCGGCCAGATAATGGAGGTTAACAAAGGCACGTACTAGTAATCATAATCATGTATGTCTTGTGACTTTCTTACTTGGAATTTCTCTTTTCCAGTTGACTTGACAACTCACAAAATGTGTGATGACAAACATGTATTTACTTATATCTGAATATGTATTCTGAAAGTGGTTTTCAACCTTGATCACTGAATGTTTAGATAGATGATCTCAATGCTTTACAAAATGTACAATTTTTATACATTTTTACAGTATGCTGTTGTATTTTTGTACACATGAATGTTAGGATATTGCATTCCTTGAATAATGTTCACATGGATTTATATGTCATTATCAATTTGAAATCTAACGTTTCTTTCAGATTTCCTTTGCAAATTCCAGCAAATTGGCAAAGTTCTTCTCGTAGGATGATATGATTGACTTAGGCAAATGATCTTTTTTTTATACAAGGGGGAAAAATAGAATATTCATGTACTTTTTTCCGTAGGATAATCATACAAAATAATGGTTCAATAAATTTAGACAGTTACTGGTAACTTTCTAGACGAGAACTAATGAAATTTTCCTCAATTCTGTATTTCCCACTAAGCTAACCAAAGAAAAATAAAATAGTTAAACAAAAATAAAATGAAACTGTTTAAAAAGTTCAAAACCTGTACATTGTGTACATTAATTATTCTAATTGCTATAGTCAAGATGATATAGTCCTATGCTTCAATGGAGGAATGGTGGCAATTTGACACGTTACTGTTGCTGTAAAAATAATTGTCTTGTTCGTGAATGTGCATTTTGTGCAATTCAGTCTTGTCTATCAGAGAGATAGTATGATCCAAAACATACACATATTTCAGCTCTTTTAAATCAGGGTTTGCACAAGGCTTTTGAAACAGCAGCTAAATTTTAGTGTTTGTACACCACCCCCCCCCCCTCACATGATAATTAGAGTTTTCGCTAAAGTATTGTATCATTGCCAGGAAGAAATTTACCCATGTCTCTTCGACAGTTGTCACTATTATACTCAGCGACTCATTCATTTGTACATGCACTTGTATTCAAAGTTCCGGGGTTTAAAATACTGCACTTGTAAAGACGAATGATCTGCTTTTAAGTGTGTTCATAGATATACCTGCATCCTATTTGCATTTCAGGCTTTAATGTCATCAAATCTGATTTGTTATTCTCTTAATTTGGAATTGCCCTTAAAAACAGAATCTTATTAAATTTGTTAAATATTGTACAATATTTCACATGTTCAATTGTCTAATATTTGGCGAAATTAGATGAAATACATGCAGTTACATATTTGGTCAAAAGGCCACTCTGGAAATATATTCACATTGTTTATGGCTGTTTTATTTCCAGGAACTTATAGGAACTTTGAACAATATCCCTGACATACAAACAAGTTGTCCTACAACAAGCATCAGACAAGCTTTGAATATATCAGTTTGTCAAGATTAATTTTTGTTGAAATGATATGTATAGAATCCTGAATATGAAAAAAAGCAAACAAAAGCAAAACCGAAATAATGCAGTACATGCAGTGTATTATTCATGTACATGTGTTAGTGACAGAGTGTATGTATATTTGCATGTACCTGTACGTTGGAATATGCATATGTGTGTGTGAATGCGTGAATGCGTGTGTGTGTGTGTGTGTGTGTGTGTGCACGCTGTGATGTGTGTAAATACCAGTACGACAAATAAAAACAAAAATCCCCTGGAACCAAGACTAGCACCCCTCTTTCAAAGAGCGAAAATCCACTCTGAAAAGAGTGAGGATTTCCCCTGTAAATCAAAATAATTTCCCTAGCCCTTGAACCAAGACTAGCACCCGTCGCTTGAAGAGCTAAAATTCACTCTGAAAAGAGTGAGAATTTCCACTGTAAATCAGAATCATTTCACTCGAATGAGGAGCTAAAAGTCACTCTTACAAGATGTAGATTTCGCTCTTAAAAAACGAAATATTTTCACTCTCTGGTAGAGTGAACATTTTTCGCTCCAAATTTCACTCCAAATGGACTGGTCCCTAATCACGCTCCCTAAGGAGCGGGAAATAGAGCTAGAATTAGCTCCGTAGCAATTACAGAGTACCTGCCAAAATATCAAAAATCCTTCACAAATTCCCCCAATAATTCTCGGATCACTACCAAAAGTTAATCGTTTATTACTTGTGTCATTCTAAACCTTTCCTGCAAGTTTCATCCAAACCGTTAACTACTTTTTGAGTTACGTTGCACACTGACAAACTAACAAACAAACAAACCATAACAAAAACATAACCTCCTCCCTTGGTGTAGGTAACAAAACAAAACACAACAAAACAAAACAAAAACTTACCTCGTGGTAGGGCCTATTGATGTTTGCAGGCCAGCACAGCTCCAAACACACCAACAGCATGCTTCTTCAGATGGAACCATGAAGGTGGCAGGCGTCAATCCTCTTTTTCACCTCCTTCCACTTTTTTTTCCACCTGGTGATTGGCCTACACCAAACCGATATTGTCCTCTTGCACACAATCTCATAATATGTGACCGTGCACCTCAAAACGAACATAAAGTCGCACACACTGATTTTGTGTGAGGACTGAATATAAGTGAAATGGGTCAACCTAGCCGAACTTGACTTTTTCATATTTTCTGAAAGAGCGGGTCTTCTTTTACATTATGCTAAAATTTGGTATCATAAAACGGGCAGGAAAGTGTGCTTTTTTAGCAGTTTATCTCGAACATTTTTGGCAGAATAGTGTGATTAGGTGCGTCTTTCGAATCCCTTTTTCATTTCTGAAAAACCTTGTTCACACTCTTCACTTTCAACTCTAATAACTTTTGAAAAAATAGTGCCACTGCTTTAAAAGTTAGCATTAATTATGGACAGAATGTGTTAATGAGGCATGCTTAATTTCAATTTAATCTGATAATCCCTTCATTGTTGTTACTCTGGTGGTTTACTTCCTGTTTTTTGTCCCATTCATCGCACAGCCAGCGCGGTTTGGTAAAGATTAAGCGCTTGAATAGACACTGTACTTCAGAGCCTCTTTTCTCAGTTCACACTTTTCCCGAGTTTGTGCTTTCTTTCAAATATTTAGATAGGTTAGGAGAGTCCATTTGATTTGAGTTATACATCATTTTGAAGCTTAGAGTCTGGTCTTTCAGAATATGGTCTTAACTAAAAATTCATATCTGGCGACTTTTTGTTTGTTTTGAGGTGCACTGTCACATATGGTCCCAATAGCTGTACAGCTTCCCAGTCTTTGTCATTTTGCATGCTGATGAACTGTAGAAGTCTGTAGACAACAGAAGGGAAAACAGTAGAAGGTGTGACTTTTTAATAGCATACTTAATATACTGTCCTGAGTTAATCAGGAGCGGATCCAGGAATTCCGTAAAGGGGGGGGGGTGTAAAAGTACTGCTTTGAAATATAGCACAACTCTGTACTTTCTACATTTCAGTGCTTACTGAAGTGCTCCTTTTTTTAACAGTTTCCCATGATTGAGTAGACAACATACTTTTTATCCTGTCTTCTATCTTAATGTATACTGCATGTGAGTGTATGTGTTGTGTGTGTGAGTGTATGTGATGGTGTCTTGTTTATCTACTCGATTTCACACAGAATTATTTGTAATGTTGCCAAATATTTTCCTGTGTAGGCATCCTACTGTACAAGCACAAGATGCTTTCAAGGCTGCCTGGCTCTCATCGTAAACGCCACTATTATTATACTGTATGTTTTTGTGTTTTATTTTGCTGAATAAATAGCCTAAATTGGCCTCAATCAATTAAATGAATTCAATAATAATAGTTATAACAACTTATTGTTATCGTTATCATCACCGTCGTCATCATTGTTATTACTATTCATGGCATGAGAGAGAGGGACTAGACCAGAAACAAAGAACAACACAGGACTTATAGGAGATACCAAACAAAAAAAATAAGACTAGAGAATAAGAAACATACAATGTAGAAGGTATGCTGAAATGAAAGTTTACCTTACACAGAACAGAACATTGATGTTAAACTGTATTTGAAAAGAACTGTGTTGACAATAACTTGTGTAGACAGACTACACAACATACAGAGAGAACTAGTAGAGGCTAGATTGTAAGACTTTGGGTGACAGATGACTATCAGCCAGCTTACCATCCTCAACCTGACCCAAGTCAAATTTGAAGTGACAACAATTTGATTTTGACACTGTAAGGGATCACCACTTGGCTAAAAACTTCCTTTACCTCATCATCCTTCCTATTTCTGTTAACATTTCCCTTGTTTCATCTCAACCATAATTCTCTTCACCAATGTTCTTCTCTCTGCTGCATTTCTGTTATTAGTGATAACATTTCCCTTTAACTACTGTTCTTAATCTGTTCGGTAGTTTCTCCAGCCAGGGTCCCAGACCCAGCTCTCCTCCTCTGTCGTCATTATAATGAGACAAAGGACAGAATGTAACATTCATCAATCAAACTCACTTAATCTACACTATTAGACTCCGGTGATATATAAATTGTCTATTAGTAACCCTACTTGTCATATACCTGTCATAGAGAACTGGTTGAGGCTAGACTGTGTGACTTGGTGCGCAATGCTAAATGACAATCAGCCAGCTCGTCACCCTTGTCCTGACCTAAGTCAAATTAGTAGTGACAACAATTCATTGTTGTTACTGCCACATGACCAAAATTGGTAGACCCATCATCTGCTTTACTTCACCTACTCCAAAATTCCATTTACAGTGACAGCATGCCAAAAAAAGCCATGGCCATAGACACGCTGCATTTACATCACAACGCAGCAAACACTGCACTGGCATTGGTCTGACGGTCCCAGAACATAAGTAGGCCCTAAAAACCACGGTTGCACGAGCAAATTTTCAGAGATTGTTAAATTTCTCGTCTGACATGACAGGTAAAGGCCAAATCGTGATATCCGTCCCCTCTCGTTCTGTGTGTGTGTTCATAATTATACAATTGTATGTGCAAAGTCTACAAGAAAGAAGTCCCCGGCTTTGACGAAATGAATGGTGAATGGAATGGAATAATGCCCACGTAAAAACAACAAATATAACATTGTCAAGGCCAACTGAAAAAAAAAAGTGGGCCCCTACGCTACAGAACCAGTTATGGGACCAGAATAGGGAAAATGCATGCCCATAATGGCATGGGTTAGAGCCTGGGTGGCTTATTTACTCACTGTAAAGTGTGCAGTTGGTGCCCTATCTAGCTGTGTTACTGTGAGTGTTACACGTACAGTTACTGTCTCTAGATCAGGACTGGTATTTTTAAGTTAAACAAGCAGCAGAAACATACATGAAAATTAGAGTTAGCAGGGGAATTCAATGAAATCAACTTTCAATATGCTAAGTTCGTAAAAATTGATCTAACGTTTAGAACCTCTATACCGATACCGTACTGTAGTAGTAGCGCCCCCTAGCGGTTTCACCCTAACCCCCCTGTCTACACAGGGGAGGTATAAAAGGGATTGCCTGTACGCGCATCCCTCAGTTGTGACCTGGAACCTGATTGAAAGACATACTGACTGAGCTACAAGACAAGTTACAGTTGCAACTCACCAGTAGTGCCGGTAAGTAATACCGTTACTACAACAGTGGCGTCACGGACAATTGTCCTACTTCCTGTGCCATTGTTTTCGTGGACATAGAGCCGCAATTTAAGCTGACTCCGCTGCCGCTATTATTTTCGCCAACAGGCGTTGCACTCCTATACCGCACCGATACGCGAAGGGTGGAGCACATGCGACGGAGCCAAGGCGAGAGCTCTTGGCAGCGCGAGGGAGCTTGGCGGTGTCCACGTTTGTCGAGTGTTCCTGTAGTGTAATTTGTTTTGTGCTTGTTTTGTCTAATTGTCTTGGTGTAATCGTTTTCATTAGTAATTTTGTTTGTTGGGGAGGAGGAGTGTGCCGATTGTTTGAGTGACAGTGTGTGATTTGTAACATCTTGCACTAGACCAGGCCCACCTGTATTCAGGGAGCTCCAAATTCATTGAAATATCATCTTTTCTGATTGTTCTAGTTGCAAGCGTGTTTCGTTTGTTAGTTTGATTGTCGATGGTGTTTGCTGAAATTATTCTTTGGCGTGATTTCAGTTTGTGAGTGCGATTGTCATTGTTTGCGTGGTGCGTTTTTCTTTTTAAACGTGGTCCAGGTCTAGATCTCGGTCTAGCCCTATATACGCGTTACGTGTATTTGCGTGGTGGTCGTCTGCGTGCTAGATCTACATTTGTCATTATTTGTTTCACGTGTTTCGTTCCACACGTGTGTCTCGGTGGCTTGGGTAGGTGGACCTCCCTTGCCCCATTCGTTGCGTGATATCACTGTATTCGTTGCGTGTTGTATCCCTGTGTATACCTGTGTGTCCCAGTTCAGGCGAGTTTTTACTTGCCTGATATTTCGCGCGATAGCGTTGCCGGATAGCTCGTGTGTGCGGTGTGTATTCACTGCACTCGCTAGCCGTTCTGTCAAAGCTTCCATTGTGTTCAGGCTCTGGCGTGCACAGTTCTCCACGTCCATCGTGTGTAAGGAGGGAGGGTATTTCCCTGCGGTGAGCTGCGCGCCTGTTGTGCTGGACCTCTCTGGCATCGCGTTCCCCTTTCAGTGTGTATTCGTATAGAGCGGCTATTCGTGTTCTTCTTCGTGTTTCCCCTGTTGCGCTCTCTAGTCTCACCTACTTTTCGCAACCTGCGAGATTCGAAGCGCGATCTCCTTTCTTTCTCGATCGCGTTTTCTATTGTCGCGCTCACTCTCTCTTTGTTCGTTGCGTCGACATTTTCATTTTCTACTGTCATTCTGACTTTCCTTGCTACCTCTATTTTGCCCTTTCCAGTGCTCTCCTCTCTGTAAGCTGCTTTACTCGTGGAACGTTCGTGTTTTTCTATTTTCGCGGGAGTATTTTGCCCCGCGATTAGTTAGTGGCAGCGGAAGTCTGTGCATTTCCCCACCTTTTGTGGGAGGTATCCCCCCCCTTACGTGAGGGAGTGCTACGTCCTTCTTTTCGATTGGGAAGGAGGGAGGAAGTTGGTGGGCACCATTCACTCCTCTTTGGTGAGGAGGGCCTGTCATTATTTTCTCCTTTACTTAGGAGGATTGGATTGCATTTCTCCTTTCGCTGTGCGGAATTGCAACCGTCTATACAATAATTTTTAATTGTTTGTGTGACTGTCCTTTGACTGGTGTACAATTTGGCTCATTCATTCTGTATCATTTTGCGGTGTTGAAGGACATCATTCCGGTGAGTACACTGTATCTGATACATTACTCCGTTAACTTTCGATTTGTTTGTTTGGACTATAAATTATTACTACTTGTTTTGAGTATCTGTAGTGTATAAACCTTCATGCTGTTACTGTCATTTTGGATTGCTTTGCAGATACGAAAATAGTTTTGTATCCGTAACCGCATCTGGCTTAGGCTTACTGCTCATGTGCTGGATTGCTGCTGTGTGTCGCATACATTGATTGCGTGTTGCCCTTTTCACTTGTGCTGGTGGTAAAGTTAATTGTGACTGATTGTTTTGCTTCTGCTTTTGTGTTTGTGCGGTAACTTAAAGCGTAAAGAGATTGTGTTTTCATAAATATCTGTTTTCCTGCAAGCACAGATTTATTTCTCTAGCATTGCCATATTCTATTCTGGTTTTATATTTGTAGGTCCTAGACTCCTGACTCTTACCCAAGTTGAGTTGTTACTGTGACCTCCCTATTTTTGTGATAAGGGAGGAGTGAGATCGGAACAGCTGTGATTATTTTTCAAGTGACATCAGGCAATAGAAACGAATTGTAATTTCCCATTTTAGGTTCGTAATTAGTAGCCATATATGTTTACAATTGTATCTGGTGTTTGTTTTGAATAGTATTTTGTGAGTGTTTGAGTAGCAAATCTGAAGTGAGTAATAGTTTGTGTGTCAAATGATGTGTTGCTGATTATGATAATTACAGATTGGGGTAATTGGCATATCATTGGTCAGTATTAGTGAGTATATGTTTAAGATCCTTTCTTCATTAGTACATGTTGATTTAGTTTAGTTATTGGTACCTGTTTTAAACATATTCGCTGAGTGAATAGGTTGTTTGCATGGGTGCTAGTCATGGCGATGCCCATTAATTATTTATCCTGTAGTGAGTTTGTACGTCTTGGATTGTCATTAACCCAAGTCAATGACATTTTGAAGCTCCGGAATGAGCATGGAAATGTCACTCAGGACTTGTTGGAGTCCTCTGACATCCCAGGGATCGAGGATCTCATCCCGAAATTTGTGTTCTGTCCGCAGTTAGAGGCCGAAGAGTCCTTACCTTCAGACACTGCGACTGCTGATCCCATTGAGACATCAAGGGGAGTAGTCCAGTCTCGGGGGACTTCCCCATACCCTTATGTATATCCTCCCCTCAGGGAGGGACAGCCAGGGAAGACCACTTCTTCCCAGGTCGGTCAGGCGCGCGCCGCAGTGAATAGTCACCATTCCGTGCAGCGTCGGGTCCCACAAGATATCTGTTATGGGAAGTCACGCGAAGGTGGTGTTGGCTACGACACCTCGGCCTCCGACTCCCAAGAATGCGAGGGTGAAGGAGTGGGACGAGGGTTTCAGCGATGCGGTACCCCTAGGTGGAGGAGTGGGAATGATAGAGAGTACTCCGGGGATAGGGAGAATGCTCACTCCGTACCAAAGGAACGTGCACACTCGCGTACAGCGAGGTGGGATCATAGCGAGGCCCAGTGGGGTAGGCAGGAGGCGCGCCATCCTAGCCCGGTCAGGAGGAGTGAGTTTTCTGACTTCTCTGAGGGTAGGCAGGGAACAGACTTGTCTGACCACTGGAGCTACCAACCCCTCCCAAAGACTGTTACCTACGATGGAACAGGTAATTGGAGGGCGTTTTACCGCAAATTTGAGGCATTCGCGAATGCGAGAAACTGGAGCCCGGACCAGCGTTTAGATCAATTATGCTGGTGCCTGTTGGGGAAGGCGAGCAATTTCTTTGAGCTTCTGATGAGTCGCGAACCGGAGTTGAAATATTGCGAAGTCATGTATCGCTTTGCAAAACGGTTTGATCATCAGGAGCCTGCGGAGGCAGCGCAATTAGAGTTCAGCACTGCCCGTCAAAGCGCGGAGGAATCTCTGTGCGAATGAGCAGATCGTTTGAACGAACTGGGAAGCCGCGCATTTCCAGAACTCCCAGAGAGAGCGGTGCAGCAACAGCTGGTACTCCGTCTATGCCAGGGGTGTACTGACAACGAGGCAGGGTGGTATGCCCTTGACCGACACCCCCTGAATGTAGATGACGCAGTGGAAGCCTTACGGTGGTATCGACACTCCCGTATAGCAGTGTATGGCAGGCCACGCCAAGTCAAGACCATGGCCCTCAACCCAGAAGATGAGGGAGAAGCACAGGACTGTAGGGTGGAAAATGCCCCCTTCCATTCAGGTCAAGGAGGTACACGAAATGGCCAACCTTTGCCCACAATGGAGCGCCGATTATCAAATTTAGAAGGCTCTGTTGAGCGACTGAGTAAGAGGTTGGATCGCCTAGCATCCATGGAAAACATACTGGGATCCATGGGAAGGAAGCTTGACAACTTGTCCTCCTTAGGAAAACAGTTGAATCAACAAATGGAGAGACAGAACCCCCGTAATTCTGGGGGAGCTCCAAACTCTCCAGGACAGCAACCCCTTTGCGTCCACTGTGGAAAGGAAGGGCATGTTGAAAGGAACTGCCCAAATATGTCCAGACCTAACAACAAGAAGGTGCCACTCAGGAAAACCGAGGAGTCAAACTCCTCGGGGTCGGAGGATTAGGTCCTGCTCCGACCTGCACAACTGAGGGCCAATCTTCCACTGATACCCAGTACAGTGCTGGAGATGAGGATGGCAGTAGCCAGCCTGAATTTATCCCAGTATTTTCTATATTGTCACCAGACAGAGAGGGAGTAAACCAGGTAGGCGATGCACCCTCTAGTCAGAAAGGAAATACAGGTCAGTCAAGAGATGGAGATAAATCCTTTGGGGTGAGTCCCTTGAGGGAGTTGGACCCTCAATCACCCCTAGATGAGGTGGCTGTATGCAAGGTGAGATCAACTCCCTTGTTTGCAGTACCTGTAAAGGTAAGTAACCATTCTCTAAAGGCAGTGGTGGACACTGCGGCGGAAATATCAATCATATCCCAAAAGGTGTATGAAAAGTTACAACCTGGTCCACAAAAGATCAGGGATGTGTTTATTTCCGCAGATGGCCGTGATTTGAGGATGCCAGGTATGATTGTAGACCCCATTCGGATCAAGCTAGGGGGTTGTGAGTTCTTGACGGAGGTTTATGTGGCCCCTATCGAAGGTGAAATGCTGTTGGGGTTAGATCTCCTCCGTAAGTATAGAATTATACTGCACTTACAACATTCACGGCTAGAAATTGGGAATGTTCGCATCCCAATGATGCATGGTGAACAGTCACCATATGGACGAGCTTCTTGCGTGTGCTTGTTGAAACGCGCAATCATCCCTCCAAACACCTTGAAGAGGATTACTGGTGTGATACACCAGCCAGAGAAAGATCTTGGGATTAAGTTTACCCAGGGTATGCTTGGTAGTATCCCACACTACTTATGCAGTAAGGTGAAAGGGATGGGGTAGGCATAGATATCAGGGCCACCCCCTGTAAGGTGTTAACAGAGGTGTAACAAACCACCTCTATGCTTTCTCCTGTGATTGTGGAAGGTGGATTTATCACACCTTCCAGGTAGGGGTTTACCCTGCATAACTCCCCAGTATGCTGGGCGAGTAGCTTCCCTGGTGGTTAGGACACTAGGGAGGAGTATGTTTAAAAGGCGATGAGGAAGATCCCATCACCTTTCTTGGGTGTAAGAAGTACACCCATGCCTGTTTGGAGCTGATACAGCCCAATACCTGTAAAGAGAGTGGTGGCTGCCACCACTAGATATGAGTCCTATAACCTAGTGGGAGGATCAGACCCCCACGCAAGCATAAAGTATAGTTTGTATAGGATTTTGTAGGATAAAAAAGATTTGGTTAGGTATCTGTTTGAAAACAAAATTAAAGGCATTTTTGGTTTTGGTGGCCAAAACAACATATTTGTTATGGTTCGCCAACTAAGCTTCTGTTGCATTCTATGCACGTATTGGTTTTAAGAATGTTTTCTTTGGCGGTTTTTATTTGTATATTGGTGTTCCTTGTAATAGGAACATATATTTTGGTCTTATAGGTCTTATATTTTGGGACTCGGGTCATCCCATGAGAGGGGTGTTTCCCTTATTTTAAGGTGTTGTTTTTAATGCTAGTTGGGGCTATAGGGTCTTTACTCCCTCCCAACATCAATGGTCCCTTGCACCTCCACTCAGTACATGAGTGACCTAGGCGGTGGTCCGCTGAACTGCCCTCGGCAGACCCCCGAGGGCTGGTCAGATTGTGCATTCCCATGGATGGGGCTCTGCGAGATCCCCGGTTGTGCGGGATTTGGGGGTTATAGTTAGGTTTTTATTTTGGCCGGGGCTGTTTTTTTTTTTTCCCTATTATGCCCCTTGTTTTATAAAACGGGGGGGGGGGGAATGTAGTAGTAGCGCCCCCTAGCGGTTTCACCCTAACCCCCCTGTCTACACAGGGGAGGTATAAAAGGGATTGCCTGTACGCGCATCCCTCAGTTGTGACCTGGAACCTGATTGAAAGACATACTGACTGAGCTACAAGACAAGTTACAGTTGCAACTCACCAGTAGTGCCGGTAAGTAATACCGTTACTACAACAGTACTGACAATGTGACTGACTAGACCTAGAGACGTAGAGTTGTTTACTTTTGAATTTTGGTCAGGACTCGGGTAGAGTACCATTTTGTCATCAACCTCGAAATGTACTGAGGACAAAACTAAATCATGTTTCAGTTTCAGTAAATATAACCACAGTAGATTAACTACATTCTACAACATCCGATTTGGGAAAAAAAATAAGAAATGCAGAGACAACCTGCTAGCTGTCATGTGTAGTGTACATGCATGGAGCTAAGTAGCTCCATGGTATATGTATGTACGCAAAGCACGACAATAAGCGTTGACGTCTGCTTGAGAAAGTAACTCCAACATCAACATTTCCTCACACACGTTCAATTAGTATTATGAAATTCTTACTCACCTTTACCTTAGAAGGAAGTAACTTTTCTCGAACTGGCATTCGCAAGAAACATCAGACAGAGGTTCGACCGATCCACCTGACTAACCGTGCACCACCACCGCCGGGAACCACCCCCGCGCCGCCGGGCGGCGGTCGGCGGCCAGGACCGTCGAGAGTTCGCTCCAGGTTTCGAGTAGCGCGCGTGTTGGTTGCGCGAGAGCGACGATACGAAGACTGTAATTTACATATGCAAATACAGTACTGTGATGCAGCCATTCACGGGCGACGGACGTATCCGCATGCGTAGATACGGTTTTGACACAGGGGCATATGTGATGCGCTCCGTCGGAATGAGTCAAAAGTCGCAAAAAATGAAATCGTAGTTATGCCTATATGTGAATTCTACAGACTCTAAGCTTTACACTGATATATAATACAACTCATTTCGACATCCCTATAGATCATAAAAACGAATATTAACTACGCTTATGATGTCAGTCCATTTTCTAAATAACGGAGAAAATCGCTCTCAAAGTTCAGGCTATGTTCAAGCTCACGACCTGTTTCTTTCACGGGATGAAACAATACAACAGTCCTGCTTAGCGACGGCGTTTACGCTCCATCGCACGCACTACCATATAAGGCGATAGCTTGGGTGTGTAAGATAATTAACCAATCGCAGGACAGGTCTATCATTAACGATTCTGACCAATACGGCAGCCCGAATGTAAACTTCGGTGCGTCTGTGTCCGTGCCGCTGCCGCCGCATGAATGAGTCGGTACGCGTTGTGTTTCGGCTGCGGTGTAGTTTGCCGCAAGTTTTGAACTCACAAACAATAGGAAACAGTAGAAAGAAAAAGGGCACGCAATGGGTATTACGAGAAGCGTCTTCTAGTGAGGGCGTTGATCGCTTCCATTCTCCTCCCATGTTGTTGTCAATGGAAACGTTTAGCAAGTACCAATAGCTAAATAGAACCTGTGAACCCATTGTAGGCGGGAGTTCAAAAGACAGCATCGGTAGAGAAAATCAATGAAGTTAATTAACGATAGTCGTCTTTTGAGATTGTGTTCTTTGCATGTATTAAAAACCCTCAAATTATGCACATGGTCGTAATGTTGCAGAGCAGCAAAGACTGCTTTCGCGTCTGTTCTGCTGCAGCTGCATACAGTCGTAACATTCTGAATTCCCGCCATATTAGGCACATTCCTTTATAGACGTTGCGTCCACAGTAATTATCGCTTATCACACTTGCCAATGCTGCACATACTATACGTATCTGAAGCAAAGATTGATGTAGGCCTGACAGCTTCACGTTGGGTTTATATGATTGTATCATAAATATACTTCTTATTCTCGGTCACTTTTGTAATACCATAGCATATAAAGAATCATTATATTAACTTGTGGCTTAAGCTTAATGTTTTTACATCACATTTACAATTACAGTCTTTCTGCATTTGAGATAGATAATTATACTGACAAATACTCGGAATTAATACTTAGGCCTTCTTCATTTCGTTTTGTATTCACAAACCTTACTAAAATAAAAATGATTGCTTGATTACTTTCGGGTAAAAGAACCACCGGAAAAGGAACCGCATTTGATTTTCTTGTTAACGAACCTAAGCTAATAGCGAACCATATGTTATTGTGTGATTAACGAACCTTCAGAACAATCAATTGTATTACCCCCTCCCCCCCCAAAAAAAAAAAGAAAGAAAGACCATTTTAATGTCATGCGTTGTCAATAGTGATAAAAGGCCCGTTTTTATTTCGTAGTGTCTCTCAGTACTCCTGTGTTTATTTTTAAGGATGTGTTTCTCTTTATGATTGCGATTGATGTTCAACTATTTCTTTCCCGCAAGCTTCAAAAGGAAGAAGCTAAAATTGAGGCAAGGAGACGAGTTTTCCTCCATGAGATACAATCATTAAGACATACATGTATTCCCGAAAGTTGTGTGATTGCTTATGCGCTAAAGAATTGTGTCCATTACATGTATCAGGCACTATACAAAACGGTTGAAATATGCTGAAAGTCGAACTTCGGGTTTTTTTTTTTTTCTATTTCCATTTCAAGCGGGGATAGACTAGATATTAGTTTGTCTATACTGGCAGGAGACATTAGTTTTCCAGTACATACTCCGCATTTAAACAGTCGCCATATTTTCGTGGTCAGAATCAGATAATGGACACGTGATATATTATAAAAATGAAAATACAAAACAACGAACATGTCATATGTACAAACATTATGAATTTATACTTACCGGTAATATTCTGCATAAAAAAAAAACAAGCACGCCAATTAAATAATTTAATAGAATTAATAGAACACACTGTACACAGCGATATCATGCATGGCAGATCAAATCAAGTTCAATTGGTGAGAAAGCTAAATGCAGTTAAAAAGTTGACTTCTTTACGTTTCTCTTTCAATTTATGAAACAGAATTACTTTGTATATCTATTGAAGCGGATTGTCTCTGTTGCGAACGATCGTCATACATGTATATAGCATTGTTAGTCTTCTGAGCAAATCCGAAACCCTAAATACTTTAATTTTTGCTTGATAATGTAATAACCCGTATAACTTTATAAAGGACTCGCAAATTCAAAGTTTCAAACCGTATGCTAAAACATTACATTGTACACGATGTATTTTAATGCGTTGTGCGTTAGCATGTTAACAGCATCAATCTGCCTTTTATTTTCCGTACGTAAAGCGCACAGAAACGTAACCAAACGTTACCAAATACAGTGGAATGCATTTTACGGCGTGGTATTATCATTAGAAGTATATCCCATTCCTTTTTACTTTTATTTGCTTGAAGCAGTAGTCAAACCATGTGTCATTTTCGTAGCGACATCACTTAGGAATTAGAATGTATGAAGATAATCGTTACTTAATTATTTTGCGCTATCATTACAGCATTTACATTTTCCAACTATTATTGACAGGATAATGTTACTGTGATGGTTACGATTACGAATGTTGGTTATGAATTCAAAAGACTTGTTCATTAATCGAACTATAAAGGTAATAGCCGTTTTGAAAGTTGTTCGGTACAAGTTCAAAACGCAATCGAAGTCATCGTCAAAGGGGGAACTGATAGCTCTAGAAAACTTGTTTAGGCCAGTAAAGATTGCCGTATGCAATCTTTGTAGAAAGTTTTGACTTAGGTCATCTTTTGAGTATTTTGAGAAATTATATAAAGAACTATTTGTTTTGATTATGTCAAGAATTAGTTTGAACTATGAGAATAACAAGGCGCGGTTACCTCAACAATGTCGTAGTGCGATTAGACATGATGGGTGAATTCATGACTTGTTGACTTATCCTTACTGAATTGATGATCACTTCTGTAAACCATCAGTTAAGTCTTGTAGATGATACCTCTGTAATCGTAGTCAAAATTCTTTTGAGCGATGAGACGAAAACCAACAAACAAAATGCCATGTATCATCGCTCGAGTTTCCAACATTTGGCGTCACCCGACCACCAAAGTGCCGAATCAAATGGAACATTATATTGTGGGATAGCAGACTGTGTTACGATTTTTGAATATTGCGAGCAATTGTTTAAAAAAAAAAGAGGAAGTGAGGCAAAGTTCAAGAAATTCGAAAAAGCATGTAAATGCAGGCGATCATGTTTAATAGTCAAAGTAAGAGATTACAATCGGCCATGCGGATGTATAATATGATTGCCTTATTTACATGTCTGATTTTTGTAAGTTCCCTTCCCTCCTTGATAAAAGTTGTGTTGGGTTTTCGCTAAAGGCATTTATTAGGAAACGCTATAAAAAACGACAACAAATGCCTACTATACATCAAGAGATGACCTATACATACATGAAACACAAAAATTCTGTACGTTCTGATATAATGCAACTGCTTGTTTGTTTGTTTGTTTGTTTGTTTTTAATTACCATGGTCTTTGTCGGGGTAAAGATGAAGAAAAATAGTAGAGTGTATCACTCTCAAATCCGGATTATTGCGATAAGTGTGTATTCCCGCCATTTCTATACAGGTAAACAATTTAAAGGGAAGGTAAACCCAAAGAGCAATGTGGATTGAGTGAAAGCAACAACATTAGCAAAGCACATCAGTGAAAGTTTGAGGAAAATCGGACAATCGATGCAAAAGTTATGAATTTTTAAAGTTTTGGTGTTTGAACCGCTGGATGAGGAGACTACTAGAGGTTATGACGTATGAGTGGACAGCAATATAAAGAAAATATAAAGGAAAATCAACAAAAATTCACTTTTCTAGCATCATGAAAAGGCACTTGCCTAACCGCTTTCAGAAAGCAGGGGGAATAATTGCTACCCTTAACATATGTCAGCATCAAGTTGATGGAATTTGTGGTTTTCATGAAAAATGAATTTTTGTGAAAATTTCTTTATATAGCCTTTATAATTGTTGTCCTCTCATACGTCATAACCTCTAGTAGTCTCCTCATCCAGCAGTTCCAACACCAAAACTTTAAAAATTCATAACTTTTGCATCGATTGTCCGATTTTCTTCAAACTTTCACTGATGTGTTCTACTGATGTTGCTGCTTTCATTCAATCCACATTGCTCTTTGGGTTTACCTTCCCTTTAAGCTTGGTATGCTTTTATAAAAGCCTATGGTGTCACGCAGAAGAACTGATTCCGCGATCGCTTTTAACCTTTCATAAAATTCACGTTTTAAGATAGTAACGATAGCTTGTAAGAGATAAAGTAAGTTAGCGTCCCTGACTGTGGTTCTGAACACAAAAGGGGACTGAAAAATTCTTTTACAAATTAGCATACATAATGCCGATCCTCCAACACTGTTGCTCCATTACAGTATGTCACTGATTCTGCTATCAATGGCGAAGAAAGAATACTGGTTGCGTGATTATCCACCCCTTGATAGCAGGAAGTTTACCTTTCATTGTTCAAGGCTTCGTTGATGCGGGGTTTACTCGGATAAAAGGCGTGAACAGTGTCGCCCGAGTTCTTTCATTCGAATTCCTCACAATACACAATTCAATAGACAATTAGCGCTGCTACTTCGCAAAGCTGTTAGCCAAATTCTTTGCAGACTTGACCTCTCACATGTCAGCAACACGTAATACACGACAAACAGCTATCATTACAAACATTCTGATAAAAACAAAAACAAAAACAAAATGAAGAAGCACACTTTTGAGTAGCGACACAGCTTTCTGTCACTTTCTCAAATAGGTCTTACTTCTGAAAAATACACAGATGACAAGAGTCAGAATATCCTCCATAGGGAACACGAGCTATTTGGGCATAATAATAATGTTTGTCTTCCGATTTCTCTCCGTGCCGTCACGGCCCAAACCATCATAAGTAAATAGGGCAATAATTTTTATTAACCACGGAAATAATATTACGCATTACATACATTTGGCTAATTATCACACGAATTGTCGACTTTATAAAAACGAGAATAATTGACAACTTAGGCCCTACTATATCTCCAAAGATGAACTTTAAACAGCAAGTCACATACCAGGGAACGAAAGTTATAATCATTTGAATGAATTCATTAATGAGGCCAAAAACCGTTGTAAAAGTACACACACGCATCACTAGAGAGGTTTCAAGTTCGATATGTGATCATTTTTGCTCATTGATAAAGTATCATAAATTTAGCGTGATCGTCGTTGGAATAAATTTTTTCAGCGCCATTTGTGCGTCACATCAATCACCACTTCATGAAATGTGGTGCATGTATCAAACGCAACTCGCTGGTCATGCAATTGATAGCCTTGGTCAGCTCACTGTTATTGCGTAATTCTAAAGCCCTCGCCGCCGCCGCCGCACGCACTATGCTTTGTTTTGTCATCAATGGGGTCAAGAGCAATGCTTCATTAGCATACGCCCTAGCAACGGAGGCGGAGTCTCGATCGGGCGAGAACAATAGGTGCGAAACGCAACGCAAAGGAGAGCGTTCGAAAAAAGTGTAACCGAAAAAAATGGTCTCAGAAAAACTGTGATTTGGGACACTTGCACTCATTTTTACACGCTGAAATTTTCTGTACAAATAGATAAAACATCAAGGAATCAAAATCCGTCATAAAAAAAATTTCGACCCGAGCAGTGCTTCCCCTTCATTTTCGGCTCATTACGGGAAAACTCCCCGTGCGACTTATGACTCATTTTGTTGGAGCGTCACACATATTAAGTTCTGAAACGTTAGGAAAGTGTTAGGAAAGTGTTAGGAAAGTGTTAGGAATGTTAGGAAAGTGTTAGGAAATTGGGTGCCGTCCAATCCCCTCAATCTGGCGCGCGGTCAGCCCTAATCACTTGAATTCCAAAAACTCAAAGTTCCTTTTTTGTACAAGGGGAGTAACCCCCTTTACACCAAATTTCCACCATCACCCCCCCCCCCCCGTCAGATTTAGTACAATTTTTGGACAATTTCTAAAATATATCATCACATGTGCGGGGGGGGGGGGGGGGGGGGCGCTGTGGCATAGTGGATAACACTCGGACTTCCAATCTGTGTTTACAAGTCCTTCGACAAGACGTTTTACCCACTATACCCTAATCTACCCATGGGTATAACATGGGCACCTGCCGATGCTATGGTAAAAACACCGCAAGACCCTCTAGTAGAGTAGTAGCAACATTACGAGGATACCTTGGATAAGTATGATCTGATTGTCATTATATTTGTTATTATATCTATTATCATTATTATTACAATCATTGTTATTATGCGTATACGACATCACTCAATTCTCACCTTTAAAGGCAGAAACTTTTTCGTTTAGAAAGAATGAGGATAGCCGTCTTCTACGCTTTCCCGCTTGAATGTATAAAAAGACAGTTTTCCAAACATGCCACAAAATGTTTGCACTGGATAGTATAAAGGGACTGTACAGTACTGGTTGAAGTGAAGGATTCATACTTTGAACATTTCTAAGTGAGATAATGAGAAACCTTTAATGAAATATGAAAGAGCATGTAATTTTAAGAAGAATTCAACGTTTACTTGATGAATATTGGTTTTCAAATGGCTGAGATATTCCTAAAAAAAAAGATAATAATAAAAGGCGACATGCCACAACTTTATTAGGATCTCTTTGTTTCACCTTTTTTTAGATATCTCAGCCATTTCAAAACCGACTTTCATCAAATAAACTTTTGATACCCTTTAGAATTGCATGCTCTTTGACATCTCATAGGGTGGTTTCTGAATATCTCGCAAAATGTTAAAAGCTAAATCATCACCTCGACGAGACCTGTACACACCTTTTAACTGCAATCATACTTTGTACAAACCTTTAATGAAAGCAGACAGACCAGTCCTTTCCCTTTCTCCTTTCAACTATCCTATCTCTATTTGCAAAGTCACCCCTCTCTCCTAATCTCGTTCCAATGTGTATGAACGGGGCTGCAAGCAAATCAAGCCACGCTTATGCTGTAGCCCCACTACGTTATTCGTTGCTGTATGTTTGTGTATGTGTGTGTGTGTGTGTGTGCGTGCGTTCTGCTGTTCATTGTGTAAAGGCAATGAAGACATACATTTCTGTGAACAATATATGTTTATGTATATGTAGGCCTACATGAATGTGCATGTACAATGATGATACAGAAACCAATAAATCAAATCAAATTAAGGACGTTCCTCAGTTAAAGTGAAATCCATGTCATTTTCTTGAAACTTTCCATACCGTAACTTTGACCCATCCGAAGCCGAAATATGTAAATAAAACCATAGGTTCATGTGCTTGTTTTTCTTCCGCGGGACTTTGAAGAATATGACTAATCTGCCGTCTTGTACCAAAATGAGAGCGTTGCAGGATCAAGACCATGATTGGCAACAAAATCTGCAATGACAAATTTAAATCCCCATAATTCTCTCAAAATCCACGCTGTTTTCTCCAAATTTGCAAGAATTGCAGAAAAGGGTACCCAAAACGAGGAAAAGGTTTTAAAGTTAGGGTTTACACTCTCATTCTTGAGCAAGCAGCGCCCTCACGCGGCAGAAAACACCGAAATCTCTCAATCCTTCTCATCGACGTTTTCTGTTAGGGCTGAACAAAAGGACAAGGTTTATAAAACGTATGCTGTACATTCAAAACCCATGTCAATTTCACGAAACTTTACCAAATTGTAGACAGAGGTTTACTTATTCCAGAAAAATAATCAAAAGTGGGGTTCATGTGCTCGTTTTTGTGCCAGCAGCGCCCCTATGTGACACCTATCATTGTAAGTCCCCAAAATCTGGTCAGGAACCCATGCAGGGATGCCCTGACAGGGTGAGTTCATGAAACTTATGCTGTACATTCAAAACCCATGTCAAATTCATGAAAATTGACCAAATTGTAGAAAAAGGCTTACTAATACCAGAAAAACAATCAAAATTGGGGGTTCATGTGCTCGTTTTTGTGCAAGCAGCGACCCCACGCGATATATAGTAAGACCCCAAAATCTGGTCAGGAACTTATACATGGACGCCCTGACAGGGTGGGTTCATAAATCTCATGCTGTATATTCAAAACCCATGTCAATTTCACCAGACTTGACCAAATTGTAGACGAAGGCTTACTAATTCCAGAAAAATAATTAAAAGTGGGGGTTCATGTGCTCGTTTTTGTGCGAGCAGCGCCCCCATGCGACATATATCATCGTATGTCCCCAAAATCTGGTCAAGAACCTATGCAGGGATACCCTGACAAGGTGGGTTCATAAAACTTATGCTAGCTGTTCATTCAAAACCCATGTCATTTTCACGAAACTTGGCCAAATTATAGAAGAAGGCTTACTAAGTGGGGGTTCATGTCCTAGTTTTTGTGCTGGCAGCATCCCTAGATGATAGAAATAACCTCACCGGACCTCTCGTGGGTGCCCTGATTATAGGTGGAGTTCGTGAATGTCATGCTGTACATGCAAAACCCATGTCATTTTTACAAAACTTTATCAAATTGTAGAAGAAGGGTTACTTAATGCAGGACAATTGTAAAAATGGGGGGTTCATGTGCTCGTTTTAGTGCTAGCAGAACGTCCTTGCGACAGAAATCATCGTAAGACCCCCAAATCTGGTCAGGAACCAATGCAGGAATATATACCCTGCTGGGATGCATGAATCTCATGCGGTTCACTCGAAACCCCATTTTCTTTAAACACACACACACACACACACACACACACACAAAAAAAAAAAACGTGTCACAATTGCAGTGATATGCTGAAAAATATTCAGAAAGAAAGGTCCATGTGCGTTTTTGTTATTATTTCCCTTACACAGCCATAATGATATTATGTGGATGCAAGCGTGAAAAACTCCGTTATTATTGACATGCATTACGCTTCTTTGTTTGTTTTACCCACTTGCTGTAACAATGAACAGAAAGTGATAATGGAGGAAGAAGAATAAATATAAGGAAATGGGAGTTTTGGCATTAGTCTGACGGTCCTCCAAAGGAAAAACAAATCTTAATACAATGACGTTGATTGTAGATTGCATGTGTCGGTTGTTGCAGTAGTTGGTAAAGTGCGTGTTGTAAGCTACGGAGATGTACCTTGCCCCCCCCCCCCCCCCCAAAAAAAAAAAATAATAATTCTTTGATTCTCCTTTTGTTACACCAGATTTGGTAATAAAAAAAATAATATATGAATGGTGAAAGTGATGAATAGTCTTGTTTGATAACACTTTCGTGACCTTGTATTTTGTAACCAAAAATATTTTGTAACCAACTATATTTTGTATTACTAGAAATGACAAGTTTAAATCTGATTTAGATTTTAACAGAGATACTCAGATTGTATAGCTGCTAGACCTAAAGATGAAATGTGTCATATGCTTGTTTTGTTGTTGTTGTTGTTGTTGTTGTTGCTTTTAACACCTAGTCCAGTAGAATAGTGAGCCTTTCGACCCCGACTAGGGCCTATAGGCCCTTGGTACCTTAGCACTCGACTTTACCATGTTGATGACCGGATAATGAACTTCATGTAACAAAACAGATCGATGGATTGGAAATGGAAACAGCTCTGTTCCACTTCCAAGCTTCGCGATTCCGTCAATCAGTGTTGTGCTACAATAACCATGTATATATGCGGCTCGGACCGCTGAACTTTCCGTAGTATGTACAGATTGTAACGCGTACAGTCGGCACGCGAGCCGAGCGAGGCCGCCCGGCGCGGCTGCCCGGCGCGGACGCGGTGGGGAGCTGTCGGGTATCCGTACGTACACGTACACGTACGCTCTTTGTTACGTCACTGACACCTGCGCAGCTAGGATGCGCACAAACTCAACTGAGGAACGTCCTTAAATAAAATCATAGAAATACAAAGTCCCCCCCCCCCCCGTGAAGGAGGGCCTCCCCCTACAACGTCATCCTGCTTTGTCTCCTTCCATACACTTGTAAGCCATGATGCTTGAATTTTAGTTCTAAATACGTAAAAGCTGTCTCGAATATGGTTGAGTAGAGTATCTTCCCGCCCTCCATCCTTTGGTTCCCTCTTTAGAATTGATATATACTGAGGAGTGACATTTTCTAAATTTTCCACAAAAAGTGTGCTTCAGATCGCTGTATTTAAATTCTTAAAATGCAAACGCTCCTTCTAGCTGGAGGGGGTCTTCCCTTCCAACACCCTCCCCTCCCCGACACATTAGACCTAGTATACAGTGATGATACACCATGTGAATTAGACATTAATATTCTTTGAATAAGCTACTAACACGCCCCACCGAAAGGTCTGTGTATTACTTTTATTTCTTATTTTGCCTGAGAGAAAACCAAATATTCTAAGCATTATCTTCAAAATGTTTGCACCAGGTCATAATTTCGGGTATGAAAATGCAAAATTACCCTCGTTTAGGAGGAGATGACACCTCTCTCCTCTATTAATACCTTCGTTTTCATGCCTTTTCTGTTTGATTGCTTAACAGACAATCTTCATGATGTTCATCGTGAGAAAGAATGCAAAAATAAAATTAGAAATATACCATCTTTATATGCAAATTGTGAAATTATGGCGTGTGTGTGTGTGTGTGTGTGTGTGTAGACTAACCGGTTAGTATATATTCTTCGGGGGACCAATGTAAGAAATTTCTGAGCAGAACTGTGTATTTCTTTCCTTCTTTAACTTGCAGGAGTCACCATTGTTGTAAAAAAGAATTCCCATTGCGAGAGAGATGTATGAGAAGGTAATGTCATTAATGTTTATTGTTGATGACCTAAATCGCTGACTATACCGACTATTTCATTAGAGAGATTGCTCACATGCAGGGCGACATCAACAAGGAAATTATGATGTTTAACATCCTCTTAACGCTCTTTTAAAGAAAACGAAATAGCTATAATTACGACTAGAGATACAAGAAAAACACGGTACGTTGGGGAGAGGATGGGTAATGAAAACGGATTGCACCTGAAGCAGGTACAGTCACACAGTGTATTACTTTGTTGTCTCCACGTACCAATTTATAAGCTGTGTCAGGGTCAATAAACTATAACAGTATTGGATAAATGTATGTTCTTTCTGTAAATCATAGTTATTTTTTTCTTCATAATTTACTTTGTTTCCCATTGTATAACGCATGTTTTATAAAGTGAGTAAAAAGAATACTTTGTTTATTTACTTGCCATTTTATCGGATGGGCATAAATGATAATTGATAAAATTGACAAACACTCAAATAGTTATCACACAAACGAAAACATACCGTGGATTTTGTCAAGTGGATAGTAGACTTGATAGTGGGTTCGGATGTTCCGGCCGCTATTGTACCTACCTGCTGCCATTTTGTTTTTCGTTTATTTATTTAATTTAATTTATTTGTTTCAATATACGACGAATTTCAAACGGCTCCAGCATCTCAAAATAGAATATACGTCACTCGACATAAAAACGTACTTACTGCATGTGTGACTCACTCATTACAATTTCTGCATGCAGATTGTCCTTTGCACATCAGGCAGATTTATGATTGAAAACTTTTTTTTTATAAACATTTCAAGTTTTTTTTTTATACACATTCATATCGGTTCTGAGCTTAGTCATTACTAACGTTTGCAAAAATTAACAGTGAAATCATTTTGCCTCTACACACACACACACACACACACACACACACACATACATAGACACACACAGACAAAGTACGATGGGATTCACTTCAATGATCGGTGTGTTACGTAAGACACCTTAATTTATAAACATCCCTTAGGCAGGTCAGACGATTTTATTTTGTCTTCCTGTACTGCAAAATGTTATGAGCCTGTCTTGCTCATCTAATTTATTTAATTGTGTCTATGATAGGGAAAGGTGGTATATATGTCTAGCCAATTCTTACTATTGATATGTTACAACAGAAATGATACATTGTCTTGCAGACATTTTTGTCTATATAGTCATTTCATTTAATTCAATGGAAACATTTTGAAGCTAGTTTTAGCTAGAACACAGAAGGTCATTGTGACTTTGAACTTGAAAAAAAAAACACGAGGTCTTCTGGCTCAACTTTTCCCGTCTATGGGGCAAATTGATCCAACATCTGGTGTAAGTTGTGCAGACAGGGGTAAATGAAGCATTGATCTATAAAGATTGATTAGATTATGAAGTATTTGGTGAGGTGAGGTCTCAGCCTTTAACTTTTTGGAAGACACTTATAAACGTGGACCCCACCTCTTATTTAGATTGCTTTGTTATGGAATTCCTAGTCATTTCAAAGCCAGATTTCATCACATTAACTTTTAATTCTCGTACAATAATACTCTTTCATATTTTATGACAGGTTTCCCATTATTTTAAAAAAAAAAAACTCATCATCATAAAAAAAGGACAGAAAACTCAAACTGGACCATCCCTTATTATTTTGCCTGAAATCATTTTATAATGTTGTTCAGGTTCAGCAACAACCAACGAAATGATTACTTATTGATGATGGTTATGCATAAAAGTAGGGGAAGGCGGGGTAAATTGAACGTAGAGATAAGATGAGCCACCACCCCTAGCCCAAGTATGAATAAGTTAGTCACTCCAGTAATGCCATTTATTTATGACCCACGATATAATTCCAAACCCCATCAAATCATTTTCTAGATTGACGGAGAGGGGAAAAAAAATCAAATATTCAACCATAAAAGTAAAAAGTTGAGAATCACGTAAGTGCCAAATTATTTCCATATGCACCATACCGTAACATGCATAACATGGCTGTTAGATGACGATTGCAAAGTCTAGGACTGGTATGGGTTTTTATTGTATCCCAGCCTATTAAACAATGGATATGAATTTGTATAATTCTGTGGGACCAGGTTAATTTGAGCAAGACCCTATCTGGCAAGTTGATGAGCCATCATAATAAGATACTTTAACAAGCAATCATTCCAAATACACTCTAAAGTAGGAAGAAAAGAAAAGATTGCATTTATTTTATTCATCCTAGAGGCGGGGTAAGTTGAGCAAATTGACCTCTGCTTTTTCAACGGTCATACTGACTAACAGGACTGGGACAGCCTGTCAGAACTAGATGCAAATTTTCATAAAGATTGAGTAAGATGGCAAGATACACATTTCTGCAAAATAATCCGTCATTTCTGTCGCAACATGCCAAAAGCAAAAATTGGGTAAGCATACTTCACCTTCCCCATCATGTATATACCACTGCGAAACAAATTGAGACACTTTCATGCTATTGTCAATAAGAAAACGAAGATTGTCAACTTGATACGAAAAGTCAGGTCCTTTCATCTGTCATAGTTTCATGTCTGATTAAGCTAATAATGTACCAAACTGTATTGACAACTCAAAGTTGAGGTAAACTTTAAAGGGAATATGGCTAGTAACTGATCAGTGGGAATCAGTGGGAATGCTGAGGGATGATTTTTCCACTCGTTGTGGATTTCATTTAAGGGTACATTATATTGTTGTGTGAAAATTACTTGCTTTAGAATGGTCTCATATTCAAATACTTGTAATGTGCAGTTTAATGCTTCCCGTCACTCGCAATCTTTCAGTTGTCTGAGCAATGTAGGGTGATCTCTCTCTCTCTCTCTCTCTCTCTCTCATTAATGAAACATTACCATTACATGGCGTTAGGGCAACAATAATATTGTGTATTACACCATGACATAAAGTACCGTCATCTGTTGGAGAGAAAATATCATTCAGAATACCAATGAAAACGTTAACTTCGTTTCCAGGGTCATAAGAAAAAGATTTCGAATTTCTTGTTTGTAGATTGGCAGTATAGTGTGTTCTGTTTTAATATAGATAATGACATGGTTCATAAAGGTTATTAGAGACTATGAAAGTCGCTATTAAACTATCAAAGTGAATGATTTTTGTTGAATGAGTATATGAAACAGTCATTATCATTGCTATGCTATACTCAGTGCTATCCTCTTGCTAGCCATGATTAAGGAACCTTCAAACAATAGTATCACTTTTGTATATAGCATTTCAAAATTGTTTGCATGGATTTGAGTATAAAAAAATTACTGTAAAGTCTGAAAATGAAGGGCATTGAAAGGCAAATACAACAGAATATGCGACTGCTCCATTCACACCGTCCTATTGGTGTTGTTGCCTTTCTATCGGTTTATCTGGATATAGAAGGCAAACGGTTGGTCGGATTGATCTCAAACATAGAGACGCTACCAATAAAATCATGAGGGAAAAATCCCTTTGTGATAAGTTCTGTATGAAGGCATACTTTCAGGACTCACTGCGCCTCAAGCATTGATGTAACTTATGTAAATATAAATTATGTGTATAATCCATCTGAGAAACTGAAATCTATTTATGTTGTTGTTTCTTTGTTTGTTTCTTTTTTTAATTTTGCATTCACCTGAAACATTTGCACCAATCGTCATCATATTCGGTTGTTTTGTATAGCATTGGGGGTTTCTTTACCCATTTTTATGTTTATCAGTGACATTTCCAGTTAGGTAGTTTGGTAGAATAGTCTGATTAATGAGTAAATTGCATATTCTATTGAATGGCTCCATTTTTGATAGACCGATATGGATGTCCAAGATAATATGATGTTGCTTATTCATCTGCTTATGTACCCCAGATGTCACAATGTTTCCTGTTAAACCTAACCGTGTAAAACCAGCAAATATCCAGATTAAACTTCAATGCAACTGCCAGCACACGGTTCCGATTGTTATTCTTTCAGAGTTACAACAGAGGATAGCCAAGATAAAAAAAGCACAACTAACAAATACTTACACACACACATAAACACACACGCGCGCACACAGCGCAACTGCAATGCCATAATTGCAGTCTATAAGTCACATATTTCACTGATTTGCAACAACTACTCTACTATCATAATGATTTATGAATCATACAAATATCAGCCAGAAAAAAATAAAGAAAAAATTGCACTTAAAGAGTTTGTTTGCAAAAACCGATAGGTCCATTTTTGAAGATTTTCAGCACGGTATCTGTCATAAAGTACAAAATAATACCTTTTAAATGATGTATTGGTCACTACACATAAAAGTACATTTTTGGAGTTGTGGTCAAAAGAAGCAAAAAGTTTCTTATTATTCTCTTTAGTTTTCTTGACCTTTAATCGCAAATATCTCCATTTGACAAATATGGACTTATCGGTTTTTGCAAACAAACTCTTCACTTGTTCTTTTGAATCATCAACTGTGAGGAAGTAGGACGTACTTTCTGTTTGATTAACAAAGAGGTTTAGGCAACTAGTGTACTAGATGATATGTAGCCCTATATTTATTTGAGGAGTTTTAATGCAAATGAGATGTATCCATTTTCATAATTTTCTGTGATATTTCACTTTCATTGTTTTTTCAGTCAATTTCTACAATGTTTTATTTTAAGAATACAACGTGAAAAAATAGAATAAGACAACACCGATTTTTGTTAAACAGCATTTTCTGAAGAGATCATGTGAATAAAACCAATAACATGGCCGGCGCCATCTTGTCAAAAGTGGACAGGGTTATTGTATACTTTTGGCGCCACTTCCGGGTTTCATTAGCTAACAAGCAAGAAACCGCTCACACTTCAATGTTCAAAAAAGGGGGGCCCTCCCCCGTTCTTCCAGCCGTGAATAAACCATTAAGAAGTAAAATAGGACATTGTTGCATCTTCTTCACTTTAATCATATATTTCTCGTTGCAGTAGATAAATGTTATGATGTTTGATGAGATGACAACCATTTCCTGACGGAACGACTAAAGCACTGTTCTCGAGAATTTACTCTCAATATAGACGAGTGAAAGCGTGCAAGTACGGTTAGGGGTGTCAAGAACAGCAACGGTTGATTTCACTTGAAATTAAAAAAATATATATATTGAAAGGGATCATAAATAAACATGTTTTCAAATATGTTATGATCACTGAATTATATTTTGTTGTATCATTTGAGAATATATTCAATCACATTCATTCAAAGGCAATTTTCATCTATCACCATAAACTTTTACGTTTAAATGATTTTTGCATCGGAGCAATGATGTTAACCATTTCGAGCGATGATTTTGAAATGCTCAAGATCACATTTGATGCATATTGTAAGTCAGTTGTATCACAAATCATCCTTTCATGTAAAAATTTAGCAATAAAGCCTATATTAAAAGAAGAAAGCACTATATTTCTAATAAAACGTAACTGTAGACGGTTTAGTCTAGAAACATTTTTACTATAACTATTGTTCATAGTTTTCGGGTTTTTTTTCAATATTTATTTGATTTTTTTATTTGATTTGATTTATTTCTGCTGAATTCCGTTACATCAGATATGATTGTGTACAAGTCATTTATAACAAACAGTATATCAACACATATCTTTTAGTACAAAATAAGACAAATACGAACAGCTTAGGCTGAGAATTTAAACAGAAGGGTCTCTAAAATAAGCCGGGGCTTGACGGTATGGAGACCCTATACTTATAGCTACTCTGGATAAAATAAGGGATAGAGAGATGGGGAAGGGGGAGGGGGAAGGGAAAATTACAGAGTGTATAATACCACTCCAACTACTTTACAACTACTTTACAGTAATGATAATAAATGCGTCTGCTATTAAATTTAACACGTTCAGTTGCCTTTGCCGTAGTAATTAACCGAATATACACTATGACAGTGTGCACAGTATTGGTAAGACACATGATAGCATCCATGCATACATGCTCATAATTATACATAATATACACTAGTACCTATCCTGTACATACACATACATACCCATGGTCATAATATATTTATGGATAGATAAATAAATTAATATGCACACATAAATGCATCATGTATCACGTACATATTTATATATATTTGATTATAGTCATAACAATAAAGAAATCAAAATATTATCCTGGGGAATACTGCTTAAGGAGGTGTAGTTTTACAGCCTTCTTAAATGAATACAAAGTGGACATGTGTTTAATTTCGGAGGGAAGGGAATTCCAAGTGTCAGGGCCGGAGTGTCTAATAGAATGACGCGCGAGTGCAGTTTTGGGATTGAATAAATGTAAATTTGTGGATTGTCTGGTAGGATAAAAGTGCATCTCTGAATTTGACAGAAATATTCTGTTAAATATTGGAGGCAAAAGCTTTGATTTGAGGCAAAACATAAATACAGCTTTTTGGAGAAAATGTATATCATTTATCTCAAGGGATTTAAGCTGGAAAAACAATGGGTCAGTGTGATCTCGAGAGCGTGCTCGACTGCACACTCCATGAGGCAAATCTCTCGTTAGAAGAAGCTACACCCCTGTAGACAATGCCAGTGTATATCTTGGCAATCAAAGACTTAAAGACCAAAGATATAAAACACCTGTTTCTTGACCCTGGCCTAATCTAAGCATCAGTCACCGCCACAGTGGGGGGGGGGGGGGGGGGGGGCGGCACCCGCGAAAGGAGGAGATTGTTTTCGTTTTGGCATGGGCTATGTAGCTCCATGGTGCGTGTGTGTGTCGACAAACTTCTACAATGCTCTCCTTCTTATTCCTGTATTTTCGTTATTTATGGGTCAAATTTTTTCGTTCGAAATTCAAAACGGATGACTATAGAACTTCTCAATAGAATATAAAATCTAAAACTTTGGAAAGAATAGAGAAAATTGAGTGCACTTTGAATGGTCTGCCACAGGCAGATATCCTTATCATACTCTTACGTATATTATGACAGCTGTTGCAGTCATTAAACCCTGGCTGGCCTCCAGGTTTGCCACGCCTGAGTAGAAAGTTATTTTGCAGTGGGCAAATACATCTACTCCGACTTCTCAATTGAGGAATCGTTAGGGGGTATAGCACCCCATCAGCTTCGTTTGGCGATGGGGTCTCGCCTCTCAAACGGGGATTTGACGGCATGCGAATTGCTTTTTTCTGCAGAAGAAGTATACGGTCTGTGTTACATTTGTGGGTTGCCCAAATAATGCTGCAATAAGATATATATGGCAGGATCAAAGCATGCAGGGTAAACAATACACGAGTTGGTAAAAAATACTGAAGCTTAGTTAATAGGCCAACATTTTGGGATACAGGCAATATAACATATTTTACATGATCATCCCATTTTATGTTTTCTTTTCAAGAGGTGTACCATCAATAAACAATTCATATTCAGGTAGATCATTTTCTTTTTTTGCATTCAAAATGAATGAAATTAGTTTTGTTTAAATTGAGCGCCAGTATATTAGTCTTAAACCATGTTGATAATTTCGGTAATTCATTGTTCAAAGTAGTAACTACGTGGTATAGGTCAGAATGTGAGTAAAACACGTTTGTATCATCAGCAAATAATATGTACTGTAACATGGATGATGTGTTTGAAATATCATTAATGTACATTAGAAACAATAATGGACCTAAGATTGAACCCTGAGGGACTCCACGTGTTACAGGTAATGTATTGGAGGATACTGAATCAAAGAGAACAAATTGTTTTCTACATAATAAATAGTTTTCAAACCATGTAAGTGCAGTACCCCAAACCCCGTAATTTAGCTTATATAATAATATTTTGTGATGAAGAGTATCGAATGCCTTGCTCAGATCCATAAATATACCAATTACATGTTTATCATCTGCCAGGGCATTCGATACTCTATCGAATAATTGCATTAGCGCGTGATCAGTGGAATGATTGGTTCGGAAACCGAATTGAATAGGATTGAAGAAATCATTCTGACATAAAAATCCATACAACCTATTAGACACTATTCTCTCGAGTATTTTGGAGAAACTAGAAAGAATAGAAATGGGACGGTAATTAGTTACACATGTTGGATCATCTTTTTTATGAACCGGTAATACTTTAGCAATTTTGAAGGAACTTGGAAAAATACCAGAAGAAAGACATAGATTGAAAATATGGACTCAAGGAGACAAAATACCACCTATGATCTGCTTAAACAAGTGGGTGCAAATTTCATCATGACTGACAGAATAAGTGATTTTAAAGGCGCGAACAATATCTGATATTTCAATAAAATCGTTGGGGTTTAAAAACAAGGATGAATTCATTGGTTGTGCCAGAAAATCTGCAAAATCACAATTACTCATATCAATTTTAGAGCCCTGTTGTGGATCAATATGTACAAAATATTCATTAAACATATTGCTTATATCAACCGGATTTCTTAAAGTTTTACCATCTTTATAAAATACTTGGGAATCAGGTGATGATTTGCTCTTATTAAGAATTTCATTAGTTATTTTCTATATAATTGAACTTTTACCTTGAGCATTATCTATCTTTTTAGAAAAATACATTTGTTTGGACTGCTTAATAATATTTGTTAATTTATTTCGATATGTCTTATAATTAAGAACATTTACAGAGCTAGCTTGATGAAGACTTATTTTGCATAAAATATTTCTTTTATTTATATAATTCAAAATTCCTCTTGTTATCCAAGGTTTTATGGGTTTATTACGTTTTCTCCCTGCCTTGGTCTAAGGTATACTAGTGTTGAAATATATCTCAAATTTTGCCCAGAACAACTGATATGCTCTTTCAGTATCGTCACAGGTTAAAACATTTCCCAATCTTCATCCTGCAAATATCCATTTAACCTAGCTATATTTTCAGTGGTAAATTCACGCGCATAAAAATTGTCCATTTCTACGAGGGGAATCAATCATTACAAAAACAGGGATATGATGTGAGATTTCAGAATATACACTCAGCAAAAAAAAAAAAGAAAACACTTTTTCGAGGTAATGTTTTTCGTAAAAGAATTTATGAAAATCAAGGTTTTATATACCATATTAAAGGGAATTTAATTGGCTATTAAGCTAATGGGTTAATTGAAAGGAAAACTTTACGCATGTGTGCGCACATTCGTTTTTGTCCTCCAAGGCACAAAATTAAAAATTGCAAAAATTGACATGTTCTCTTCCATTTGCAAATGCCCTTCAAGATAACATTGCAAACAAAAGACCAGTTTTACACACTGAGAGACATGAATGATATAGGTGAAATAAGTTTTTGTTCTCTTTATCCCTGTATAACCTCTTAGAAAAACAAAGTGGACACTAAAAGGGAAAAATAAGAATTTTTCTGTCAAGTCAAACTTCAAATGACATAGGGAATAAGAAGCATAAAGATGATTAAATGAGCAGAATTTCTTTGATTGTTTCTTTAAATCTGGTGATTTAAAATCCATGTGACAATTTAAAAAACCAAACATTATCAACAATTTCCTAATTTGAAAAAAAAAAGCTCAAATTTCTACCATTTTTTATGAATTATTACTTCTCCTCTCATTTCATTTGAATTTAGATTTGACATAAGATGCTCTATTTTCCTCCATCATTTTTAGCCTTCATAGGTCTTCTAGGCTTTAAAGATACCATAGAGATCAAAGGTTTATTTTTTCAACCTAATTCATGTTTCTTTTTGTGTGAAATGTTTTGTTTGTTCTTACTGCTCTATGGAAGACCGCATACGCATGAATGACAACTTGTTCAGTTTTGCAATTTTTACTTTTGTGCCCTGGAAGAGAAAAACAATGGTGTTCACTCATGCGTAAAGTTTCCCTTTTTGTTGACCTACCAGGTTGATAGTCAATCAAATCACCTTCAATATGGCATATAATACATTAGCTTTCAGCCAAATATTCTATTAGAAATGTAAAGTTGAAAAAGCGTTTACTTTCTTTTTTTTTCTTTTTTTTTTTGCTGAGTGTATAAGACCTGAATGAATATTACAACTGTATATTGTCTATAAGGGTAGACGAATGATTTACAATTCTTGTACGTTTATCGATAACGGGGAAACAGGCGTTCGAATATACCACACTTTTGAATTGATTGACATTGCTGTTATCCTGTTGCAGGTCTACATTAAAATCTCCCACTAAACATATGATTTTATTTTCTCTATTCAGGTTGTGTAATATATCATCGAAATCTTCTAAGAAAGTATCAATACAACTATAGGGGGACGATATATATTACATACAATTATATTTTTACTGTTGACAATGTCTATTTCTATACATAATGATTCAGCGGAATTATGAACAAATGAGAGGTCATTTGTGATCTTATAGGATAGAGACTTAAATAATATAAAATGCAACACCACCTAGTCCACCACCGCGACCGTCCTGTCTGTCACTGCGAACAAAATGATAATTACAAATATTATATATATCTGGGGATCTGGCGTTTAACCAAGTTTCAGTGATTCCAACTACTGAGAAAGACAAAGATATATTTGTCAACAGATCAGTGACATTATCAAAGTTCTTACTTAAACTCCGGGCATTACAATGCAACAAAGCAAATTTGTCAGGACAATTTACAAAAGTACGGTTGAATACATCCGGCAAATAATACTTACTATTTATAAGTGGTTGTACATCGTTATCTAAGTCAGGTATCATTGTAAAGGGTGCTGTTCGTTATTCCGAAGGTTCGTTATTCCTAATGTTCGTTATTCCGAAGGTTCGTTATTCCGAAGGTTCGTTGATCCGAAACACGCAAATTCCCTATACCTAGAGGTTCGTTAATCCGAAAATGAAAAAGGGTTCGTTAATCCGAACATTTGTGGCGTTATTCCGAAGGTTCGTTATTCCGAAGGTTCGTTGATCCGAAAATGTAATAGGGTTTGCTATTCCGAAGGCCCGTAAATCCGAAAATGAAATAGGGTTCGGTAATCCGAAGATTACGTTAATCCGAAAATGAAATAAGGTTCGGTATTCCGAAGGTTCGTTAATCCGAAAATGAAATAAGGGTCGCTATTTCGAAGGTTCGTTATTCCGAAGGTTCGCTGATCCGAAAATAAAATAGGGTCCGTTATTCCGAAGGTTCGTTAATCCGAATATATGATAAGGTTCGTTATTCCGAAGGTTTGTTAATCCGAAAATGAAAAAGGTCCGTTATTCCGAAGGTTCGTTTATCCGAAAATGAAATAAGGCACGTTAATCCGAAAATGAAATGAGGCTCGCTAATCCGAAATTAAAATAAGGCTCGTTAATCCGAAAATGAAATGAGGTTCGTAATTCCGAAAATGAAATAAACTCACTGTGATAATAAGATAATTTGTCGTAATCAGGAAAAATGCTTAGATACTACGCAATGAAAATTCGATAATGTTTCTGGGAGGATGATACATGGTAATAACAGTAATGACGATAAGACTAATACAGAGAATGATTAATACGCATTGACAAGACTAAAAAGTATCATAATTATATAGCAGTAATGGCTATAATTATCGATGCATGGTAACAATGATGATAACGCAGGGCAACTTTAAATATTACTAGATTCACAGTGAAAAGTGTTGTTCCCGCGGTATCACCATTTCATATCAATCCGATAATGAAATGACCTGCGGAAGGGGTCTTGGGCAATTACCCCGGACCCTTCCCCTTCCCCTAACCCTAATCCTGATTCTGACCCTAATCCTATAACCCTTAACCCAACCCTAACCGTAACCTTTACTCTATAACCTTATCACTAACAAGTAACTAGCCGGAGGTTACTGTGGGGAGGGGGAGAGGGGACTGGCCTGATATACACCGCGGCAGAGCCAAGAGAAACTGGCAGGGGAAGGGGGAGGGGAAATGGAAAGAAACGTGATCTTGTGTGGATGGTACAGTTTCGGTTGAGATAGGGCTCCAAGTTTCCAACTTGTTTTCGATGATGATGATGATGATGATGTGTGTGTGTGTGTATGTGTATGTGTGTGTGTGTTATGAGAAACCTCTTAAGAAATATGGAAGAGCATAATAATTGTAGGAGGAATTCAAAGTTTATTTCACGAAAACATTGGTTTTGAAAAGGCTGAGATATCCAAAAATGAGGTAATCCTGATAAAAGGTGGCTGGGACACACCTTTTATTGAGATCGCCTTGTTTTACTTTGTTTTGCGATATCTAAGAATATATATAATATATAATAAAGATATATGAAAATTACTAAATATTGTGTTCACCCTCTTTAAAGGGACCCGTTTACCCGTGTTTCATGTTCCAAGCTCGGTACATTAGACAATAAAACAAACAAGTTTCCCAGTACCAATTGTAGACTTAACCAGCAGAAATCAAAATATTGGCATATGAAGTTGGTTTCCCTGTAACAGTGGTCATATCAAACCAAACATTTGCTTTAAAATATCAGAGATCATTTGCATTTCCAGTATGTTCATTGGCTTTAAACATCTGTAATGAAATTTAAGATCCATCTTAAAGACAAATTTGCTGATTTTTCTTTGTATATGTTAAAAAAAGAAAAAATATATTCCCTTTTGCAAAGCAATTTACCTTATATCTAAAGGCAAAGTTTAGTCTCGGAATTATTAATGTACAGTCGTCCTTAACGTTAATACGCGTGCTATGTCATTGCTAATCCTATTTTGTCTAGCCAATAATGATTCATCAAAACCAAAAAAAAAATCGTTTCGCCGATTTATAGGGACCTGTTTACAAGCATTTCATCTTTCAATGTAAAAACAATTGTTCGTAAAACAAATCGATACGTTTTAAAGTTTTCCAGTAATTTTTTTTTTTTTTATCAAAATTAGCTGAATTCCAAGTATGTACCTGGCAGTTGGTTTCCATATAACAGTAGTCGCATCAGAACAAACATTTGCCCCATATTCAATTCTATGATAATTATTCAGATAGTGGTACACATTTTTTTTTAAGTCTTAACTACGATTATACTTTCCAGTTTAGTCCTACAAATATCAGAGATGTTTGAAGCTACAATAGACTTACATTACGCAGCTCTGCCAACCAAGTATGCTAAGGTACATTGCACATGTTATAGAACGTTAGGAATTCTGAAGGAGTAATACGGACCCGTAGATCAATTTTGGCCGAAGTTGGAGTGTCGTTATCCCCAGAGATGGGGCAAGTTTGATATTATTGCAACTGATTGACAAATTGCCCTACATCGACGTAAATAAGCACTGAATTGATCAGTGTTTTAGTAGTAGCCATGATAAAAAATCATGGGCGTACATACTCGAGCAGGATTCGAACCCACGACCTCCTGATCAGACCACGACCTCCGGTGATCAGGAGGTCGTGGGTTCGAATCCTGCTCGAGTATGTACGCCCATGATTTTTTATCATGGCTACTACTAAAACACTGATCAATTCAGTGCTTATTTACGTCGATGTAGGGCAATTTGTCAATCAGTTGCAATAAAAACATCTCGACGGAAGAACTTCATAAATTTGAATAAGTTTGATATTACTTTTGTAAAATGTGCTTCAAGTTTCTCTGAAATTTTAAAGTGGTTTTGTTGTTGTTGGGTTTTTTTTTTTCGTTTACATAATAAAGTTCATACAACGTGTATCTCAAACCGTTATTTTTACTTTGTTGTGTCAATGATGACATCATATTGTAAGTTTGAAATAGGTGCTCCATTCCATTCCCCACCTTCCCCATACTGTAGTCGGGATTTTCGACATGCAGCGGCTCCGTGTAATGATCTCACATCGTCCACCTTCATTATGGTTATTTTTAGCACTCAGAATCATGATTATGATTGGTCGTAAGATAACGACCAATACAATCGGCAACATCTATACGTACATGTTTTTTTTTTAATTGTACCAATATCAAATGACGCGGTGTGTCTTGTTTTCATAAGGTGCTGGCAGTTATTTCCTTTTAATTTGTGTCGGAGTGTATGTGTATTGGGGCGTGTATCGATCTTCTGGGTTATAAATGTCTTATACAGAAACTTATTTCATATTACAGGCAAGGTATTCTAAAGGATAATATAGTTTTGGTTGAGATGGGAGATTCAAATCTTAACTTTTTGCAAGACAATTAGGAATTACCTGAGAAATTCAAAATAAACACAATTCTAAAATAAATTCAAAGAATGTTGTATCAACATTGGTTTTTGATATGGCCGAGATATACAAACAAAAATGTAAAACACATTGGTCCGAACAAAAGGTGGGTCCAACGTTATAGGATCCATTTTTTTTTTTTTTTGGATATCTCTGCCTTTTCAAAACTGATTTTCATCGAATAAACTTTGAATTCCTCGTGGAATTACATGCTCTTTCATATTTCATGAGAAGTTTTTCCTTACTCTCTAAAAAAAATCGAGTGAAAATATTCACTCTTAAGGGAGTGAATTAAAAAAAAAGAGTGAATATAGAGTGAAATTAGAGTGATTTTTTAGTTTTAGAGTGACCTCAGGGATCACTCCAAAATCTTCGAGTGATCCTTGAGGTTGCTCCAAAATGAGTGAAAATGAACATTTTCACTCAAAATTCACTCCAATTTCACTCTATATTCACTCTTTTTTTAATTCACTCCTTTAAGAGTGAATATTTTCACTCGATTTTTTTTAGAGAGTATCTCACAAGACAAAGTTGGAAACTTGAAGCCCCATCTCAGCAAAAAATATACGATTCCTTTAATTTTGATGATGCCTTCCCTTTTAAAGATGGTAACCGCGGCCACCCCCCCCCCCAAAAAAAAAAAAAAAAAAAATCTTACTCTCTTAAAAAAATCGAGTGAAAATATTCACTCTTGAAGGAGTGAAAACAAAAAAGAGTGAATTTAGAGTGAAATTGGAGTGAATTTTGAGCTAAAATGTTCATTTTCACTCTTTTTCGAGTGACCTCAGGGATCACTCCAAAATCTTGGAGTGATCACTGAGGTCACTCCAAAACGAGAGAAAATGTTCATTTTCACTCAAAATTCACATCAATTTCACTCTTTTTTGTATTCACTCCTTCAAGAGTGAATATTGTCACTCGATTTTTTTAGAGAGTATATTTAAATAAAGTGAAATGCATGCAAACTGACAGCTCTGTTCATATATATCTATACATATATATATATATATATATACTTCTAACAATGGGTACCCTAAGTTGAATATCCAAACAGTGCACCTTTGTGTCAAAAATCGGGTTTTGCACAGAAAACATGGAAAAGTTGTAGTTCCTTTTCGTATACACATGAAGTTTTATACATACATGTAGACCTATATACAGGGCGTATCAAAAAAAACGTTACACTTTTAAAAAAAATTGTCTAAATTCCATTTCAAAATATTTGGCAGATGTTTTCATATCAATGGATGCCCAATAATCTCATCTATCATGTGCAATCAACAAAACAATTTTTTGTTCACGCTTGGCTGAACACTGACGCTCTTTGTCCAGAGTGTGAAAAATGACTTGCGCCAAATTGAAAGAAGATGGAAAATTCAGCCAGCAGTACAAATAAGTGTTCTCATTCAAACAAATTGCTCTTTTGCTCACAGTTTTGATTATGTTATGATAGTTTAGAAATTTTCCGGCGATTTTCTGTCACGTTTTAAATAATTCCATTGTGTTATGGAAGGTTGATTAACAACGTCAAGATCTTTTAAACACAGTTATCACAAATCATGCACAGACATATCAAAACCACATGCCAGTCACTCGGTCAGGAAGAAAAGTACAACATCAATGCATCCTCAGATCATTCAATCAATGCAATGCAATCAATCAATCAATCAATCAATCATTCATTCAATCAATCAATCAATCAATCATACATTAATGAATGAATGAATCAATCAATCAATCAGTCACAATTGTATGCATGTTTAAAAGAAAGACCACACTTGTGCAGGAGTGGTATGTATCTACAAGAAATTACTCCTATGTAGCGTAAGAAACTTTTTCGTTTCGACAACGGGAATTTCCAGTGGTTAGCACACAAAATGTGATGACAAACACAAACAGATTTATAGGATGTCTGATTCGGTGGAGAGCAAGGAGACCTCTCTCCACGTGCGATCTGGCAGATCCGGGCTATTACAGGCAGTGATTGGAATCAGCCAGTACGTGTGTGTATACAATTGTGTGTGTGCGTCTGTGTGTGTATTAATGAGTGTCATTTCATAGCTCGTTTGCTATGTCAGGAAAGGTTTCCTCACACATATGCCCTTTCAAATACATTTCATGCTGTCACACTCGCCTTTGTTCTTGTGTTCGCACAGGCGTGACGCCCCTATTGTTGAAAACGCAAGCAATTGCTTGTGCGGGACAAGCAAAATATTATGCATATGGATTTAAGCAATTGCTTGTGCTTTTGCTTGAAGCATTTGCTCGCAAGCAATTGCTTGTGTTATGCATTAGACCCATGGAAAGACCTCAGTATACTAACCAAGAAGGAGCATTTTTAGTAAGAGAATTCCACCAAACAAATAGCGTAAGTACTGTCCTTAGGCGTTTTCGTGAGGTCTATCCTAATGTTAGATGTCCATCCCGCATGACAGTTTACAGGAACGTTGCAAATTACACTGCAAACGGTACCAGCCACAACCAAAATCGTGAGCGATCCGGACGCCGAAGAACTGGGAGGTCTGCCGCAAACATCGAAGCCGTCCGTCAAGCCTTCCAGAATAACCCTGACGCCACCATCAGCAGTCGACGCAATGGTCTTGGAATCCCTTCGGCAACATGTAACAGAATTACCCGACTGGATTTGAACTTTCACCCATACCAAATGATTAAGCACCATCAACTTCTGCCAGGGGATCGCCAGAGACGTCTGTAGTTCTGTCAGTGGCTACTTGATCGACCCGACCGCTTCCTGGAGGACCTTCTGATTGGGGATGAAGCTGGCTTTGCTCTGAATACCACGGTAAACACTCATAATATCAGGGCGTACAGACCGCGTGGCCAGCCACCTCTTGAATTTGACTACCAGAGGAATGATAGCAGACTGAAGATCACCACATGGGTGGGTCTCATGGGCAATGGCACGATCCTCGGCCCCGTCTTCTTCAACGAGAATGTGAATGGTCAGAGGTATCTCGCGATGATAAATGAACAGGTCGTACCAGCGCTGGCAAACGAACCCAGATATCGTCGACAGGGCAATGGAAGATTCCGTAGAGTGTGGTGGGCACAAGATGGTGCACCATGCCACAGGAACAGGGCAACTATGGAAAGACTGACTGAACTGTTTGGTGAGCGGGTCATTGCCCTGAACAGACCAGTGGAGTGGCCACCCAGATCCCCAGATTTGACACCCCTGGACTTTTTCCTCTGGGGCCACTTGAAGTCCAAGGTGTTCGTCACACCACCAGCAAACCTTGAGGAGATGAGGAGGAGGATCACCGTGGAGATCGAGGCTCTGAGGCAAGATCGGGGTCTGATCCGTAGAGTTGTCAGGGGCATGTTGACAAGAGCAAGGAAGTGTGTCGAAAGGGAAGGAGGATACATCGACGATTGAAATGGAAGTCATGGGACTAAAGAAATGACTTAAGCAGAAGATAAAGCAGAATATTTTTTTTAGCATTATAATTTTGTCATTTTATTTCTGTTTTCATCTTGCTCAGATATGTTAAAAAGCATCCTGTTGTACATCGATTGTGTCACTGTTAAAGAGGAAATAAAAGATCATTAATTTCAAATATGTACATGTGTATGAGCGTTTTAAATGCCATTTTAGAGTAAATTACCCTAAGAAGAAAGGAGTAAAGGGACTGGTAGTGGTGGAACCAACAAGGGAAGAGAGCAGTGGTCATTTTGGATGAACAAAATACCAAAAACCCAAACAAAACAAAAAAAAATCGAGCCTTTAAGCCACGGGGGGGGGGGAGGTGATATTCCTTGTATCGATCTGCTACTTTAAACACGCATACACAATTGTGACTGACTGATTGATTGATTAATTAATTGATTAAATGAATAAATGATTGATAGCTTGATTGATTGATTGATTGATGGGTTGATTGATTGATTGATAGATTGATTGATTGATTGATTGATTGATTGATTGATTGATTGATTGATTGAATGGATTGGATTGACTGCATTGATTGTATTGAATGTATTGATTGAATGATCTGAGGATGCATTAATCTTGTGCTTTTCTTTTTGACTGATGTAAACGGCATGTGGTTTTGATATGTCTGCGCATGATTTGTGATAACTGTGCTTAATAGATCTTGATGTTGTTATACAACCTTCCATAACACAATGGAATTATTCAAAACGCGACAGAAAATTGCCGGAAAATTCCTAAACTATCATAACATAATCAAAACTGTGAGCAGAAGAGCATTTTGTTTGAATGAGAACACTTATTTGTACTGCTGGCTGAATCTTCCCTCTTGTTTCAATTTGGCGCAAGTCATTTTTCACACTCTTGACAAAGAGCGCCAGTGTTCAGCCAAGCGTGAACAAAAATTTGTTTTGTTGATTGCACATGATAGATGAGACTATTGGGCATCCATTGATGTGAAAAAATCTGCCAAATATTTTGAAATGGAATTTAGACAATTTTTTTAGAAGTGTAACGTTTTTTTTGATACGCCCTGTATATGCATTGCGTCTTTATTAGAAAATGAATGATTTAACTCACATGTAAAAGGCGTCGAGCTACTAAAGCCAAGGGTATATATTATAGAAATTGAAAGAGATAAGAAAGGAAAGAAATGCACTTGCTGTAGCAAGAAATGGCGGGGAACAAGCTGAAATACAATGTGGGCCTACGTTTAATTCCACTCTTTACAAGAGATCACTGTCTGATGGATGTAATAACACAAGAGCGTATCCTGGGCTTGAACCGAATGCAAACATATCTATGTGACTTTTATTTCAGAATACTGCGAATGTAATACGACCAGTGTCATGGCAAAGGCTATTATTATGGAGTACCAAAACGCAATTTACTTAACTTTACGAGAGCTAGCAATTATACATACACTGGCTTACATTTTGTCATTTACCATAACGACATGAATTCCATGTGTCACGATGTCACACAAGAAAGTGGAAAACTGCATCTAACTTCTCATTGAATTCATGCACAAATAATTTCCTACCTATTGACTGATCGGTAAGACAAGTTCGATTACATTCTAATCTTCACAGTCAAGCTTATTAAAAGCGATGTAGCATTTGAAATCTGCTTGTTGAGTATATTTCATTGTTTGTTTAATAGCCTTTATTCCTAAGACCACGCATGTGTGTGTGTGTTTTCCTGCTTGAGACATGTTAGAATGGCAGAATATGGTAATCATTTCAAATAATGAACGTATTTTCCTGACAATGATGAAGAAGTGAAGAAGGAGTCGGAGGGGACGAGCTCATTCTCCGGAGGAGAAAATATCTCTACTTTCATCTTTAGTATCATGTACAAATGAAATTACAAATTGCGACGGCTTTCTACGTCGTTGAAAAAAAGTTTGTATGGAATCGCATGTGTTTGTGATTGCCTGTTTACATGTGTGTATGCTTGTGTGTGTGTGTGTGTGTGTGTGCGTGCGCGCGCGCGTATGTGTTTATGTGTCAAAAGAGAGTTTGAGTATGCTGGCATCCCCTTTTCATATAGTGAGCGTGCCTCTCCTGAATTGTTATGATGAATTTTAGACTACCGATAAACGATGGATTTAAGGCGATGATAATGGGGGTGAAAGCGGTTAAGATGGGCATTTAGACAGTAATTTTAAAGGTTCTATGTACATGACCTCAATACACACAGTCACAAATATGCGCACAGGTGTCAACGAACACATAAGATAGTATTCTAATTAAAACACAATATTTTGTCACGAAAAGAATTTTACACCTTTGTTCGGAATTAAGAGCCATATTTTATTTCGGATTAACGAACCTTCAAAATAACGCGCCTTATTTCCTTTTCGGATCAACGAACCTTCGAAATAACGAGCCTTATTTCATTTTCGGATTAACGAACCTTCGGAATAACGATCCTATCTTTATTTTCGGATCAACGAACCTTCGGAATAACGAACCTTATTTCATTTTCGGATTAACGAACCTTCGGAATTACGAACCCTATTTCGTTTTCGGATTAACGAACCTTCGGAATGACGAACCCTATTACATTTTCGGATTAACGTACCTCATTTCGTTTTCGGATTAACGAACCTTCGGAAAAGCAGACCTTATTTCATTTTCGGATTAACGAACCTTCGGAATAACGAACCTAGTATCATTTTCGGATTAATGAACCTTCGGAATAACGAATCTTATTTCATTTTCGGATTAACGAACCTTCGGAATAACGAATCTTCGGAATAACGAACCTTCGGACCAAAGAACCTTCGGAATAACGAGCTGTAACCATTGTAAAGATGGCAGGGACATAAAAAGCAGTTTTATAACAAGAGGCAAATCATCAGCATACTGATGGAGTAGTATACATGTCATAGGGAGTTTCGACTAGTAATAGGCAAAGAATTATATGAAAAAATAACAAATTCTCATATATCATTGCATTCGCAGAATATGATCTGAGTTTAAGCAGTATAAGAAACAGGGAGTATAACATAATTGATGTAATTTTTAGAGTATGTGCTGGGTATAGGCTGATTACTATACCATCTAAGAGTTGAACTCGTATGGCGCTCCTCCTCTGCTTCTCCATCTGCCTGCGTAAAAGCGTAGCCTGACCCCGGAGTCGTACAGCTGCTGTACGGTTGCAGACCACTTGCGCTTCTCTTTGAGGTCATCGGCTGTTAGGTCATCCGCCATGTACTGGGGTTTAGCGCTCGTTCGCTAGTTTCTTGCGCTGCGCTTTCATGATTTCGATTTTCTGGCGATAAGACAGCGTTTTGAACAGGATGTGACGGGGGCGGTCTTTCGCGGGCTTCCCGTCGCGATGCGCTCTTTCTACCTTGAGGTTCATAGCGAATTTATCCCGGGCTATTTTCTCAACCAAGGCGACGCAATCCTCCTCACCATTGGCGGATTCTGGAATCCCGATGACCCGGATGTTGTTTCTCCGCGAGAAGCGTTCGCTATTGTTGATCTCCTGTTGTTGCTTGGCAACTTGTGACCTCAGAGCGCTGACTTCCTTTTCCATTGCCCGCTCACACGCGTCCCCCCCCCCCCCCCGTCATAACATTAATTACACTGATTCCGATTAATACATTAATTGTTTCTATTTTTAAACTATTTTGAAGCCTGAAATCTAGGTTTTTGTTTCATCTTCATAATGCTTTTAAATATTTTTTTTAGCCACCAGAATACGTAGGATATCATGATGAGTGTTATGGCATGTAAGGGTCATGAATGGATGTTTTCGTTGTATGAAGAGTAATTATTAAAAGCTTGGGGTAACATATTTATATGTACATATATATATATGTGACCGTGCACCTCAAAACGAACATAAAGTCGCACACACTGATTTTGCGTGAGGACTGAAAATAAATGAAATGCGTCAACCTAGCCGAACTTGACTTTTTAATATTTTCTGAAAGAGCGGGTCTTCTTTTACATTATGCTAAAATTTGGTATCATAATACGGGCAGGAAAGTGTGTTTTTTTTAGCAGTTTATCTCGATTATTTTTGGTAGAATAGTGTGATTAGGTGTGTCTTTAGAATCCCCTTTTCATTTCTGAAAAACCTTGTCCACATTCTTCACTTTCAACTCTAATAACTTTTGAAAGAATAGTGCTACTGCTTTGAAAGTTGGCATTAATTATGGACAGAATGTGTTAATGAGGCATGCTTAATTTCAGTTAAATCTGATAATCCCTACATTGTTGTTACTCTGGTGGTTTACTTCCTGTTTTTTGTCCCATTCATCGCACAGCCAGCACAGTTTGGTAAAGATTAAGCGCTTGAATAGACACTGTACTTCAGAGCCTCTTTTCTCATGAGTTCACACTTTTCCTGAGTTTGTGCTTTCTTTCCAATATTTAGTAAGGTTAGGAGAGTCCATTTGATTTGAGTTATACATCATTTTAAAGCTTAAAGTCTGTTCTTTTAGAATATGGTCTTAACTAAAAATTCATGTCTGGCGACTTTTTGTTTGTTTTGAGGTGCAGGGTCACATTATATGGGTCAGAATTTTGAACGATGTTCAATTGAGTCAAAACAAAAATTAAAAAGTAGGTTATTCTCCAAATTATTCATCTTACCTGAAAGAGTATAACTCAAGCTTTGATATGAACCCAATTATACTAGGATTTTCCCAGAGGAACAAGTTTTTATTCACCGCTGAAGTTTACCATGTCCAGAGCAGCGAACGTCCGTGAGGAATAGTACAGCACATACACTTGAATACCATTTAACATAGTTTGCAAAGATCTGATTCAGTTCAAAATCCTAACGAAATATCTTAAGGGACATGTGTACGTGCTTGCAGAATATTAAGCTTGTACTCTTAACCTGTACGTAATGGTAGACAACTGATGATTTAACTAAATTCGTAGTTTCTGTTGAAATATTGCTCTTCCGCTAAACACTTTCTCCACTTTACGCGCATTTTACAGAAACTCAATATTTTGACCTCTTATTTCACTATCCCATACTTTAATCCTAACTCCCAATATACCCTTTTAAGATGTATCTGACCTATAGGCAGTCTCTATAACCCAACGAACATAGCATAGTTTTCATCACGAAGGTTCGCATGTAGCTCACGGACGTTCGGAACAAACAAGATGCAGCTCTCTTGAGTTGGAAACGCATTCTACTCACAACAAACAGCAATTTCATATCGAGAACAAACTCTTCTGCAAAATCCTGAATAGATATTACCAATTCTTAATTGTATAAGCTTGTTTATCTTCTCATACTGAGGAATCAAACAAAAAAAAATCCATCTCTCGTAAATGAACGTGCAAACGTACGTGTAATCTCAGTGACGTATAGTCCATCCTTGAGAAAGAATATATCAAAATTTCGTTATCATGAAGTTAAGATTCAGGTCCTAAATTTGTTACCTAAAGTCTACAATGCAAAATCTGCTTATAACGAACATGGTCACAGCTAAAATTATGACAAAGAATTAACATAAAAAGACAACAGAAATGTGCTCCGTTATAGAAATACGAAGTTTAGCTGGGGAGGGCAAACGGATACGTTGGGAAGAAATCCCTCTATGTTTGCTCCTTGTGTTACACACTGTTACCGAGGAGAATTTGTATTATTATATTAGTCAGTAATGATAATAGGTTCGATACTGCGAAGCTTCGTCATAACAAGACACAATAAGTCCATATAACTTGGATGGATGTTTGTGACTTCGACATTATACAATATGGTTCGTTATAACAAACATTTTGTAGCGCGTCATTTCGGAGGCTCGTTATTCATACAGTTTGTCAATACGAAAATTGATAGAGTTCGTATAATTATGAAGCTTTTTTATTCGGTAAATGATAGGAACCTCCGAAGGTTAATCGAAAGGTTTATTAATTGGAACATGAAAATCATGTTCGCTTATCCAAATGTGGAGAAACAAGTTAACAACAAAAATTCTCCAAATTTCAAAACCTCATAATAACCGTTTTCACCTAAACGAATATCAGGCCCTTTCCACTTTTAGAAGAACGGACCTAAAAATACTAATCCTTAATATCTATTTTTCGGACTAACAAACTTTCGGAATAAGAAAGTTTTTAATAACAAACCTCCTTAATTAACTTCAAACTTTTTTTTTCATTTTCGGAATAACAAACCTTTGGACATCGGAGTAACGAATCTTAGGAAGAGCGAACGTATGAAAGTTCAACCTTAAACCTATTCTTAATCATTACTTTTTTTAACATGTGTTTTCAAAGTAAGCACAAAAGCACAAACAAATTGACGATCTCTCTGTCTCTTAACTGTAAAATGAAAAAAAAAATCTTGGAAAGAATTACAAATGAACATTGCTTTTCATTGATGAGTATAAAACAACACCATGTGATGATAAGCGGAGGATTTGTTTGTTTTCATCAGACAATAATTGTATACTGCATTATTTTTGTTCGCTTGTGACGGCATTTCGATGAATAAAAAACATAAACAAACAAACAAAAACTTCTCTAGAGGAATTTGGTACAACGGGAGTGCAGTGGCAATTCTTTTCTCTGTGTGTTGGAGCTCGATCCCTTCTCTGTTTCTCAGTCATTTTCATTCAACTGCTTCCACGTCCTTTTGAAACTTTTCCATTTTGTATTCAACACATGCCCATTACAGACTACTTCCGTCATTATCCTGCATGTGATTACGTAGCACTTTTCGGATTTGTTTTGGTTTGTTTTGTTTTGATTCTGTTTTCTGTTTGGTCGCAGCATGTCCAGGCTATTGAGGGAATGAGAGAAAAATTGTCATGAAGAGAAAAATAAGAATGAATTAAGGCATTTAATATCATGACAATTTCAGCGAACGTCCGTTATGGAGACCAAAACTGGATGTGTTCTGTTTGAGAAGGCAGCTACCATACTCAAAAGATAAACACTTGGCACACCTGTCACTAAAAAGTGGCACTGATCCTCTTTCCCCTACTATAAAATGTAATCCATTAACTTATTCTACCAACGAACATCCGTGACAAAAACGTTTTCCTTTTGTTATTACAAGTTAATTGAGTGCTGAACATTATTCACTTTTGGGTATGAGCGGCTCGGTGATTTGGTAATATTTTCAACTAACATTAACTTTATGTGCAGTAACATATTTGTAATTATCAGAAATTTCCTTTCTCGGACAGAACGTCCGTGAGCGAAACTTTCAGAACCTGTAACAGTAAAAATTGTCTCCAGATCCTCATTAGAAAGAAATTTACATGCACAGAAATTACAGATTACGTAAAATTCCATTTTCCTATAACTTTGTTTTCAGTGTTTAGCTGTTTTTGTATAATTAGAGGGAAAACAAGCGTAAAATTGTGAATAAATTTTCAACTGTTCGTTCATCATGATCACATAACGCCTTAAAAATTCTGAAACGACTGCTCTAAACTCATTGTTTACTTTGTAAAACTTTATTTGTGGCTATTGGAGCTAAAAGTTTTAAAGAATACAGGACACTTTCGAGACAAGTTATCCCTATCGAAGGGATTGCATACGTCACGGACGTTCGCTGGAATTGTCACGGACGTTCGTTCTACTGATAGGGTCATGTTCCAGGACGGATAACTAATCGGCAGAGAGTACATAGCCTTCCTAACTCTTTCAAAAATTTGAAAAAGTATTGTCAATGCAAATTATAAGAAATTTGACATCCTTACAACATATGTATTGCTCAGAGGGGGATCAGGAGGTGAATTTTCAGAGAAAATATTAATTATTTGCTTGGTTTTCGGTGAATTGCATGGTCCAAAAACTGCGGACAAGCTTCAGTCCGCTCCAAAAATAACATGCAGCTCCTCGGCTAGAGAGCCAAAGGTAAAATGCACCTTCGTCATGAAAGCAAGATGGTGTCCCACTTGAAAACGTTTAAATCATCTCGGACGTTCTTTTTTTCTCGGAGGTTCGTCTAAAAATATAATTTCGGTTCCTATTTGACAAAGGATGGACAGAAACTCAAAACAAACACATTATCGTGTGGCTAGATCTTAGTTGATTACGACTCAGAACAATATCACCAATAACGTTTAATGGGATACGATCTTTATTAGAAAATAGCGGAAGCACGTCCGTGACGAAAACTGAGTACATGTATAATTTTGCATAAAAGAATATTACGTCCCATGTACAGCCAGCAGACGTACAATTTTTGCAGGATATGTTCATTAGGTGGAACACCAAATTTTCGTTTACATTACAGTTGGGACAACAAAGTAGAATTTGCAGCAGCGATAGAAATAAAAGCACCACGGACGTTCGTCTGTTTAGGACTTTGATATTTCAATTGTTCTCTGTGATTTTATACGTGTTCATAAAGTTCTTATAATTTTGTGGTTCATACCCATGATATGTCAGATCCAGAACATGGTCAGATATTAGATGCCACGTACGCTTAAAAATGCCCATCATTAGTTTGAAAAAGATAAATTATTGTGAAAATAGCGTTTTTACCGTATTTTTACGCTTTAAAGGTATACTATTTTAATCTAACAATGGCCTTTCCTATAAAAATATGGGTCATATAGATACCAAAAATGGGTAAAGTCGGTTAATAATAGTATCCATATTTTTTAGATGAATTTTCCATTTTTCATATTCTGACACTTTACCCCATGCTACGCCCCGCCCCTAAAAATCGGCGATATCGGGTTCACTCGATCATGTGACCTGTGACCTCACAACCAGAAGACCGACACTCGACCCCTGCCAGTCTAGTCGGTCATCGCGTACTTTCCTACTGTACATTGTATGTTTCGAGTGTTGACACTTTCTGTTTCTCGAGTTGTCGGATATTTAGCAAAAATGCCACAGCGATGTGTTGTTGCAGGATGCAGCAACACCACAAAAGACGGTGTTAGTTTGCATCAATTTCCAAAGGACGAAAACGTTCGCCGAATGTGGACTGCAAAAGTAAAATTGACTAGAGCAAAGTGGAGTGGGCCATCGGAGAGCAGTGTGCTTTGCAGTGCCCATTTCAAAGAAGACGATTTCGTCGAGAGTGGGATGCATTCCAAGTTTGGAATTAAAAAAAAGCGAATGCTGAAGTCATCAGCGGTACCAAACATCCAACTTGGAGCTGGACCTAGCTCATCTGAAGAAAAAACACCCAGGAGAGCAGCTGTAAAGCGAGAACGAATGAGGGTAAGTTAGCCAGGCCAGACCTTGCAGATGCAGTGTGTTTATAGGCCTATTATGATCTCTCCTTACCGTTAACCCCGCGGGCAGCGCCCTGGCTGCAGACTCGTGAGTCATGTACGCTAGCTCTTGGGAACCCAATTATTGGATAATATTTCACCAACTGATTCCTCCGCCCCGATTGTAATATGTATATTCTCTATGAGCTCAACTATTTATTTGTGCAAATGACTCTTTATTTAGTTAGTTATGTGAGCTTTGCCACAAACTTCAGCGGTTTGGATAGCCGCCGAACCACACGACCCCGGTGCGGCTATCACCGTATGACTACTGGAGTATGTGGAGACTGGACTCGGGATATGGATGCATGCAGGCGAGGGACGGCCGGCCGGCCCCGCGCGCAGAGCTCCTGCTTTCGCTCGCGTTCAGCCTCAGCCTAACTGAGCCTCGGGCTCAGCTCAGGGCCTGCTATCCACAATTACAATGTAATGCTTGCTGTGGAGTTTGGCTTTGGCTTTGTCATAAATTTGCAAACTCGGACTCAGTCTTAAATAAAGAAATGCTTTACTTACTGCGACTCGGCCTGCTCACTGACTGAGCGTCCTAGGACCTAGGCCTAGGCTTTTCTAAGACTTCTAAATCTATTACAGTAGGCCTATATAAAGGCCAAGGGTTACGTTAGATTTACAACTTTAATACAACTTACAAGGCCTAACCACGTTAGGCCCCTACACTACAAAAGGTGATGTGAGGTCTAACATGTGTTACTCTTACTTAGCAGCGGTATAATGATGTTAATGACAGTGCAAGCAGTAAATTTTAAAGCTGAATGAACATGAACATGAACTGGAACTTATTACTATTACTTATTAGCAGACTTAGTTAAAACTTCCCTGCAGCTTATGTGATATATGCCTCTCTTGCTGGAAGTGGAATGCCAAATCAAGCTGCAGCTGCATAGCCTGTACTGTAATAGTAGTAATTTTAATATTACTGTGGGTGCCAGTAAGCACCGAGGATTACATGTAACTGTTAGCCATTGTTAATGGGGGGGGGGGGGGATGGACACCATTTGTTGAGTCCTCCTGACTAACAGATGACAATCCTCTCTGCTGATGCCGAGACCATGAATATTACTAATACTATTACTAGGGATGTTTTGCAATGGAAAAAAAAGGCTTATCAGCGGATAGCTACCGATCGGTGATATGAAGACTTTCATACATGTATTAAAGGGAAGATAAACCCCAAGAACAATGTGGATTGAGTGAAAGCAGCGACATTAGTAGAACACATCAGTGAAAGTTTGAAGAAAATCGGACAATCGATGCAAAAGTTATGAATTTTTAAAGTTTTGGTGTTGGAACCGCTGGATGAGGAGACTACTAGAGGTTATGACGTATGAGTGGACTACAATATCAAGAAAATATAAAGAAAATACTACAAAAATCCATTTTTCATAAAAATTACAAATTCCATCAACTTCGTATTGACATATGTTAAGGGTAGCAATTATTCCCCCTGCTTTCTGAAAGCGGTTGGTTCACTGTTCTTTCTTAATTCTAGAAAAGTGAATTTTTGTTGAATATCCTTTATATTTTCTTTGTATTGTTGTCCACTTATACGTCATATCCTCTAGTAGTCTCCTCATCCAGCGGTTCCAACACCAAAACTTTAAAAATTCATAACTTTTGCATCGATTGTCCGATTTTTCTCAAACTTTCACTGATGTGTTCTACTAATGTTGCTGCTTTCACTCAATCCACGTTGCTCTTTGAGTTTACCTTCCCTTTAACGTATGACTGATAACAATGGAAAAAAGATAAATTATGATTTTGCGCAAGGCCTGAATAGGCTGAATAAATAATTTTTAAAAATTTTTGTTCAGAATGATGGCTGTTTTATTGGTATACCGTCCTCAATCTGACCAATAATCGATATGACTGACATTGGCAGAGATCAGCTGAAAAAAACAAAGTGATCAGAAATTCCCTACTTAATGAACAGGAAGAAATTGGAATTATTTTGAGTATGTACAATACTATAAATTCTTCAAGTTTGATGGGTGTATACTAACAACATTTCATAAATCATTATTCTGTAATTTGATAATTTGTGGCCAAAAAATGGAAGGAAGTGTATACATAGATGCACACATAATCTGATGTACCAGGTACCATTTGTACTTTACATTTAAGTGAATGGGGCACATAAGTCTTTGTTCCAGACATTGATTGAAAAACAAATTTTGTTTTTTCCTAAGGGGGTTTTAATTAAGTTTTTTGATAGGGTCTATACTTATTTCATTAGACATTGTCAAAGAATTCTTATGATTTTAGATTCTAATTCTTAAGATGATAAGCTTTTGATATATCATTTGAAGCTTGTGGTTGTATGGTGTATATGAGTTACAAGGAGTTGGATACAGCCACTGAAGAATTTCTACAATGGCATTTCAGATAGAGCACAATGAAAAAAAAAAAGTTGTTCTTTCTTCCCCAAGGTGTTGGATGAACTTCTGTCTGATGAACCAGTGCAGAAGTCCCAAGGGAGCCCTATGGCTGAAAGTGTTCAAGAGTCCCAGCCCTCAGAAGGGGAGGAGTCCAGGTTGAGCCCCTTACTTCTTAGTGTGCTTGCATCACAACCCTCCCAAGAGATGCCTGCCTTGGCTGGTCAAGCTTTGCAGGGGCCTGAAACTGACCCACGAGATACACCAGGATGCAGCAGCTGCGGTTCATATGAGGCTGAGCCCAGTATGGAAGAATTTTCCTCATCATACCCACAGGTAAAGTAAGATTTGATTTTGTGTCATGTGCTACATAATGACCTCACTATAATTGTTATTGTTGATTTCTGAAAAGATCAAAATAGGTTGTTTGGTTTGGTTTTGAAAGCTAGAATGATATACAGTAATCAGAAAAAAAGGTAAAGAATGATATTATTTGCTATGTATTTGACTATATTTATGTTTATTATTTTACACACCCTCTCTCTTCACTCTGGACTCACCATTCAATGAAATATACGCACCCTCCATAGCAATTTTGGACTTACCTGTGCAGAATTTGACTGTCCAACTTGCGTACTGTCAGCCGATCACGTTCAGAATAAGTGCCTAACATACAGTACTTACCTACCTTAGGACCCACCAAGTAAAGTGACTGACATTGACACACCAAAACATTTCTGGCGCGACTCTCCGAGGTGTCCTCGACTGTACCCTGAGTCTCAAATTTTAGTGCAAGTACTCACTCATGACGCCTATCACTGGGGGTCACCTAGTGGGTCTTACAATTGACAGGTGCATAAACGTAACACACATGCAGGATTTACTGGCACCCCCTATTTATAACATCTTTTTCTGATTTCCTTTCTTTCTTTCTGTTTAGGAGCTTTCTACATCTAAGGATGTTCAGACTACCCAACAGCCTAAGTATCAGTCTTCTTCTACACAGACATCAGTTTCAACAAGAATAAAACGTAAGATTATTTTAGAAGAAATAATTCAAATTTTTCAAAAAGTAGCTTTTCTTTGATGTACATGCAAAATTATGGAAAGTGTTATTGTCTTTATTTCTTTGGAAGTTCAAATTAGAGCTTGCCACATGCACATACTCAGAAAATAGAATTTAAAAAACCCCATTATTATTAGTAGTAGTACTTGGTATCTTTATTATTACCAGTAATTACTATAATTATCTTTATCATTATTATTATTATTTACAAAGAGATGATTACATTTTGTTTTGAGTATGAGATGTGTATAGAAAACATGCATACATGTATGTTTGTCATTGAACATGGACATGAATAACAGTTGACAACCTTTGCTGTAGGTTACTTCCACAAGTGGAATGACTTGTCACTTTTTTAGTATTTTGATGGTTTTTTCAGATCTGGAAATGAACGAAGAAAATAGAAAACAAGAAAAAAAAGGGGGGGAGTAGTAGGTCTCTCATTCTCGTCTATCCCACTGTTCTTCATCATGTACATTTAGGTATCCAGATCTCTGTTCAAATGAGCGACAAAGGCACACAATATGTTGCACCCGAGACTGAGGACATTGAGGAGAAAACATTTGAAAGCAAAGGGACACTCTGCAAGTTGTCAGATGAGGATGTTGAAATGGAGGAGGAGGAGGAGAAAGAGGTTGCACTAGAAGAAATGGAGAAGGAAGAGGAGCAGAAGTCAAACAGTGATTCACCAGGCTTCACTGCACATGGTTCAGATGAGTCTTCATCCGATGCCCTCAGTTCCCCAGAGAAACCACTGAAAAAAACCTCCAAAGTGTAAGTGTTTCATCTTATTCATCTCATGTGCCATAAATAGTGCAATATTTTAAGGGCTGAATTCACATACACATCTTTTGCTGAGAACATAGGGCAATATGTATCTCAGATTTTTTTACCTGCAAAAATTGTTGAAAATGATATTATTTGCAGCATTACATGTGACTGCCTGTGAATCGTTCATTTTAGGTTTACCCTGTGAAGCAATGGTATGATTGAATAAATGAAGGAATGATATAATTTGACTAAAAAGTCACAAGAAATCAATATGCTGATAAAGTACAGACACATACAGGTGCATGTGAGAGTGTGTTTACACCTAAATTTTCATACATAATATACTTTCAGATGGGAATTATCAAGGAAGATTTTTCAATCTGTACCAATAATACACATTACTTTTAAATCATCACTATAATTGTTGTACCTTTATGCATCAGTATGTATCAAAAGTACAACAGGAGCAACAGCTCTCCAAACGTCATGATTGTATTGATAGGAATTCACTTTATTTCTTTTGAATTGATGTGATTTGTCATCATAAGTAATGTATTTTGTGCATTCCATATCTTTACTTGTGCAGCCGTGGAAGAAGGCCTGCAGTGTCTGTGTCTATGAAGCCTGGAGTAGATGTTCTACCTCAAGATGACACTAAGTACCTGGTATTTGAAAAGCAGCTCTTGGATCTTTTCCGGTTGTGCCGACATTGCAGGTCCGGAAATGTCAGCATCACCAAGAGGTTGATGGGGACCATGCTGATAATCTCATCAGAGTGTTGGACATGTAACAAAACTGAGAAATGGGAGAGTCAATCCTACCTAGGAAACCAAGCAGCAGGTAATGTGCTGCTTTCAGCTGCAACTCTGTTCGCTGGAGGGAGCTGGGCAAAGATGCAACGTATCCTGAAGAACTTGAAGGTGGCTGCCATAAATGAACAAACGTTCTACAAGATACAGAGGGAGATACTGCAGCCAGTGATTGAGCGCAAGTGGGCTATTGAGCAACAGAAAGTTGCTGATGAGTTGTCGGCAAGAGGAACTCCATTAGTCATTGCTGGAGACGGACGAGCTGACAGCCCGGGGCACTCGGCTAAATTTGGAGTCTATACTGGGCTGGAAGTGACCACCAACAAGATCATTGACATTGAGCTAGTACAGGTATTGAATTTGTTTACTTTTGAACCCTAGTGAGAACACATTTGTTTTTACAGCTTATCATTGATGGAACATCCATGCAGGATATCCATGACATCCATGCAGGACATTAAATAATCCTCCCCCCCCCCCAAAAAAAAAAAACAAACAAACAAACAAAAAACAAACAAACAAACAAACAAAAAAAACAAACAATAATAATAATGATAATAATGATAAAAAATCCAAAAAATATAAAAGGTTAAAAGATTTTTTAAAGGAACATGATTATCATACTTCTGTAATATTACTTTACCAACATTCAATAATGCATCTGATTTTTCCCCCCACAATATTGATAGATATTGCACACTCCCAACAATGGTAGACATGCATCACTGTTACCATTTCTTTTAGTTGTACTAAGATTATTTCCACTATGCATAGCTACATGATTCTTTTTGTTTTCTTTTGTATCAGAGCAATGAAGTCAAGTTCAGCTTCCATATGGAACTTGAAGGGTTCAAGAGATTTCAAGCATACCTTGGCAATCATGACATGGAAATTGCCAAACTGATAACAGACCGACATCGGCAGATCGCAAAACATGTGCGAGAGATGTGTCCAACTGTTCTTCACATGTTTGATGTGTGGCACATAGCCAAGGGTATATGGTTTAAATTCATAAACTTAGCACTGAAAGAATTTTTACAAATTTGAGTCAGAATGTTGGTAGAAGTTTTAGATTTGTTGTGAGTTTATTCTGATTTGGGAGGACGACAGAATGACATCTTCACAAACACAAAGCAGCATTAGAAGAGAATTCAAGAGAGATTTATTTCTAAAGAACAAGATACACTGTGTCCATTTTACTTGCCACAGTTTTGTTGATGCATAAATTTGGTAGACAAAAATTATTTTTAAATTGTGCTTTTTATCTTTAAAGTATACTTTATTATTAGTATACTTAAATTATCATAATGTTGTAAACATACATGTTGTATGGTTTAGGACAAGAAAATTGAGCAAACAACCTGAAACAGTTTTCTTTCTATTTTGTTTTATTGGTATTGATGCGTAGCTGTCCAAAAAAAAGTGCGTGCCCTGGGAAAACAGAAGTACTGTGGAGAAGTGTGTGCGTGGGAGAAGAGTATCACAAACCACATCTACTGGGTTGCCTCCTCTACTCAGGACAGCGAAGAGGAACTCCGTGCGGCAAAGTGGAACTCTCTTGCTAATCACATGCAGGGGATCCACGAAGGCCATTCAGACCTCTTCCCAGAATGTTTGCATGGCAGTCTTGAAGGAGAGAGAGCTAAGAAGTGGCTACGGCCAGGTAAATATTGTGAAATATCTACATTTGCATGCAAAACTATTCATCCCCCTCACGTTGAATCCTGCTTTTTGTGTGAAGGTTGCAATTTTGAATGGACTATGAATTAGATCTTGAATTTTGCTCTGGTATTAAATTGTAATATTATCTGTTCACAACTTGAATGGTTGAGTAGATGTCTGCAGTTGTAATGTTACTAATTTTGCCAGAATGTCCAAAATGCAAGGGTGTTGAATAATTTTGCGTGCAACTGTACTTATGCATACATAGTGCTAATACATGTACTAATATCCCACGTGTACTGGGAGTTATCTGCTTCATTGAATGAATTCAGGTCCGCTTCAGGCCCGAGCTAACATCAGCATAAGATGTTACTTCATTGTTCGCTTGGTCTAAATTGAGTGACACATGCAGGGCCAAAAGAATTGAAATAAAACAAAGAAAAGAAGGGATATTGCATGTTCTGCTTTGTAGATTTATGTATGTGGTGGGTGTGTTTGTATGGGTAACTTTTTCCAAAACTAATGAACAAAAAGTGGTCATAAACATTTCAAGAGTTTTAGGACAGTAGTTACAGTATTTACCATATACCTCTAATCCCGCACAGAACTGAATTGAAACCAGTAAGGAAAGTGTAGCACTAATTAATTTTGCATTTGCGGTTACAAAGCTAGGTTACTAAGTAAATCTCACTTAAAAAACGGGCGAAAGTTGTGTACAGTAAAGGGGGTATCAGACATTTAGTATGATGCTGTTGCACTGAAATGTGAATGCAATTCAAAGGAACCTACAGTTGATGAATTCCCAAAATTGATTTCATACCTTTAGAGCCCCAAGAATTCATTTGCTGGCTGTAGTACCAACAGACATTTTCTCTTTGAATTGCCTCCCCAATTCATTTTTTGTCCCCGCCGAACGAGTTCGAGCAGGGGACTATGAAATGGACCCGATTCAGTTCAGCCCATGAATGAAGAGAGGTCGAGTGGATTAGAGTTCTTAGGACACAAGGCTACAAAGAAAAAAAATGCTGTTCAGTTGTAATTTAACATCATTACATCCTTTAGAATAAATAAAAGGACAATGTGGCTTAGATAGGATATATTGATTGGGAGGGGAAGGGGTGCTCCTTACAATTTTTTTTTTCACTTTTGTCGAGCCCACTGAAGGATGAGAGACTGAGGGATTGAAATGGTTTCTATCATCTATCCGTCTGTCATAACTTGGCTCCACCATACTCAGTTTTGTCTAAACCTTTTTGGTACACATATAGTTCCTATTGACAGTGGGATTTGGATGGAGTTAAAGGTCACCGAGGTCAATGATTTTTAGCCTGTTTAAAAATTTTCTCTAAGTTTTTCTATGTACCAGTAACTGGGTGAGACATCCTCATGAAATGTGACATTATTGGAAGTGAAAATATGTCACTAAAAAACAAGAGGCATCAAAACATCAAGTTTTAGAACCAAGAAAAGAGTTGAATGGATAATTGAACTTTGCAGTATATGTTGTAAAACAAATAAGCATTGTGTGCATTTATGATGGAGGACTTACATGTATGTCAAAATATGTTTTTACTTATTATTTCATTTTATTTATTTACTTATCAATTTATCATTTTATTTATTTGTGCTGTATTTTTTATGGGGGGGGGTTAAATACCTTCAATAAAGATACCCCATAATGGGTCTCCAGAAAGACCCATGATATGTTTTATTGCAGCAAGCATTCTTGAAAGAAAAGAAAAATACGTGTCACAGAAGTATTTTGACAGTCTGGTCGTTAATTCTTAGTAAGTACTCTCTAAAAAAGAAAGAGTGAATTTTCACTCGATTTTCACTCCCCTTGGTAGTGACGTCAAGGATCACTAGAAGTGGAGTGAATTTCGAGTGAACAGAAATTTCACTCCAAAAGAGAGTGAAAAAAGACGGACATTTTTTTGGTGGGATGTTCACTCCTTTCTCACTCTAAATTCACTCTTGTCGTATTTCACTCTTTTGTCAGTCGTTTTTCACTCCGGAGTGAAAAAAGACGGAAATATTTCTGGTTGGATATTCACTCCTTTTTCAATCCAGGAGTGAAAACAGACGAAAATATTTCTGCTTGGATATTCACTCCTTTCTCACTCTCAATTCACTCCTATTGTATTTCCCTCTTCTTTTATTACTCCGGAGGTTTTTCACTCCTTTTTCATTCTTTTTTCAATCCCAAACGGAATTACACTCTACATGAGCACACATCTCTATCACAGCACTCAGTGCACTAGTTATTCAACCCTGGAAGAAAAAGTGACAATATGGTGATGGATTTGGGAATAATGTAGGTGGTCTGGAGCCATTTCTGGATAATGAATACCAATCAAACTAATACAAACAAAAACAAAAAGTAACGTTCATAATATAGATATTTGTTAATATTAATGCATGTATTTTGAAGCAAACCATCCACCACCGGTAGCCCAGTGCATTGCCAACCTTGTGTTCCAGTTTTGAAAGTCATTCCTACCCGAGCTGGATCAATACATGAAACTGAATAAATATAAAGCTAGTAATCCAAATGGCTGTAGTTTCATTCATTCTTATCAATTTATTCTTTCTTTAAGTAGCATTGAGGGGGATATAAGAGGATAATGTACTAAATGCTACGCATGTTATGCTTTTTTATGAGCTGATTCTCTATATTTCATAAATGTGTGATGTCCACTGGATCACCTGAAAAAAAGAAAGGAATATACCTCTTGAAATATTTACACTTCAACTACAGAGCAGTACACCATTACAAACAGTCTTCATGTGCTGAGTATCTGGTTTTCCATGAATTATGTGGCCAATAATAATTTTACATATTTTTATCACTAAAGAACAACTGTCACCATAATCATCACAAAGTCCCTGTAAATATACTATTCTAGCTGTCATTCCCAAAGCTCTACAAATGAAGAGTTTGTTTGCAAAAACTGATAAGTCCATATGTGCCAAATGGAGATATTTGTGATTTAAGGTCAAGAAAAATGTAGAGAATAATAAGAAAATGTTTGCTTCTTTTGATCATAACTTCAAAAATGTACCTTTATATGTAGTGACCAATATATCATTTAAAATGTATTATTTTGTACTTTATGACAGAGACTGTACTTCAAAATCTCAAAAAATGGACTTATCAGTTTTTGTGAACAAACTCTTGAAATATTAACATCACACATTTCCCTGAAAATAAGCCAAATTCATAAAGTTTGTGCAAAAGTGACGAATTTTACAAGTACCCTTCCTGAACATGTTTAATTTTCGACTACAAGTGAATATGGCATGTTCAATGATAAGTTACAAAAGACTTGCAAAGTATAGTCACCATTATCTATATTATAATACAAAAACAATTACACATGTAGTAGGAATTGTGATTGCTTTGAAAAATTGACAAAAATACAGAAATTTTCAATACTGCATGGTTAATCAAGTTTGGATCCTCTGTCACGTAACAAGGTGATGCTCTACAAGTAAATTGTACAAATACCTAAACATACTCGATCAGAGAAGCATGGTCTTGACTTTAAGTCTTTAGGTGGAGTATTTATGTAGATGATAGAGCCAGAGGGGGACCTCCCTGGAACCCCCCCCCCCCCCGACCTCGGCCATCAACTGTGCGATCATTACAAAATCCACACAAAAATTGCCTGTGACACAATTTATAAAACGGTAATATTGATTTTCAAAAAAAAAAAGTCACTTGGGTAAATTATGCTAATTTGAGCATGAATCAGACCATTTGCTGTAAAGTTCCAAAAAGGCACATTTTTTTGGTGTAAATATTCTTTTTAGTGTCCATAGCAAATGTAAGAGAAAAAAAATGTGCCATCAAAAAATTCTGAAGTATCTATTTTTTCTATTTACTCATTTATTTCTCTGTTTTTTACTTTTTGATTTTTACTGCCTTTTCAATGAAATTTGTCAGCGACACGTCCAGCATGAAAATATTTATGTTATTGATTACAATCAATAACCCCCCAAAATAATCATGCCTTCATGAAATTTGGCATGGAATGTCAAAGGGGGAGGAGGGCTCGTAGCCCCCCCCCCCCCCCCCTCAACCGGGCCTACTATTTATGGAAGAAGAATTGCAATCAATACAGTTGACACAACATGCATCATATCATTGATCTTCTTCACTTACATAAGGCATCATTGTACAATATTGAACACTTGTAATTCTTCTGAGTTTTGCCAGATGTAGCAACAACTAATGCATGCAAACTGAATTTCTTATAGAGTGATTTCATGTGACGTCATGTTGGCCACCATAATGGTGGCTTCCATAGCAAAGGCGATCAATATTCACTCATGCATGCCTCTCTAACAAAGGTGTTCTTTTGCCTTAGGTTTCCCTGAAGGAAACATTGCTGCAGGTTTTGTATGCAGGCTTGATTTCTAGTCAGTTTAGGCAATTGACTTCATTATGGTGGGCAATTGTGACATCACTGCAAACACTCTATAGAGTAATTCCGTGAAGTTGGGGCACAAAGTGTTACATTTTAGCATAACTCAATACTAATTATGCTATACATATATTGTTTATAGGCTTTACATTTGTATTGAGACTATACATTTTCCTGGAAATTTTGTGCCATTCAGACTCAATTTTGATGAAGTTATTAAAACGATATGTAACGGTGTCCTGTAGCATCGTGACGCGTCCATGTAGCATCGTGATAGTTAAAATCTGATCCTAAGAGACAAATTAATGCAATTAGCTTGACCAAAATTTGATATATGCATAATTACTAGATTAGTCAGACAGCTAAATATCTTAACCCTCCTTTCCACCGTTTTACTCTTACAAGAAAATTACACAATGTGTCACTATGCTAAGCGGTGGCCGCCAAATGTTGCAAAAAAGGACACCGCATAGCATCATGATACATTTTGTGATTTTCTTTTAAAATTCAAACTGTGTACAGCAAATTTGAGATATTTAGCTATCTCATTCATATCTTGTAAATGCATATTGCATCAAATTTTGGTCAAGCTAATTGCCATGATTTGTCTCTTAGGACCAAATTTTAAAATATCACGATGCTACAGGACACTGTTTCAAATTGTTTAATAACTTCATCAAAATCGAGTCTGAATGGCACAAAATTTCCAGGAAAATGTGTGGCCTCAATGCAAATGTAAAGCCTACAAACAAAAAATGTATAGCATAATTAATATTGAGTTATGCTGAAATGTATTTTTTAAATATCATGATGCTACATGGACACTGCCCCAACTTCATGGAATTACCCACATCAAAATATGATTGTCAGTTGCAGGTTATCTTAATAATTTGTTACGAGGTCAAGGGAAGAATTATCCATAAGTTTGACTTAGCACATTAGTGAACTAATCTATTTGGCTCCATCTACTCTAACGCCATATATTTATCAATGATGGGCTGCAGATGTTTTGTGGAAAAAGAAGTTGAACCAGTTGAGCTTCTACCCTCAAGTTTTTCAAAGTACAGTACATCAATTACATAGAGGTGAAAATGTACAAAATAACTCTGGATCCCGTAACCCTAGGGATCAATGATTCCCATCAATTTTGTTTATTTTTTTCCCCCTACCCCAAAGAAGATGGATGCAATAAATTTGAGCACATGCATATTGTGCTGCATCAATGTTAATCAAAGGGGTGACAAATGTATGTGGTAACTTAATCACAACATGGAGACATGATCTTCATCCCAAGAGCATGGATGACCATTGGAAGATTCTACTATTTAGCTGCTATTTGTAGCATCCTCCCCCCCCCCCCCCAAAAAAAAAAAAAAATTAATTAATAAGATCGAAAAAATTACATGCAAGTGTCTGTCAACAGTTAACTTCTCTCTTGAATATGAGACCATAAAAAGATTTTATTCAAGTCAGTCAGAATTGCCTGGAGAGAAGGGAGTGCTTAATCATGAGCGCAGCCAGGTTCGTATCATGCGGAATGCCAAGCCAAACATTCTTTGATATGCTTGGAACACCTCACAGATGAATGTACTGATTAACATGTGGCCATGAAGAGGAGATTTTTTCTTGACAATATAAGTCAAAACTATTAACTTTTTCAGTTACTAGTACAACAATCAACAATTTAAAGCATTAAGAAACTCTTTTCATCGGCGAGTCCTGTTCTACTTTTTATGTTGAAGTGCTGCAGTACATCCTTGTAACAGCTTCATGCTAAACTACCGCTGAGCCTGGTGAGGCTGACTCTTCAACAAGAATGTAAGTTCCAACGTCAGAGGAGCATATACTGTATCTCAAAAGAGGAAAAAGAGCAAGGGTATTTAGACCTATACACCGATGGTAGCTGTCTCTTCTCATTGGGCTTCTAATCTTACGTTGGAATGGTGCTCGGTCAGGGGCTTGGTGGGAGCTGCAACTACTCTCTCTCTCTCTCTCTCTCTGCCTGAGGCGATGAGTGGTGTCATAGCTCCTCAAGGTCTTCAAACGATACTCAATGAATCCATGATCCTTGCCATACAGATATACTCCTGAAATATAAGAATGCATTGTAAGTCAAAGTTTTTTCTTGAGTCTCAACAAATTTGACTTTGGCACAGAGTTGACTATAACTGATGAAGATCTGGTAGCAGTAGAAATACATGTAGTGGCACTCTTATGGAAGAAAACGAGAACAGGTTTATCATAAATGAACGGCACAACTGGCATGTTGGAGCTTATCAAGTTACATTACGTTACGTTAAATTTTCGTTCATTGAACCTAAGTCATGGAATCAGGCCAATCTGCACACAAACTTTTTAGACATCTATGAGAAGGTACATCAAAGATTATAAAAAGTCCCCACACTGCCTGTATATTTGCACAATGATTTAATTAAGAAATAGATGCAATTTCCCTGTAAAGGCCATTTTTTTTTTTTTTTTTTTTTGGGGGGGGGGTCATGCCCATGACCTGAAAAATTTTGGGTCCTTGCCCCCTAACTAAACAAGGATGATCAACTCCTAGTTTGGCTGCTTAATTCTGTCCACTAGCTCTGGAGAAAAGTTGAAAATATTGAAGTTTTTGCAAGCTAGATGAATAAGATACCATGTATGTCACTTAAGCTTTCTGCTAAAAAGGGCTAAAAAAAGTTGCAGATCACATAAACTTATGAGTATAAACATACACGTCCTTTTGCACCTTGTGTGGCGTCTCACAAAGTGGGGTACTGCATTGCAACTGCCTTGGCTACAACGTCTTTTGCTCATTACATGGGTATCTGAATTTAAAAAGAAAGCAAGAAGAATGTTAATCATATTATACGACGCAAATATATAACATCAAAAATTTGGCCCTCATCTTAATCTTTTAAGGGACTGAACTATTTTTATGTTTTTTTCTTGGCATTAATTTCTATTGCTATTCAGTACCACTGTTTCAAGTACATTTATTGCTACTTGAGCCAGATATCAGTTAATACATATGAAAATTTCATGCAAATAGGTTAAGTGTGAATGTGCACAGTTAGTAGAAAAATTTATACAAGATGTGATTATCCATTGAACTTCATGGCACATCAACTCCAACTTTTTTATTCATCATTGTGATGATCATATCATAAGTATTAGGACTATTACCAAATCAATATACATGTGGCCTGATGGGGCTACCAAGAAAATAAGTCAGCGTATCATACAAGTATATCAGTCTTTATTTTTAAATCTATAACCATCACTTCATTAACAATGTTATACTTACCGGTCCCTTCTACTTTCTTTCTTTCTTTCTTTCTTTCTTTCTTTCTTTTTTTTTTTGGGGGGGGGGGGCAAATTTTAGTCTGTTGTTCTCTATACTTGAGAAGACAATCAAAAAAAAAATGAACAGGCAAATTACATTGTTATATATTGGATGGAAATGTAGTACAAGACATGACAATGGGAAACTGGTATTCCAGACCAATTTTCAATAATTATAATAATAATATCTTAAATAATTGAACTTACGCTGTACAGTTTTCTGCTTCCATTTTCAACAATAAATATGCTACAATGATCTGGATGTGCAGATGTCTCCTCGGAACAGTCAGAACTCCTTCCCTCAGCTTTTGAAGTATCTCCTCCCCCTTGAAGTGATGTGTGTGTGTTGAATTCCTGGGCAAATAAGTAAAATTTAATGGTTTTATGAATCATACAAATGGCATGAGGATAGTAGGTCCCTCTAGTTTACATTATAAACTTGAAGTGCAAAATTATTCACCATACATATTTGACATAAGCAACAGCTCTACTTACACAACTCAAGACTGACCATAACATGGTTTTCACTTCTGTCGATACGGCAAGCACCCAGTACACATTTTTTCTTAAATACAAGTACTAACCTGTCAAGAAATTCATTTTCAGAGGGAAGGACAGCTCCAAAACTGCTCCATGAAGTTTCTTGAAAATCATTTCTTCAAACAAAATAAAACCAACCAAGCATTCAGTCTCTTAATGTAGCCTCTTATGTAATTACTGAGACTCTAGAATGTAAAATAAATGTCAATCAATTTCAAACTAGTCTCCCTTCATTAATCATCGTGAAAAACAACAGAATAGCTTACAGCAGGGTTAGTGCAATGGAAGTCCATATCTCAGAGGCTCCTTCGCTGATGTTGGCCCAGTGTTTCCAGCATTCGTCAACCCTGAATTCAATGGCTAGTCGTTGACCACATCTGGTACTTTGCAATCTGGTGATCTGCACCCTCTTCGTGTGACAGAGACTGTACAGCTATCAATATCTGTCTTTGTGCTCCAAATGATGACCCCTACACCGAGTTCCTTTAAATCATCACCACTCCCAAAGAGCTGTCATGTATCTAAAGCTGGAGGAAAGTATGAAAACACAAGGTTCAGAAATGGATTTAGAACTCGATCATTTCCACAAGACAATATGCAGTTGTTTTGTCCACACAAATACTAAGTGACCACCAATACAAAAGCTAGTAGGCCTAATTACTTTTTTTAGCTACATCAGCATATTTAACGTTTGAAAGACCCAAAGATGATCTCTGCCAAATTTCAATACCTAATAAGGTCACCTGTAACTTTCATAAAAAACAATGTTGAAACATAGTACCCGTCATCGTCTGCTACAAGGGGGATCGATCTCCATGACGTGTGATGAGCACGCTGATCTTCAGCTAGAAGTGTGATGTCACAGTCGTGGACCAACACTTAACACGAACAGTACACGCATCGTACTTCTTACCTAGTAGTACAGTAGTTTTAGATGATCACCACACATGACGTGGGAGTGTACGTGGTACTAGTATATTCTCCCAGCTGTTTGGATACTCGAATGTAGTGGCAAATAAAAGTCCTTTTTACTACATACAGTGTATATAATGAACAATAATCATAAATCACCAAATTTCACCATTTTTCATTACCGTACTGATCGAGATCACCATTTCATCTGGCAACACAGTGTCAGTGATTCCGCTGTCAACTCAACAATAGCAATGTAGAGTACGTGTCTAGCGCTAGGCGCTTGCTTTAGCACAGCTTAGTAACAGTTATAGTATTTATAAGTTCTATCTTTATTTACACTCGACTACATTAATCTCTGTGTGATGAGTATGCTTGTACAATGTCAATTCAATGACTAACGACCAACGTTTCACTCATCACTCATTTTTTTTTTTAAATCAGAACTCAAATTAACTGGTCTATTTTGTTTGAAAATTAGTTTCTAAAAAAGTTGAAGACTTTACATAGTCTGCGAATAGTTCAAGCCCTAGATCCCAACGTGTACAATTAAAGACTCAACGTATTATTACATCCCAACACCCACCAGTTGAGTTTCGGCCTCGGATTCTACAACTAGCTGTTCGTAAGGTGTTCTTCGACCAGCCCCATAGCTAACTGTGTATAAGGAAAGCCCCGGGCCCGGGGTTAGTAAGGTAACTTACATGTTCGTTTACGGAGAGGTATAACGTTAGACTAGCCCGTAATACTGGAAAAACTCAACAAGTTATAATTGGATCGATCTTTTATGGTTTGCTTACCTTAAAAAATGTGAATGATATCTCCGCCCCACTCAATTTGAAGACAGAAATTTTCTCACGTCCATCACGACATCCAGCTAGGCTCTGATTCTCACGAATACCACACGCACGTAAATCTGTGATCCTATGCATAATACACGCACAGCTAGCACACACACAGCATGCACGCAATTGCACACAGTCCACGCACAGGCGACGCGTCGCTCTTCAGGTAAACCATGCCCGCGCCCAAGCCAGGGGAAATTGCGGCTGGTGATTGGCTTAGAGTAAACACATGACAAGGGAATTCTCAATTCCTATTGGCCTAGCCAAATGCGTTTAATTATGTATTCACTCAGAATTCACTCGGCTTAATTTTCACTCGGAATTCACTCGGCGAATAGGTTTCACACAAATTTCACTCGTTACAAGAGTGAAATTCACTCGACAACGAGTGAAAGTCACTCTTAATCGAGTGAAATTTTATTCACTCCTTGCGAGGAGTGAATTATTCACTCGAAATTTTTTAGAGAGTAGGCCTACATGCATCACCACTTTTTTTATTTGCCTGTAAGGTTGTATTATGGTATGGCCTGTATCGTCTGTCCATTAGGGCGGACGTCCACTTGGGCGCGGACAAGCCCCGGAAGGGTTGCGGAAGCAAATTTTGTTATTTCGGCATCCTGTCCGCGACAGACGCGGAATAACTTTGTGAATCGGCTTGTCCTGGGACATTCCTAGGACTGTCCGCGGACTGTCCGCGGACTGTCCGCGGACTGACTGCGGACATTCCTAGGAATCACTCCGGAAGAGCGCGAAATACCTCGGAATATGCTAATCGTAGCCGGGCAGCGCGGAAACATCTAGGATTACACCAGGAATGAACGCGGACAATCAGGATGCCTTCCGGACAACACAAGTTAGGCATGCGGACAAACTGCGGACAATACCAGGAAAATGGAAAGGTATAAATTTGGCACTGACTTTGACTATTCCTCATTTGACTGCTAGCCGTCATTGATGCTCCTTGTTGTGCTTCCGCAGCAGCGGCTGATATTATATTAATATGATTGGTCAATATTATTTGATAAACGTGACCACCAAAAGTCGAAGAATAGGATTGTCTGCATGTCGGCTGACGACTCATTTTTTTTTTTTATTTGTCTCATCTGGGAGAACAATCTTTCTCTGCCTACAGTCATATGGATGATATTCGCAAACTTTTTGAACCATATATATATATATATATAAAACATACATAAAAATGTAAATGTATATATATATATATATATGTAATCATGTTGATAGGGTAGTCCACGTGTGGGCAAGATAAAAAGATAAGTAACAAAACTGCAACAGTTCATGCTGTATTCACCAACGGTTTATTTCTTCACAAGAAATAAACCGTTGGTGAATACATCATGAACTTTGTTGCAGTTTTGTTTTATATATATATTCTTTCTTCCCCTTTTTTTAGACCTGTGCTCTATCCATCATGAAGTATATACATGTTTTGTCTGATACTTCTGTAGAGCATGCCAAAATGATCCAAATCATTAAATTTGTTTTTATTTCTCTGATTTTTACCCTTGTGCATCTCTAACCCTCTCTTATTTTGATCATTTTTGAACATTTTCAAGTCCGAGAATTTTTTTTTCATGCTTAGAGCTTACTGCCTATATTGTCAATGAAGTGTAAAAATGGGGAAATATTTTTAACCTACTTTAACTTACTTTTTTTTTGGGGGGGGGGGGGGTTCAGCTGGGCTGTCAAATTGGACAATCGAGTTTATTTGCAACTAAAACAAAAAGAGAAGAAAAAATTATTGGGTAATAACAACTACGAAAATTATTCAGGTAAAGAATATTTCTGAAATGATTTGTGATGCTTAATGTGTACTTAAATATATACACTCAGCAAAAAAAAAAAACAAAAGAAAGACAGAAATTTAACACTTTTTCGAGTTCATGATTTATTGCTTTTTCTCTCATTTCACTTGAATTTTGAAGTGACAGAAAATTCTTCATTTTCCTCCATCTTTAGCTTTCATTGTTATTTTGGGCTTCAAAGATATTACATTGTAATGAGACCACAGGTATATCTTTGCAATTGAATTCATGCATTTTAGTGCAATGAATTTGTCTTTTGTTCTGATATGTTGTATCATTAGAAAGCATTTACGTATGAATAACAACTTGTTCATGTTTATATAATACATTAACATTTAGCCAAAAATTCTATGTTTTTTTTTTCTGAGTGTACTTCCACCTACTTTTGTGATTTTTCAGCTGGGCTGTCACATGGCACAACCTAGTTTGTTTACAAATAAAATACGAAAACAACATAAAGGAAAATGTACCATAGTAAGTAATGGGAACCAGGAAAGTCACTCAGATGAAAAATAATTTCTGAAAAGATCAAATCAACATAAACTTACTGAGTACTAGGAAGTTAGGGGGCTGATTTCACTTCTTTCTGGTTGCTTTTTGCGCAGTCTCTACTACCTTCTTCTTTGCCTTCTGGGACCGGAAATTCCTTAGATTTACCTGTTCTTCATCACTAGACGAAAGGTGTGCCTGTGATAGGGATATTTGCATGGGGGCCTCGCCTCCCTTCTTACTCATTTTGCGCTTCATTGGCATTACGCTCGCGGAAAGTGTCGACATTTTCGTGTCTGCATTACAAAATTTCCGCATCGGTTCCGGACACTTGCATATATAGATCCGCATCGGCTCCGCGCTGTCCTAAAACATTCCTGGTGTCTTCCGCTTTCATTCGCGAAGCTTCCCCACACCGCGGGATTCTTTCCGGAGCGTGTGCGGAAGGAGCGGAAGGGTTCCGGACAAGCGGGACATCCTCAGGACATCGTCAGGACAAGTCGCCGAAGGTGTCAGGAAGTTCATTTCCGCGTCCAAATTTTGGTCTCGATCAAAATGTGGACGCGGAAATTTTTCTCTCTCCCGAAGGTGCGGAAACGCCCGGACATGTTTAGGACAGTGAGCGGACACGTTCAGGAACGTGCGGACAGGTTGCCGAAGGAGTGCGGAATACAAAATTTGCATTCCGGGTCTTGTCCGCGTCTTGTCCGCGCCCTAGTGGACGCCTGGTCTTAGCAAATTGTTGTGCAGATAACTCCTTTATCGTTTGGTAAAATTTATTCATTCTTGCATTGATGGATCATATTGATAGGTATTTGTGTGTAAAGGTGAGATAACTTTAATAGGTAGGTCAAAAGTCACGGAGGTGGTATGCCTGAAAATATGTATTTCTCAAGATAACCAAGTATTCAAGATACAGTTTTGAATTTCAAACCTGGCAAGTGTATACTTTGTAAGGTGTAAATGATGTAATGTGATTATGAGTTCATGAGGACAAAGGTGAAAGGCTACCAGATCAATATATACATGTGCCTGAAAATACACTGTTGTGATATGTTGTGAACTGTTTGAAATATAAACTTTTAACCTGGAAGATATCTACTTGGTATGGTGTCATGTAATGAGTTTGTGTGTTTATAAGGTCAAACGTCACAGATCAGAAACATGAAATACGCAAGACTCATTGAATTAGCAACTGAAAGAGATAGCTTTTTAGTTTCATCCATGTTTTAGACTTTGAAGTACGATTCAGCTTGTACAGTGGAACCCTGTTATAACAAGTGTTGAGGGACTATGAAAATGATTGTTTCTTTGGTTTAAAATCTCATTATATCAGGGTAGAAAAATAACTATAAAAAGTTTGCTCTAATTTCAGTTGATATTTTAGCCATCTAAAGACTTGTATTTGAACATTCATGGTTAAATGCTCCTCACTAAAACTGTATTAGTATCCAGTATCATAAAACATTTCTGCATGTATGTTGGTTGCATGTTGATACCTTTGAATCATCTCGTAAAAGAATTCGAGCTTACTTCATCTATTGTGAGATGAATAAATGTAGAAGTACTACACAGCATTACATGGAAGGTGTTCTCTTGATAATTTTAACCAAATTTTACACAAGTTGTATGTGTATATGTGTGAGGGTGTCTGTGTGTGGGGGTGTGTTGTGTGTGTGTGTTCTGAATTACTAAGAAAATTGCTATTTGGGTATTTCCATATAAGGGGTCTGATTTATGAAATTGGTGCCCGTTTCATCTGACAACCGCATGATTTTGTTGCTTAGAGTAAAGATACAGAGGGCTGAGAAAGATTGTAAAATGATTCTGTAAATGATATTACATCCTCATGTGTAGAATCACTTTGAAATCTCACTGTACGACACTGTATTTGCATCTGTACTCGGCACCACAGAAACATGTGGGTGTCAAATGAATCAGGGCAAGAAACATTTCAAGGGGAGAAGGGTTGCTATGTAAAACAATAACAAAAAAATGTCACTCAAGAATACTTGTCACTGCATTGCATCACTTACATTTATTGTTTGATCATATCTAGATGTGTAACGTGTGAGAAAGCCATTACATAACTCTAGATGATTCTCCACTGATTTGAGCATAAATAATGCTCCACGAATCTACATTTTCATGGTCAGGAATTTTCGCCTCATTTTGAAAGAGCAGGGAACATACCAACACTGAAAAAAAAAGGTACAAGCATTTCATGAGAACACAAAACTTGTCATTTCCCCACTTCAAAATGTCATAGGAAAATAGGAAATGGATATGAATAGAAACAAGCTATATTAGTGGCAAAATATAATTTACAGCTTCAAGACCTATCACTCTCATGAGGCATTTCCCTTCTCTGTTTGCAATTTATACAGTGGTATGTTGAAGAGAGTATCATTTTAGAAACTCCCATAAAGTATTGAAAGTGGAAGGTAACATTTAGTACATTTTTATTGACCGTTAGATTTTGAATTGAATTTTTTTCGGGGCTCATCGTAAATTCCAGTACATTACTAGGCTACCTTTGCAGACCCATGCACTGCATGTGTGTCCATCATGTATATTTTGTGAAGAAAGTTCATCAAAACTTACAAACATTTCTATATACATTCTTGCCACACACTCTATATGTTATTACATCAGCTCTTATACTTTTAGATTTGTGTTTATAGATAAAAGATACAGAGGACTGCAGCAAAAAAGGCTTAACAGTGGCTGACACACAAAACTACTGAGTAGTTGAGTTTTGTGCATTATTCAAATTGTAGATAACTGTTGACTTCCAAATTTCTCAGCAGTGGCCTAAACAAGTCCCCTGAGGTTTATATTTAATGTTTTGCTGCATTTTAGGAGGTCTGTAAAAGGTATCCCCTACCTTTAAAATAGATAGTAAGATACCAAGTGAAACAAAATACATGACAAGCATCCAGAGTCTTGTAGTTCTAAAAGGTTTCTGAACTTGACTTTCTTGATACTACTCAGAGGTGTACAGCCATGGGTAATACAATGCAACATACAAGAAAATAATCCCAATCCCAGTCCCTCAAATGTCACACTTGAAGATCCAAGAAACAAATTTTATATGTCCTTGAACCCCCTGTACACCTCGGATGGATAAGAGTTGCGGATGGTTGTGACAGCACATGAAGGAAGGCGAACACGAATCCTCCTGCCCAGAAAACCCCAACACCACCGAACCAGCTGCCTGTATGCAATGTGCCTTGATCGCCTGGACAGAAAATAGGAAATATCAATACAAGAAAGACAAGAAGGTTGGCAAGTATGTCAATATATCATCTCAATACTTGAATGCATAGGCATAGAATTGTTTTTTCCCCCTTTTGATTTGTTCATGAATACATTTTTCTCTAAACATTTCTACATCACAGGATTTGATATAGCATTGTAATTACCTAAAAGGCTTGAGGCTATAACATAGCTACAGACAGAGAAAATCCTCTCCACCCCCCCCCCCCCGCCTTATTAAAAAAAAAATGAACAGGTCCCAAGGGGGACCATGGAACCATGGAAATTACTTTGTTATATTATGGTACAAAAACTAAAATTCTATATAAAGAGCGTGGACCTGCAAAATGATTAGATATCATTTAGCTCTTTGTTATTTTTTTTTTCAACTAAATGAAATTCCACTGTACATGGTTCATGAATTATACTGTTACTTGTCAGCAGTTATTTGCTATGAAAAATGTAACTAAAAGTGTTCATTATTGTTTTCAACTACTTCCAATCTGCGGACATGCAAATATTTTTTTTTTTCTGATGATACATAAATTTGTTATAGTGTGAACCATTCTCACAAATCTGATAAACTTCAACTAAAGTTCAATAGAATGTATATAGTAGCACATTTGCACTAGTATGGGTACTCACTCATTCTCAGTTACATCCCTTCGGTGGTGATCCTCATACTGCTGTACATATTGAAAATACGCTGTCTCCAGTACCCACTTGTCTAAACATACTGGCTGGAATCCTGGGTGCTCCGTGATGCAATTCAGGTCCTCCTCACCGTCAGTGTAGTCACTCATCTTCCTCACCAGTACAGGAATTCTTTGCAGCATATGGACTCCCTCACTGACTGCATCAAATGGGATACACCCACCACTGCATGTACACACATGTATTATCAAAACACAAAGCATGAATATAAAGTGATGTTAAAAGGGGTATTGTTTATATTATGTATTGTTATAGTTCTGCAACAGTGAATCGTCTGCACAAATTAATACGTAAAATAGCCATGCGAGCATGTACTACATGTAACATTGCTGGGCTGCCAATTTTGAGCATTTTATGACATCAGTATAAAAAAAGAAAAAAAAACACACTCTATCACGTATGTTTTTTTTAATAGAATATAGAAGAACAAGATATTTCATTATACTTCTCAGCCTCTCGGGCTACCCGAGGTTGAGATGACCTCCGCAAGATGTTGAGTTACACACTCAAAATTTAAACAAAGCTCTATCACTATAAACCAGAGGCGTACATCTCTCTACAAAAACACATCGTTTGTGAACGATGGCTTGCCACCTGATGGCAGTGCTCTGCTATACTGTATAGAGTTTGTGGTAATCATCCACTTTAGCGGAATGTAGGTATTTTTGGTTGCCTGGCTTATTTCAGTTGAGGGTTTATTCCATTAAAAGTTTGCCTGAATTAGCAACCAAACATATCCCACTAAAGTAAATAATTGCCATAATCTCTATGCAGTAAATAGCAGTTATTGGCACTATCATAAAATGTAAAGCTTTGTCACTCCAATGCTGTGTATTTTCTGGTTTAGTGGCAATATTTATACATGGCCTAGTGATTTGGAGACTCTACTTCATACTTTTACGAGAAGATAATCATAAAAAATACTTATGAAGAAATGACAGCTATACCTATCTTTCCGTAGGTCTATCAAAAGTACTAGTAATAGGCCTAGGCTACTGTTCTTCTTTGTGTTACCAGCAGCCCACGGCCCACTTCCGAATCTTCCTTCACTTCTGTTCTGAATACCACATATCTCACTTCTGGTAGGCCCTGTGTATAACGTATACTAATGACAATGTACCCTGTACAAAATAAGACTTATGTTGTCCTTTTTCGAAACATAATTTCAAACTTTCAAAATATATGTAACAAAGGTTAGACTATAGATTAACAAATGAGCATAATATATTTGAAACTATGACTGGTAATGAGAAGTACAAGTTCACTTTAATTTACCAGTTATTATTTCCCAGTCTCACTGCTCCTGCAGCAGCAGGCGCAGGTGCTTCGCCGTCAAGATCAGCGGCACGAGCTTCAGCATCTTCCCCGAGCTCGCCCGGAGGCGCGTCCACCACCTCTGCAAGCGGCTCAAACAAATAGGGCGAGATACCCCTTGCCGCTGGCTCGTCTCCACTGTCGTCATCTAATTCCTCCATCTCTGATTCGGAGGCGCACTAGCGCCGATTCGGGTTGCGTTCATGACAATGTGTCTTCCAAATCCGACTCAAACCCCAGATCCATTGTCAAGAAGCGGCGTTTTCTCAAAGTTTCAAAGCTACCAATGCAGTCCGAGCGCAAACGCTAGCGAGTTATTGCAGCTGAATTGGCCGTCTGCTCAACAACGCCAGTCGCGCTAGTCAGTCGTATTGACCAAACTTATGTGTACGCAAGACAATGCCCGTGTTAACAAGTGCCCAAGTATTAGACCGGAGAAATAAAACGCCTGTCCTATACGTCTAGTATGCAACACATTTTCGCACGAACAGGTTTGGGATGAATAAAACAATGTTGACTATAAATAAGATAAACTTGGTAAAATATGGGCCCAAATCAAATTATATCGTATGTGTATATAGAGTAATGTTCAAATTCCTTAAACGTGGGCTTTTCCCCTTAGTTTACACTTTCAATACTTCATAATCGTGCTTTCAAAAGAGGGCAAAATTATCGCTCACACGTATTTTTTAACACGCAGTGCAATGCAGATATGCGACCCCTTCGAAGCCGAGCTGGCTCGCATATTCTGGTTGTGACGTTGTACACAGGCTGTCAATCATCCGCCGCTGAGCCGGATTTTTTAGGGGCGTTCCCGATAGACTTAGGTTTTGACAATTTTTAGTGAAAATGGGTCATATTTTTGAAAATCCAATGACGGATTCGAACTCAGACGTACACAATACGTGTAATTAGCCTTTGTTTACATGTTAAAATAGTATACCTTTAAGTCCTTGTCAAATGAAAAATATCAGGCAAAAGTCAACCAAACGATATATCTCCTGAAAGGAAATTTACCAATCTTTGAGATGACATGATAAAATCTGGTTTGTTAGATCATCCTGGCGTGTTCTAAGGGAAAGAATGTCCTAAGGTGCGAAAATTGGCAATTGTACATCGTTCAAAATTCTCACCCATATACATATATATAAAATCACAACAGAGGAATGCAGGGAATGCATTAATAGCCAATCTTGATTTAATGAATAATCCGAATTTTCGAGGATCCTTCCTCTTCTTCAGGGATGACAGTGCGAATATTCACAATGATTATTGAGAGTGAGGTGTTACTACCTTGCTAGCACGCGCAATATGGGTAACCAAAACAAAAAATAATTATATGATATTGGATGGCCTTGAGGTTAATACAAGGAAATATTGGACGAGCTATGCACAAATATTGGACGAGTTGAAGACGAGTCCAATATTTTGCTTAGCGAGTCCAATATTTATATTATATTGGATGGCTATGAATGGGATACCAGGGGATATTGCACGAGTTAGGGCCAATATTGCACGAATCGAAGATGAGTGCAATATTGACCCTAACGAGTGCAATATTCCCTGGTATTCCATGAATCAAGGCCATCCAATATGATTATTATCATCTATACAATCAAGCAGAGCAAGCATAAACTGCACAAAATTACCTGGCTTCTACTCGTCTTTGAAGTTGACTCGGCAGTCCCATCCCAGCGCTGAAAAGGGGAAGCCCCTAAAACTGCGTATGAAACAAACAACTAGCAAGATGTTTGCGCGCTTGTGAAAAATGTAACAAAATGACGCGCACTAGTAGCAAGCGTTTGCGCATTCAGCAAGCGCTCACGCAATAAACGAGACAGAACTGAATATCGTGTGATCTTGAACGGCAAGTAACAACGGTAGCCTATGGGGAATTAATAAGTTGGTCTATGCGATTCGTTCAATAAGCTCTGATATTGAACGGTAAAAAATGAGCGGACTACAATACGCGTTTTTAATGCGCCGCGAAAACGTCCTATATAGATGATAATTCCTCGTATTAACCGAAAAAAGGACATCCAATATTATCATTATTATCCTACAGAGGATTTTAGCAAAGAATATTTTCACTTACCCTTTGTGTCTCCGATTGCTGTATGGTCTCCTAATTGATCCCGACATGGGGTAGGCGTATGGTACACTCTTCAGTAACACAAAGAACTCTGAAGAAATGTCTGAAGAAGTCTGAAGAAATGTCAATTTCAACACCAGTCTATTTACAAAATAAACAGACTTCCATCTCTATTGGAAGTTATTGTAGTTGATGGTTATGTTGCTGCAGTTATTAAAGACCAGGGGATGCATTTCCATACTTGTGGTCGTATTGCGAGAAGCACTGGCCATGTTGATATCGTAAATTCGCTCCGGTTGAGGACCAATTATGTCATCAATCAATGCAAATTGGGAGTCAGAGAAAATAGGACTCTCTTCTTGGTCCTGCTCATTGTACTCATGTAGATCTAGGCCTACCTCACTTTCACCTGTTCTTGTTTGTTTGGGTCCTGGGCCTTGATGTGATGGCAGGTCTTCATGTACTTCTGTATCATCACACACGTCTGGAGATACACTGGTCTTATCCCGCGAGTGAGTAATTGATGAAATCAATGCATCAGACAATTCTCTCTTACGCTTGCCGGTAACTAGTCCAGTGTAGCTTCCGAGGCGAGCCTCATTGTGATGCCCAGAAATGCTGCAGATATCGTGGGCACTGAATCCCGTGCGATCGAGAATTGTCATAGCAGTGGCACGAATACAGTGGTTTGTGTAGATGCGTGACAATTCAGCTTTCTTGCTAATAGTTGACATCATTTCGCCCAATGTTCTCTGACCCACTGCCATGTTTTTGTACCAGGAATTTGTCTTTGCCTTTGGTGCTTCTGAAGTGATAGGTGTCTGGAAAAGGGCATTGCATTTCGGGTTCAGTTTCGAAATGTACTTTTCATAGGAAGATACTGGACACCCAGGCTTTCCCGATGAGTACATACGTCCTGCATCTACTCTACTATCTGGGTTGTCTTCTCTTGTTTTCTTTGTCAATTCGTCTTTACTTTGATAAACGTACTTTCTTCCGTTGCTGTCCTGATCTATCTTAAAATGATCTGGAGTTAGTTCACGAAGATTTTCACGACCTCGACGACAGATGAATAGCATCAGTTCGAAGAAAACTTTGTATTGGAGACCTTGAGGAGTATCCTCATCAAATACCCCTGATTTGTAGAGCTGATCTATGTCCTCCTGTGAAATAGGACTCTTATGAGTTGTATCTCCCTTTTCGAGTGTCTTCAACTGCACGAGAGCAGCTTGAAAAGCAATATTTGCCTCACTGAATTCGACGTCTTTAGTTATGTCTATAATTCTCGCTTCTTTGCCATCAGGTCTTTTTAAGTGTCTGTTCAAACCTTGCCTGATTTCCAGCAGGCTAGCCCTTTTGTAGTGATCTCCGTCTACCTTTCTCACTTCCAGATAGAACTTTCGGAGAATATTTGCAAGATCGGGCTTTTCAAGCTGTTCGAAATCGGTATCTAAGTTTTTCTCACGCAGATATTCTTTGAATACACTCACCGAGATCTTGGTGGCTTTGTGCGTATTCTCACTGTCCTTTTTATTTAGAAGTTTTACATAATCCTCTGCATCCAGATCTGCAAATCTCCGACGAGCTGTAGATCTATCCATGGTAGCCGTCATACACTGTTACGTCGAGATCTAACGTTAGCTAATTTAGACCAGAATAAGACGTTCTTGGATCTTGTTCCCGAGATCTACCGTAGATCGTGAAAGACCGAATGAACACATCTAGTAACGTAAGTACATGCATGCAAATGCATGCGCATTGTACTAGCATGCACACACACACAAGCGGCGGCCGGCTAGCTTGGCTACTACTAGCTACAGTACAGTGATGTATAAATTTGTGTATCGCGCGCGGGCTATCTAGCAGTAGCACTGAGCTGATCAATCGTCGTCGCCTGCACACAAAAAAATGCGACTTGTTTTCATCAAACCTAAATTTAATTTCCTTTCATGAAAGTGATATTTTGAAAAATTGTATGAAAAACAATTTTAACTAATTGATATATGAAATCTGTTTGTATAAACGCAGAAATTTAGAAGAAACGACATTTTAGTTAATTTGTGATTGACCAATCACAGACGTTTTTACTTCATATTTCGGGTCATCTCGCGAATCTCAACCAATCACAGTGCAGTTTATAAAAAAACTTTGGTGAATCCCCTCTTGCCCTCCAATATTTTAAATATTGGTCGCTTCGGCAAAAAATATTGGTCTAGTTCAACAAACTTGCTAAGTAAGTCTGAGGTTAAGAGGTGCATCGACAAAATAACACTTGTATTTGGGCTCTAAAAATCCTCTGTATGGATAATAATAGTATACTAATGATGCACAGGATAGAGTGCGTTAGTGTAGGCGTAGTGCACTCGAGGGTATTTACAATTGTGAAACATGCACGAGGCGAAGCCGAGTGCATGTTGCACTACATTGTAAATACCCGAGAGTGAGCTACGCCTACACTAACGCCACGAAATAATCCTGTGCATCATTTGTTTATAAAATGGGTCGAAAATTCGAAAACTATCATCATTTTTCAGCGTTTTTCACGTACCTTTGTGGGTCAAGGCGTCCGAAGATGTTCGTCCCAACCTTTTACGCACGTCGCACTCGCGGAAGTCCCGCACATACAGTATAAGTATAATGGGGGGTTGGGTTTCCGGACACCCGCATGAAAACTTACTTATTTTACATAGAATATGCACCCTTTACCTTAAAGACTTGATATAGACTCCTCATATAGGCCTACTAGACAACATACTCTGAAAACGGCGTGAGAACTAACCTGCTAAATCGTTGGATTTGCTCTTCAAAGTGACTCCATGTACGCGTCCGGTCCCATAACGCTTGGTCTACTGTACTGTACAAAGTGTACGTATAGTACAGTATACGTACGTACGCCACATATCGTCGGTCGCATTACGAACCGGCGAATGTTCGAATTTGCGCGAAAACACGATTACGAGATAATCGCGTTTAAAGAATCGGGACTTCTTTAAACGTATAAAAACGTGTCTTATAACCGCACATTGATGATGATATTAAGAGAGTTATGAAAGCGGAATTTTCTGCTTTGTTTGATACTAAATATTATTTTGTAGCTGCACCTGGGGCTCTGTGGTAGTGATGCAAAGTGCGTTTGCCGGTTCGTAAAACCCCCCATTTCAGCGTTTTACGTACATCGCGTACTAAAGAGAGGGCATTACGAACCGGCAAATGTTTACATTTGCCGGTTCGTAAAGTCCATGCTCAATACGTGTGGACGTAGCGAGTGCGCATTACGAACCGGCAAATGTAACATAAAATGGCGCGTATCATCACACATTCCACACGCTTAGGTGGTACGCGCACAGTGTAATGTATACATTCGCCGCTCTAGGTAGTGGGATTGTGATTCATTCATGTTCAGTCATGTTCATTCATGTTAGTTGTATCATAATCATGGATATTAGGAAAGTGTAACAAACACCACAGTTATTTTCTCAAACTATACAACCTACCTGTACTTTTACACATTAATTGTTGATGCGAGTAATGTTATCAAACTGTGCAATGGGTTTTTGATTGGATGAGTACCGTTCTATTAAAGTGTGCCTGGTAGTCACTGCAGGGCTGCCAACTCTCACTCATCGAGAGTGAGACTCACTCATTTTGGTCCTTTCACACTCTAAAACTTTATTTCATTTGCATGCATTTCTATTGATCTCACTCATTTTGCCTCCTAAATCATAGCATTGGCCTATGGCAGTCTCACTCTCAACTAGTTTCAAATGTTGGCAGCCCTGTCACTATCTATAAATATTACAAGTGTTAAGTCATTATCAGTATTGAGAGAATATAATTACACCCATACAAACACAAACATACACAAACACACATACACGCACATATACCAGTAAACACACTCGAACCCACACACACAACCTACTTTCTGACACATTAATTGTTGATGCCAGTAATGTTATCAAACTGTGCAATGGGTTTTTATTGACTACTGGATGAGTACTAAAAGTGCGCCTGGTAGTCACTGTCTATAAAAAAGTGTAAATTCATTATTGAGAGAATATAATTACACCCATGCAAACACAAACATACACAAACACACACTATACATGCACATACCAGTACACACACTCGAACAAACACACACACACACACATACCCTCTTACAAAGCAGTCATAATCACCTTGTTCTCCCAATTCTAGGTATCTGTGTCTCTCTCACTCCTCTTTTTTTCTTTTGTTCTTTTTTTTTGTTTTCTATTCACCAGTCCCCAAGTTTGTGAAGAATTCTGCATTTTATTAATTCAAAATGCACCATTCCACATGTGTGTTCATAATTACATACAGTAACTACAAAACAAAGCATTCTCCTCAAACTTCCAGATGTAACCTGTAAATTCAGAGAGTGATTTTTTTTTTTATGCATTTTCGACAGCTCACAATAATTACATTGCACACTATTATTACAATACATTAAATTACAATTGATACAAAATAAATGTGACATTCTCCATGATACTTCACTATGTAATCTCACTTGGAATGAGAAGTTAGGCATTTGTTGCATTTCAGAATTGTGTTCTGACCACTATAAAAGTGGTGCAATAACATGGCTAGCCATTCTCTTTCTAGGACCAGAATTTTCAAGGCATGATAATATTGTCTGATAGACATTCTGCCATTTACACTGAGGCAATCATAGCCAAAAGATTGATATGGTTACGTGTTAAATCACATCTTTGATGGTTAAAATGTGTTCTACCATCTACAAATATTTCTGACTTTTTGTAGGCTTCCCCACTGTTCAGCTTTTTTTTTTTTTTTTTTTGACAATTCTGTTTTAGATTCCATGAATTTTTTCATGACAACTGAAGATCTATCAGGAATAGAACTGATGTCAGTACCTACATATTCTTCCACATGAAAATCTTCTGGCTTTGCACTGACATCTATCTTCCACTCCCTCAAAAGCCTCAATGGCAGTAGTTTCCAAATTTGCAATGAAGAGACAATAAATGGCATACATACTGGAACACTACACTTTATTTCTATTGTTTCTTTTATATTGAATAAGGTCCTCCCGAAGTGATAAAAATTGGTCGATTTGTGTGAAACTGTGTTGAAATTATTGAAAGCATGTAGCAAATATGTAACACTGAAGATAAAATAATTACCAGAAAGTATTACAAACTTGATCATGCATCAAGTCTATATTTGTACAAGGCACTATGAGCAAGAAATTCACCAATAATTCCCTTTCCTTTCCTTACAAGAAACATGTACAATAGTTTGCCTAAATGGTCTTTATTTTAGGAAAGTTGGTCAACAGTTAGTGCACTACATATAATAATGTAAATACAACCAGATGTATACCAACAAGACTAGATAGAGGGCAATATAGAATACATACAGCATAATATGAATATGCTGTACTTCCATTAAACTTCACAAACAGCTTTCTATTGCTTTCCTGTGTCCGGTTACCATCAAAATCGGTTCTTCAATGTCTGACAGGGACATTGCTTTCTCGAGATTTAACAGTTTTCCATCATCCAGCAAGGTTCAGTATTCTTTGTAATCTGAAATAAGAGTGGAGGACTTAGTCTGCTTTCAAATTGAAATCAGGTACACCTAATGCAAGGAAAACAAACACATAATTTGATGAAACTGCCAAGTCTGGTTGAATAATTGTTACTTCATTTACTGTTTTTTTTTTAAACTATTGTTTGCAGAAGACAAACTATTTTCTTTAAATTTTACAGGTTGCCTGCCACATACTTTTTCTTACAAGAGTGAAGGATAAAGAAAAAAAAAAGATAATCAAAGTATTTATCACATGTTTAAATTATTTTACATTTGTTATTGGAAAATTAAGTTTTGGCTCATAATTGCTTTTTTAGGAATTTGCACCACACAGACAGATAATGCAAGAAATACAAACAACAGTTATATAATGCCCTGAACTTCTCAACTCCAGTTGAATTACCTTCAGTTTCAAAGGTAACATTGCTGCGTTGTTTCTTAGAATGCGGACACCACAGTTGTTTGTAGAGGCTCTGCTTCTGTTGCTGCTGCTGCTTCTAGCAGTGTTGCTAATGTTCCTGGAAGTGCAGATGCTAAAGTTGCAAGTAGAGGCTCTGCTGCTACAGTGGTAAGTAGAGGCTCAGTTGCTACAGTTGTAAGTAGAGGCTCTACCACTGCTGTCGTACTTAGAGGCTCAGCTGCTAGGGCTGTATGTACAGGCTCCGCTGCTGCTGCTTCAAGCGGTGCTGCTGATGTTTCTGGGGATTCAGCTGTCACAAATCGACGTTGAGGCTCTGCTACTGCTGTCGCAAGTAACGATACTGCTGGGGAAGTTGTAAACAATGCATCAATGAAAAAAATTATGTGACCATCCTGAGGGTAGAATCAACAAGATTTATACTAGATATACTTGCAAACATCTATCATGGACACTAGAATCTACAGTGTATTACATGCACATAAAGCAAATTATCAGTAATTGATTTTGTTTTGGGACTGAGAAGAGACGTTGACATAATAAATTGTAAGTAATAATCAATATCAGACTTTTAAAGAAAGGAAGTGGAAAGCTAACAGTCTTCAGCATCCTACAGTCATTACAAACTGCAATTACGACATTTGTTTTATTCATTACACAGAATTGAACATTTATATTGAAATGGTAATGCAATGAAAGTACATTGTACCTACATGATACTATGCATAAAAATCTCAACATCATTTTAAAATGAAAAAAGACATAATATATCTTGATAAACTTATTGATGTAGAACAAATCAGTAACTATGTATTCAAATTACCTCAGGCAGAAAGAGGAATGCCCTCGTCATCTGACATCCTACGTCCATCCATGGGCATGTTGAAGACTTGAAGCACCCTCCCTTTCCACCAGCCTTTTTCACTTCTCATATGTACGCAGGAACCTTGTTTCGGTTTGGTCCGTTGAGCATGATAGAGGTCACTTGAGCTGACAGGATTCATAGAACCATCCCTCTTCCACTTGACAAGAACATCTATGCCCATGGTGGTTCAAAAACACACACACAAAAAAATTGTATGGACAATTTCAGTGAGGAATTTGACAGTTGTGTCATACACTATGTGATAAAACATTACAAGTACCTGCAGGTTTGAAAAATGTGAAGAAGAGTATTTCTTAGAGCTAAAGCACAATTTCAGAAGAAAAAACAAATAACATAAGGAAATTCTTTACAGGCAATCACCTACGACATTTTGTGAGACAACATGAAAATAGCTACAGCCAGCATACCTATTTGAAATGCAAAATAAATTGTCATCAAAGTCTGCTGATCTCTGAAGGGCATAGTAATTCAGGTGCTATTGGTCGAGCTTTTACACCTTGGGGTTGGCAAAGGTAAATAATGATAACTGCTACACATTCTTTGATTAGAAATGTGATGTCTTTCACATAAAAACCTAACAATCTTATACACAGAAGTGTTAGTGCTTGCTTTTTTCTCTTTTAATACATTGAGTAGCAGTCAACATTGATATACATGTATGAAATAATTACAGTAAGGCCATTAGAAACTTCCCCCAAGTATGCTCAAGCAGGTGCCTAGGGAAGAGCTTGTAATATCAACATGAGCCTGTCCTCACCAGGTTAATATCTGCATAAGATACTTGACAGTAGAGTTAGATAAGTTCGACATTACAGAAAAGGTATGACTACATTACCTAGTACATTCCAGATATCAAAACAGTGATTTCTGTCAAATGACATGGTATTGTTCAATCATCTATTCCACTGAAAGTAATAAATGACCTATTCCATTCACCGTAAACTGAGAAATGTTTGTGAATACCTGGTTCCCGGTACACTTTATGGTCCACAAGTACCGGTACCATAATCACTTGTTACGAATCAAACTTACCATTATAGGCAGAAGGAAAAACATCCTCATCACCATTACTCTCTGCGGTTGTACGTAGAGGCTCTGCTGCTACAGTCTGAAAGGCTCAGCTGCTACCGTTGAAAGTTAGGATCATGCTGCTACAAATGTAGAGTTTTACAGTAGCATACGTAGACGCTCTGTTGCAATAGTACTGTCGGTAGGCCTACTGTAGTACATAGAGGCTTCGCGACTACAATTGTATGGAGAAGTTCAGCTGCTACAGTTGCACTTTACAGGCTCTGCTAATGCTGCTCCTGCGCCGAGAGGTGCTGCTGATGTTCCTGGGATGCTAGCTGCTACAGTTGTAATGATAGCGGTGCTGCCTTTGTTTGTGGGGACTCGGCTCCTGCTTGTAGTGGCCTGCTGCTCCTAGAATTATCCCCAAGATATAAATAAGGAAAATCATGTCAGTGTTATCAGGGCACAAATAGGATACCGCGGTAACTTATATAGAATAAAAATCCCTGGATATAGGCTTATACTTGTACCGGTACATGAGTGTTAAAAAAAAACTGTGAGTACCGGTACCGGTAATCAACTTCGTTTAATTTTTCTGAAAGTTCATTGATATCTGTCCCGGTAATCAAAATAAGTAACATACCGGTGAATACAACCTCGATCTAGCCTATAAATTTACTGTTTATGCAGGATTTCAGTTAGACAGTAAAGGCCAGAGCAGCTATTCTTGCATGCTTAAGGAAGCTATATGTAACTATAACTGACTTAACACTGACGCTAAACAGTCTCATCATGCAATTTCATTCTTACTTAGGGCCTGAATACTTTTTTTTTTTTTTTTAATGCAACAACATGAATCTTTGAAAACAATGATAATCATTTATTACTTTGGGCCTATTTTCAGTTCTACCTGGGTATTTGCAATTGCTACACGATATTTTTTTTTTTCAGTTTATAGATTCTACTATGCTTTAGTTTAAAAAACAATGCATCCGGGTTGTATGGGAGGATTGCTTTATCTCTGACCAAGAATAATCAAGGACCACCTTCGACAAAAATGGTGGCTAGGTGTACGACACTGTGTAGGATCTACAACTACAAGGAAATGAAATACACAGGAAAGCTACTTTTACATGATAATGTCGAGCAATTCTACTTCTCTGATGTAATATTTTATGATTACACATTAACCTGCCCCGATTATCATTACTTTTGTTTTTAAACAGAAGATTAAATAACAAATGAGCAACAAAATGCACCTAGTAGTTACATACCAGCACAATTCCGAGTGCATGGGACTGATGGTGATGACGAGCCTTCGCTCGGGGCCTCGCAAGCTCCTCGATTCGCCCCACATACCTCACGTGTGTTCCGTCTGAACAGGGATTTTACGAACCGGCGTATACGAACATTTGCCGGTTCGTAATGTCACAAATTGCAGCATTTGGACATTTTGAAAATTCGTCACTACCAAAAATACATGTTTTCGTGAATTTTGCGATTTGATATTTTGGGGATAGATAGAGTTTGGTATGGACATTCAAAAAATGGAAAAAAGTGAATTTTGAAAAATTGACCCAAATTCGAACATTCGCCGGTTCGTAATGCGACCGACGATATGTTATGCACAAGGGAAGACAGGCCGGCAGGCCGGCAGCCCGAACTAGAAGTTGTTTACAGGATTGACAGCGCGTACGCGTATGCATGCAATTCATCAAAGGAGCCGCCGCGCGCACAGACGATCGGCAATCTACCATAGGATTCGACCTGTACAGGCAGTGCAGTTGTACTGAAGTAAAGGAAGGAGGTGTGTCTCATTTCAGCGCTTCCTATTGGCTACATTCTTGAACCCATTTTATAAATAATAACAACAAACGCATGTTGTGCGCTTATGAGTGTCATACTCTACGTCATAATAGAGAAGACGTCACACTAGGATTGCGCGCGCTGCACAAAAAGATCATGAGACAATAATAGCAATAATAGAAACGTCATAAAGGCAATGAAGTTAACATGATACAATGAAAGTGCCAATGGATTTTCACAGTTTGAAGTTTGAAGTTTGAAGTTTGATTTATTACTCAACGACCCTCATGGGGTATGGGAGTACAATGTCAATTAAGAATACACAAAATAGAAAAATTTTAGATAAGAATTAACATATATACATGTAGAATATAATTGTGACCGACGACAACGGTTTCAGGCAAAAGTCGGGAATCTTGAAAATGCATTTTTTCACTGAATCACATTGCCCATTTCCTAAGCTTTACATTGATATTAAATGCTTGTATCCTTCGGCACCATAAGTGGGCAAAGAAAGAGAAATAAAATGCACTTTTTAAGTTGTTAGCCTGACAAGATTGCGAGAAAACAGGCTTTGAAAATTCACTTCTTTCTCAAAGACAATGTCCGAGCGGCGATGCAAGGGGAGAATCACCCATCCGTACGATGGTGCCAATCGGTGTTAAGCCCCGCCTCTAGCAACCACATCGCCTTCTGATTGGCTCACTGAGAGAGTCAAATTTCCCGGGCACCTTCCTCGGAGCTTAGCGTATGGAGCCGAAAAACAATGCGTTTCGCTCGGGTTTGTTTACCAGTACGTCTTTCAAGATGGCGAATACTTGCACGTATGGTGTACATTATGTGTATGGTGCACGCATTACGCAATGGCATCCACACGCCATGACTGTGTGCATGTAACAGGAGCTGTGGCGAATCCACACATTTACAAATCGCGTTTTCATTGTGGTTGATTTTTCTTCATCATTGGCGACCCTTTGAAGGCAGAAAATTGCTAGTGCTGGCAAGGGTCACGCTTCCTGTTTGTTTTGCTTTTACAAGACATATATATGTTGCTTTGTTCGGTGGTGCTAATTAAATTAAAACAAACAAACAAACAAACACGACTCATTAGTTTGGTGCGATCTTGACGTGTAGTATTTGAATACAATTGGTCACATGTGACCGCTTCTTTCCTCTTATCTACCTTCCATTGAGTCAGTCTGCTGTCATATTTTTTACTACATGTACAAGTAGACAAATTTGAGAATATTTAGTTTTCTTTTCACACGATTATGTCATGCTACTACGCAACATAATTTTTGTTTCACTTCCGTTGTCGAACATTGCGGTAGAATAGTTTGGATAGAAAGCCAAACGAAGAGCACGCACTATGTACAGAGCGAGCGTATATAAACCACTATAGCAAGAACAATGGAGCATGACCTTAATCGTGCACGCGTGGACAAAGCATTCCCCAAACGCTGCAACTGGTGTCTCCGAAAGCCGAATTATGTAAATATATGCGACGCATCAGCCAATCGCATGCGAGACCCTGCGCCGTAGCAATACTGGAGATGTTGGCGCGGCGTTTTATTTTATTTATTTATTTATTTCAATATTCTTTTAGCAGGGTAGCCCTTTCAGTTGGTTAACTGTTCTACCAAGGGGTCCTGCTCACATTATGTACAGATAAAAATGTCATGATCATCAAAGTCAAGTACAAACAATGAAATAACTTATATTACAAATCAACCACTACACCAAAACAAGTATACAAACAAACTCAAACATTAATACAATTACAGCTTAATAACAGCTTGATAGGGCAATCAGAAAAGTATTGCCACTTCACCTACCCCCCCCCCTTATAATTGTTATCATACAATATCATCAAATTTCGGACTTCATTATCATTTCTTCATACAAAAAAAAAAAATTAATGAACTTAGTAATATATAACACAAACTAACATAATAACGTTCGAAAGAAGCTAGAAACTGACGAGTGCGATCCAACATAGGATGCTTAAAATTCCATTTTCGATAGGAAAAACTTAGTCTTATGCTATAGTGTAGATGTAGAAAACATATCAAAGATTCAATTTCTGCAAAAAACCTAAATCGACAAAAATAATGGTCAAAATCTTTGTACCCCGCCTAGGAGGGAATTTGCTCTTGCGAGTTTTGCCTGAAACTGTTGTCGCGGGTCACAAATATATACAAGATATCAACATACTTTTCAAATAGAATTTGCATAAAAGTATGTTATAAATAATATACTATACAAATGTAAATCAATCACATGAATTACGAACGATGCAGGCACATACCTGATGTAAATAATCATGCAAAGGGTATATAAAACAAACTAAATCAAATGAAATAATAAAGTGCAGTAACTAACTAAAAAGGACACTATTACCTTACAACACCTCGAAATGTTTGACAAAGTCTTTTTCCTAGTGGAATTGAACAATTGATCATATTTAGATGTGTTAGGATACTTCCTCTAATATTTTTAAAGAAATCTTTTGCGTTCTGTCTTAAAGAAGGGACATACAAACAAATAATGAAATTCAACACCAATATCATTTTGAGAACAATAGGTACACAAACGTTCAATTCTTGGAATGTCTTTGTAACGCCCAGACACTATTGGAAGCTTATGATTAAGGCAACGAAAACGTGTTAAAGATTTCCTATCATTTTCATTAAGACGAATCAGATACTTTTCAAAGCATAATTGCTGCTTAAATATTCTATAAACAGTGCATTGATTGTTTAACTCAACATCACTGTGCCACTCCTGTTGACTCATATCTTTAATTTTTGTATTTATTATTCTTTTGAATGAAGATAAAGATAGATTACTTGCTTGACTCTTCCACACGTCAGAAAGGCCTAAGCTATCAAGAGTATTCTTTACTTTGAAAATCCAACCCATTTGATTTTTCCCCTTCAAAAAGGAGAAAAATTCAAAGCTATAAATGATGCTTGATAATTTAGCTGATTTCCGATTTATGAGACGATACCAGAACATTAGCATTCGACTAGTGACAATTTTTTTTCTATTTGTAGTGCCCAAGTTCACCGTAAGTCATGCAATTGGGAGTTCTCTTGTTCAGACCAAGCAATTCTTTACAGAACTTCAAATAAAACGTTTCAATTTGAATTACATTTTCAAAACCCCGAATCTCACATCCATATAACAGTATTGTTAATATCAATTGATCAAATAGCTCAAGTTGAATATCAACAGGTAAACAAAGAGATGAAATTTTGCTCTTCATGGAGTACATAGCTCGTTGTGCTTGAGTTACTTGTTTATTTATAGATTTTTTGAAGCTATTGTTATAGTTGAAAATGGTTCCTATTTCCAAAAAAAAAATACACATACTCATCAATTACACTTAAAAGTTCATTGGCAAAATAGAACGTTGGAATATTTCTAACTTTTCCTCTAGAAAAAATAACAACCTTCGTCTTTTATGGTATTAACAGTAAGATGCCACAATTGGCAATAATCAGAAAGAGCGTTAAGAGCATCTTGTAAATCATTCGCACTTTCAGCAAGTACAATAGTATCGTCAGCGTACAAAAGAGTGAATGAATTTATATAAACATCCATTTCATTCTCATAAAAGTCATTCAGAAATCATTCAGATACAGTGCAAATAAGATTGGAGACAAATTTTCACCTTGCCTTACTCCTACGTTACTCTGAAAAAAATCGGATTTCTTACCACCAGATGAAATACAAGATTTAGCGTTGTCGTATTGACTATCACACGCAATAAGTTTCCATCAATCCCGTCCTTCAATAATTTATCCAAAGCGAACTTCGATCAACTACATCAAAAGCTTTTTTATAATCCACAAAAGCACAATACATTTTTTTTCTTTTTTTTTTTTTGTAAATGCCAATCAACAATTGCGTGCAATGAAAAAATATGATCCATCGTAGAATAACCTGACCTGAAACCGGCTTGAACTTCACCAAGTAGATCATAAGAGTCAATGAACAAAGTAATGCGTTCATTTAGAATAGCAGTGAATAGCTTACCAACACAACTTAAAGGTGCATGGTCCCCGTGTTTTAGTCAAATGCGTACGCGGGCGCACGGCGCAAGATTCCTATAGAGACCTATGCTATCGACTTCTCTTGGGCGCTTACGCTTTGGCCCACTTTCCCGAGTCCGAAGAAGTCCGATCCACTGTGTCAGTGGTCCGATCACATTTCGGCTCATGATTCGGCTCAGGGGGATGACAGCTTCAGCAAATTTCTTTTGTGATGTCATAATAAGAAGCACATATGCACGCACCCTGGCATTACTGCAGACTGCATGATGCGCAGAGAAGACAACGAAGACAACGTTACTTAGCAACACCTACGCGCTTTACTCTTGATGACAGCTCAATTTCGGCAATCTTCGTATCAGTGCTAACGGTGATCGGCAGTAGCATCAACAGCGCCATCTACACTACCGGGACTATGCCCCTTAAAGAGGGTGATACCCCTGTAGTTATCAGCAGCATCAGGTGAGCCTTTACCTTTGAACAAAGGTTTAATCAAGCCTACCACCCAGCTTGAGGGTATTATACCTGTGTCACGCACTACATTAAACAGTTTGGTAACAAGTTTCAAAAGAGATTTAGAACTATTCTTTAACAATTCGTTTAGAATCATATCATCCCCAGGAACCTTGTCATTTTTAAGACGTTTAAGCTGCTGTATCACTTCAGACTCATCAATTCTTCGACTCAATTCATAATTCATGCCAATGCCATAATCAAGTTCTACGACATCAGTATTCGAAGCTTGATTGTTTAAGCTTTTAAAGTGTTCAAAGAAATCTTCTATTTAAATGTTCGAAGGCGCTGTAGTTCCTTTTTTATTTCTACTCATAATATTCCAGTAATCTTTGGGGTTTTTACTTTTCAAACTCCTTATGTTAGTATGTAAGTCAGCAAAGTATTTTCCTCTCTTTGATCGTACAAAGTTTTTATAACTCTTGCCAATTGTTCTCTTTTCATCCATATAATCTGATCTATTTTCTCGACATTTGTTTTTTATTTGCATGAATTTTTTCCTATATTCTTTGCACTCTTTATCAAACCATGGCTGTGAGCTAGAAAGAGTCTGTTGCGACACGGATTGTGACCCCTACACAGATTGTCGCCTCCTGCTCGGGGCGACAATCCGTGACGGGCGTTGGCGACACGGATTGTCGCCCCCTACACGGATTGTCGCCCGCCCTCGAAGCACATTTTGCTGGGTAATATCGTTCTGGACATAATCATTGAAATACTAACACATAACTTACATGGCTACATTCATGCAAACATGCCATGTAAAAAGTCATGGTGAGGTTTCAAGGAAGTGTGTATGTGCGCGTGCACATGATAATTTAGTGTCCGTTTGTGTGTGTGTGTGTGTGTGTGTGTGATGGAAGAATGTGTTTATTATGTCAGTTTTTTGCGTATGTGTTTTTTAACTGCGCGTGGGGAGGGATACCTAGTAAGCTGTTGCTGGCATAAACGTCGATATTGATTTTATCAGCAGCTTTGAATTTGATGAGTTTGTTTGGCAGATTTGTATATGAATTCGGAGTGGAGCTTGCGTGCGGGCGGATGCTGCTTTTCTGCATACGGTCCATTATGTCTTATTTAGCATTATTGGGAAATCGTTTCATCAGGAAGGATGTGGTATCGGTTCGGGTGTGCGTCGGTATATGGGAAGGGGGTTACATTTCGTTATTGCAAAAGTTTGTTATTCTGAAGGCTCATTCATCCGAAGGCTCATTCGTCCGAAGGGTCATTATTTCGAAGGTTCGTTATTCCGAATTTCATTTTTGGATCAACGAACCACTAGGTATAGGGAAGTGTATGTTTTGGATAAATGAAGACTCGGAAAAAACAAAACTTCGGAATAACGAACCTTCGTGAGCGTGTGTGTGTGTGTGTGTATGTATGTATGTATTTGGGTCGGTGAATGTGGGTGTGGGATGATTTAGGTTTTGTTTAATCAGGGGTTGGTAGTTGGGGATTGGATTTGAAGAAGGATAGTTATAAATGGTATGACGGATGTTGGTAGGATTTAGTATTAGGATAGATGTAGGCCCTAGATTTGTTTCGGTTGGGCGTGGAGGTGGTGGTCGGGTTTTTTATGACTGATTTCATTCTAGATTTGTGTAATGTAATTGTGTGTGTTTTTTTTATGTATATATGCCCTTGTAAGTAAGAAGGTATTACATGATCCAAACCAATATATTCAAGGAATATAGGTTTGGTAGGGCCCTATACATGTCAAAACTTTCTCGTGAAGAAATTATTAGTAGGGTTGGTCTTATATAATCGAGATTATTTGTGGTATAAATTGACAAATGGATTTGTTTGTGTTTCGAATTGCCATTTTGTAACTTTTTTTGTTCATGTTGCACCCAGAATGGGTCGATTTATGAATGATTTGAATGAAATCAATAAATATCAAGGAAAAAAGTGTTGAGTTGGTTTATTTGCATTATGAGGTTTGTTTGAGTGTTTGTTGGTGTTTGTTTGTATTACGTATGTATTAGCGGTGTGCAATGGCAGTTCGTTTGTGCTAAAATCAAGTAACGATTGACAATTTTTTTACGGCGTGTGGAAATTATTCGCTCATGCATAAAGCATGCCAAACCTATTCTGGGACAAAGAAAAGTGGTATGGACGTTCTAGTTTATAAGACTGATGGAAGAAAATGACTGCAGTGAAAAATGAACAAAGACAAATAACATTTGGGGAGGGTACCTCCCGCCTATGTATTTTCTCTCGGTCTCTCTCTCGCCTAGCCCGCCTCACCGCTGATATTGGTTGACACACCCATACTATTTTTAGATCAACGCTGGTGTGAATTCTTTAAACACGTGCTCATACACTGGGAAGGCGTTTGTATTGCCACAGTAGCGCCACTATATTCCACATACACACGCAAGCATACAGGCACACGTATACACACAGACAAACAAACCACTACCACTATTCAACTACCACACATGCACAGTTTCTACATATTGTATTACTAAACTCCAAACACACACACATACACACACACAACAAATCATACGCATCACATATCATGCAGCTCACAATACACACACACACACACACACACACATACGCATAACTTACCAGTCATACCCATCCCACCAAAGCTTAATACCAGAGGAAGCACCCCGAGCCCGGGGCGACAATCCGTGACGGGGCGACAATCCGTGTCGCAACAATTTTTTTGCCAACACGGATTGTCGCCTTCGAGGTCAAAAACTGGGAACTGCACAAGCGTCACGGGTTGTCGCCAGGCGACAATCCGTGTAGGGGGCGACAATCCGTGCCGCCAACGCCCGTCACGGATTGTCGCCCCGAGCAGGAGGCGACAATCCGTGTAGGGGCGACAATCCGTGTCGCAACAGAGTCGTTTTGCTAATATACGATTTACTCTTCATCTCGTGCAGCATTCCAGATAAAGAAGCCGCAATAGATTGATCGCTTTGTCGATGTCCTCTTGACCAACATTATCAACATTTATGGACTCGATAGAGGAATCTAATTCGGATATAGTAAAAGCGTTCAAACCATTTACAATCTTTTCCTTTTCTTTTACTTTGCTGCTTGACCCTTCGCCCATATTATAACATATTCAATCATTTTCTTAGAAGTGCTGACCATCAACACTTTCGCGCTTCATCACCTGCACACGCACTCACCGGCACCACTCCTGTTTACCAAGTAATTGTATAAAACTGGATTTACACGCACTTTAACATGGCCCATCCGTATTAGTGTTCAAGTACTACAATAAAAAATGGTAATTTAACTCTGGCTGTCCGTCTGTTCAAGCACGGCTTATAACGGCGGCCCTCTGCATCATAAGTATATATTATATTGTACTGTGAATCAAGTCATTATTGTCCTTCCAGTGATAATGTCAATATCCCACTAGCGTGCGTAGTCTCAGTGTAACCAAAAACAAAGTATATTTGTATAATAACAATAAACGCATGCCGAGTTGCGCGAATATGAGTGCCATACTGTGCGTTTTATATAACAGAGAAGACGTCACACTGAGATGGCGCGCGCTGCACAAAGGAGACAATATTAACGATAATAGAAACGTCATAATGGCAATGAAGAGATACAATCTGTCAAGTACTGGTACGCATTATATAGAGAGAAGAGACGAGAGAGCAAAAAGTAGGAAAGGAGGGAATAAGGAGAGAAGAAAGAAGGACACAAGAAAAAAACTAGACTTGGAATTTGTCAACACTGACAAATTAGGTGATCCGATTTTTTTTTAATCGATGATTCGAGTCCTGATCGCAATAGGCATGACCATACAGGTTTCATCTGTGTTTAATGACATTGACCGTGTGATGTTTTAATTCTCATTTAGAAAAGAGAGTCAGGTCTGCCATCTTTGGTACCAAATTCAGTATACACTATAACGAAGATACAGAATGAAACATTTATGACCTTTGACCCTAATTTACCTACCCAAGATGGTGTTCGATCAAGTAGTTGTTATCTTATGATAATGTACGTGACATGAACTAAACATGTGCAAAATATGGGGGTAATAGGGAATGTCTTTCTTGAGTTATTGCAAAGAAAGTTGCAGAAAGAAAGTAACATGAAAATACATCGAAGCTAAGCTTTAATTTTTGCGAAGTTTTTCGACGTGATTTCGATGTCGCATGAAAAAGAGTGGGCAAAGAAACGATAGCTCAAAGTCTCAGCTACAACATATTAAAATCTGGGAGAAATTCACAGAAGAGTAAGTGAGCTAGTGTTCGATAAAGACCGTCATGTCAATTTTGATTTCCAGAAAAATTCCCTCCCATAGAGATAACACGTAAACTGGTTAAATTTGACAAGGTTACATTATATCTATTTTCACGAGGTGAAGACATCATCCGATTAAAACTTTGATTGAAGAAAACTTAAAGAGTATTACATTGGCTACAACATACTAAAATCTGGAAGAAATTCACCGAAGGGTAATTGAGCTAGTCGTCGATAAAGACAATCATGTCAATTTTCACATCTAGAAAAATTCTCTCCCATAGAGATAACACGTCATAATGAAGATAAAGAAAGAAGTACATATGACCTTTGACCCTACTTTGCACAGACAAGATGGCGTCTGAGCAAAAAGTGGTTATTTTGTGAAATGATTCTTGTAACATGGTCTTTACGTGTGCAAAATATGGGAAAGATAAGACATGTATTCACCAAGATACAGGATGAAACATTTTTGACCTTTGACCCTAATTTACATACCCAAGAAGGTGCCCGATCAAGTAGTTGTTATTTTATGAAATAATGTACGTGACATAAACTAAACATGTGCAAAATATTGGGCTGATAGAGCTTGTTTTTCTTGAGTTATTGCAAAGAAAGTTGCAGAAAGAAAGGAATATGAAAATACATGGAAGATAAGCTTTAATTTCAACCAAGTTTTTGGGCATGATGCCGACTCCGTATGAAAAAACGAAGGGCACACTAACGATAGCCCAAAGTCTCAGCTACAACATACTAAAATATGGGAGAAATTCACCGAAGCATAAGTGAGCTAGTGCTCGATAAAGATAGTCATGTCAGTTTTCATTTCCAGAAAAACTGCACTCCCATAGAGATAACACGTAAACTGGTCAAATTTAACAATGTTTCTTTTAATCCCTTTTTACGAGGTGATGCCGTCATCCAATCAAATTGTTGTTATTATATATCTGAAAGACCATTTAATAAGCTACAACATATTGAAATTTGGACGAAAATCAACTAAAGAATAAGTGAGATATGCTTGAATGAACTTGAAATTTGATGACGTCATTTTGAAAATTTACTTTTTTAACTTTATTAAGAAATTTGATATATTTTAATCATTTTTCCAGCATTGCCAACCCATGAAATGACATGTACAACTCATCAGCTTTCAGAATATGTAAAGAAAATGGGGGGTCACCGTCCATCCTGACGAGTAAAATCGGATTTAAAATTGGCAGTTTTTTGACATTGTTGCACTGTATATCGCCATTGACGCGCGCGCGGAATTTCAACTTTGACGGACCCGTATGACGTCATTTTGAGTGGGATTGACTTGAAACTTGGTAGAAATATTCCTTGACATTTCAGGCATCCGATCAAAGTGAAAAAACGGGAAATTTTCATTGCATATGAGCTGTGCGTGCGTATATGTGCGCGCGCGTACGCGTCCGTCCGATTTTTTCAATTTTTCAAAAAATGCTCCAAATGGTCTGAAACGTGTGCAAAAAGATTTTGAGCTCAATTGGAGCTTACAAATATTTCAACGCGCGCGTACGCGCACGTTTTAATAATAAATATGAATTTTGATAATATGAGTAGAATGCGCTTGACTTGAAATATATGTGACGTAAATTTCATTGAAAATTTGCATTCCATTAATGAGATATGAATGAAAATGTGTTTTCATATAATGACGTCATCGTGACGTCACGGTCGACTGATCACTATGATACATTAGATCTGTCATCTTTGTGACATGATACATACATGGTATGATTTTGAAATTGATAGGCAGAGGACTTTCTGAGCTAACCTCTGCACAACTTTTGAGGAGAAATAAAGAAACAAATAAAGAAGAAGACTAGAGATTGTAATTTGTCATCACTGACAAATTAAGGTGATCCGATTTTTTTTTTAATCAATGATTCGAGTTCTGATAGTGCAAAGTCTCAGCTACAACATATTAAAATCTGAGAGAAATTCACCGAAGCATAAGTAAGATAGTGCTCGATAAAGAGAGTCATATCAATTTTCACATCTAAAAAATTCCCTCCCATAGAGATAACACGTCATAGCGAAGATAGAAAAAGAAGTGCATATGACCTTTGACCCCACTTTGCACAGACAAGATGGCATCTGAGCAAAAAGTGGTTATTTTATGAAATGATTCCTGTAACATGGTCTTTACGTGTGCAAAATATGGGAAAGATAGGACATGTATTCACCAAGATACAGGATGAAACATCTATGACCTTTGACCCTAATTTACATACCCAAGATGGCGTCTGATCAAGTAGTTGTTATTTCATGAAATAATGTTCATCACATGAACTAAGCACGTGCAAAATATGGTGATGATAGGGTATGTTTTTCTTGAGTTATTGCACATAAAGTTGCAGAAAGAAAGAAATATTTCAATACATCGAAGATAAGCTTTAATTTCAACCAAGTTTTTTGACGTGATGCAGACATCGTATGAAAAAACGAAGGGCACATTAACGAAAGCACAAAGTCTCAGCTACAACATATTAAAATCTGGGAGAAATTCACCCAAGCATAAGTGAGCTAGTGCTCGATAAAGATAGTCATGTCAATTTTCATTTCCAGAAAAACCGCACTCCCATAGAGATAACACGTAAACTGGTCAAATTTGACAAGATTACTTTCAATCCATTTTTACGAGGTGATGCCCCCATCTAATCAAAATATTGTTATACATTAATGAAAGAGCATTTAATAAGCTACAACATACTGAAATCTGTGTGAAAATTGACGAAGGATTAGTGAGATATGCCCGAATAAACGTGAAATTTGATGACGTCATTTTGAAAATTTACTTTTTTTATTTTATTAAGAAATTTAATATTTTTTAATCATTTTGCCAGCATTGCCACCCGATGAAATGACATGTACAACTCATCAGCGTTTAAAATATGTAAAGAAAATGGGGGGTCGCCGTCCATCCTGACGAGTAAAATCGGATTTAAAATTGGCGGTTTTTTGGCATAGTTGCACTGTATATCGCCATTGACGCGCGCGCGGAATTTCAACTTTGAAGGGCCCGTATGACGTCATATTGAGTCGGATTGACTTGAAACTTGGTAGAAATATTCCTTGACATTTCAGGCATCTGATAAATGTGAAAAAACGGGAAATTTCTATTGCATATGAGCTGTGCGTGCGTATATGTGCGCGCGCGTACGCGTCCGTCCGATTTTTTCAATTTTTCAAAAAATGCTCCAAATGGTCTGAAACGTGTGCAAAAAGATTTTGAGCTCGATTGGAGCATACAAATATTTCAACGCGCGCGTACGCGCACGTTTTAATAATAAATATGAATTTTGATAATTTGAGTAGAATGCGCTTGACTTGAAATATATGTGACGTAAATTTCATTGAAAATTTCCATTCCATTAATGAGATATGAATGAAAATGTGTTTTCATATAATGACGTCATCGTGACGTCACGGTCGACTGATCACTATGATACATTAGATCTGTCATCTTTATGACATGATACATACATGGCATGATTTTGAAATTGATAAGCAGAGGACTTTCTGAGCTAACCTCTGCACAACTTTTGAGGAGAAATAAAGAAACAAAGAAGAAAGAATCAGTACAGATACAGAAGGTGATCCGAGAGGATACTCGGATCACCTAATTAAAGAATCAGTACAGATACAGAAGGTGATCCGAGAGGATACTCGGATCACCTAATGAGGAAATTGTCATAATATACATGAGGTACACTTACTAGTAACACATCAAGACTGCGCAAGTTGTCCAGTACCAAAAAAAAATAAATTGAAGACCTCTACAAGGATGAACTTATCAATAGCGGAGTAGCAACTGAAATTAGTTATCGGAAGAAAGTGTATGGGCTGAGCCAGGAAAGATCTTTGTTCATGCCTGTTTCAAAACTGCGGCTCCGAACAATGGATCGCAGTTCTGCCCACACACCATTATGACGTTTCTATTATCGTTAATATTGTCTCCTTTGTGCAGCGCGCGCCATCTCAGTGTGACGTCTTCTCTGTTATAACGCACAGTATGGCACTCATATTCGCGCAACTCGGCATGCGTTTATTGTTATTATACAAATATACTTGGCCTTGAGAGTTTCTTGTTAAAACTATAGGCAGAGGTGACTCCAAAATAGTACTATTCACTGAGGGGCGCAGCCCCGAAGTGAATGGTACTACTTTGGAGTCAACGAGGCCCATAGTTTTAACAAGAAACTCGAAACTAAGCAAAGTATATTTGTTTTATATTTTGGATCAAAAATTAGAATAAAAAGTGAAAATTATTATATAGGCTTAGCGCAGCGCCTTCAATACGCAACAGTGCGAGAGATCGGAAATTGAAAAACGTAGTAGCCGTGACACCGCTAGAGTTGCCCGTCACATGTATCCAAGCGTTTGTATGGCCGCTGCAAACGGGAACAGGTAAGTAGAATTCGGGACCGGACCGGACGGGTACACTTGATTGTAAAGAAGGGTGATTGTGACATCATTTTGCAAATAGTATACTATTTGCAAAATGTCGTCATAAAAGTGACGTCATTTTGCAAATAGTACTTCACGGAGTGTCAAACACACTAACACTCTAAAATAGTTCAAAATACCTATAATCACGTGAAGCTCTTTTAACCAATCAATGGAAGACAAATTTTTGATCCAAAATATGATATTTGTTATCCTTTGTTTTGGTTACACTGAGACTACGCGCGCTAGTGGGATATTGACATTATCACTGTCAGCGTGTTTCTACAGAACCCCAAATTCCGGGTCTATCGGATTGTATCCGATAGAGGGGGCTGTAGAAACACACCAGTAACGGTTTCTTTCCGATGCAGATTCCGATACCGATTCCGCTTATCTTAACCGTCTAATGAGGTAGTTCTTTCCGGGGCAGTTTCCAGTGTCAGCGCTGTGGAAACACGCCAGGTTCAATAATCCGATACTGACCCGGAAGACAATCACCAGTTTGACGGTAATGTGGCCATGACTTTTATGTTTTGCATGCATGCTGCAGCTATTTATCTAACGATAGTTGGGTGTCTCCAACACGTCCGAGTATCAGGTTGTAACGTTACTAGTCACAATTTACCTCAGATTTGACAAACTTGTGGAGAAAATACTCTGAATTTTAACATAAAGAAAAGACACACGAACAGGGGCAGGGGTGTTATTTTCACACAGATGCGCTATAATTTTAAAACCAAGGCAACTAACACTGCTATAGTAACAGTTAACGTTAGATTCGAGCTAGATCTACTAGAATCTATACTAACGTTAGTTCTAGTCTCTTCTACGACTTTTAATAGTACGAGTACGACTAAACTTGTTACATTCTATTATTGACAATACTATACTAGCTGTTACTACTAGCGCTAACAATGTCATAACTATACGTGTAAGATGCACATAGGGGTCTAAATAGATATTCTGGAATCTAGGCCTAATTAGAAATACTTTTTAGTTCGGTAAAGACAAACTCTAATCAAGTCTAGCATTAGCAAACTAGTGTTAACCGCTAGGGTTTGTTTTACGAACTTTTTGTCGTTATTCTAAAGGATCGTTACTAGGGTCTATATAGCCGTAGGCCTAGTTTGCTAATCCGACAAAGAATCAAATATGGATCTTGTTAGGGCCTATAAAAATACGACGTTTCGTTAGTTCGAAAATGAAATGAAACTAAAAAATTCATTTATCGAAACATTTGAAGCACATTTTGTCAATCTAAAAACGGAAAAAGTGAGTCCACTTGGGGTGTAACGTTAGATGTCTAGCGCCGTTTCTAGTTAACGTTAGATTTAGAGGCAGGGTGCCTACCTAACAAACTTTACCGTACGTTAGAATCAACGCTATCTAACGATAACCGTTAACTGTTTTGTTAGGCATCCTAGCAACAGCTACTTCTATTCTAAAATCTAACGTTGACTTGGAATATAACCAACGTTAACGTTACAGTTCTAGTCTAGTAAATGTTCCATAGACCCGAGTTTCTACCTGAATTAAATCCTACTTGCCCAAAGAAAGAGGTCTAACACAGTTAACAGTTAACGTTAGCCCTAACGTTTTAGGCCTTTGTTCTAACGTTAGCCCTAACGTTAGGCCTTTGTTCTAAAGTTACTTATAAATCCAGCAATGGCACACAGTCGATCCTTAGTTTAGTTGTAACGTTAGGCCGTTTGTGTTTAATGTAGACACGTACTACATAAAGTTGAAAGTTTACTTCAGTCAGTCACAGTTGCAACGCACAGGTTCGTTCATTTATTGAAGACATCAATACCAGCTGGTCTCGTGTACTTGTGACAAACACGAACTTGTGTTGAACCAAACATATGGATCACACGAACTTGTGTACGTGTGTGCTTGCATACATGGTGTCAAACCCGAACTTGTGGTTCGCAAACTGTTTAGGTTCCTAAAGTAAAACAATCACAGATCCAACTTATTCCTTTTGACTGTTTCTTGCATCTTGGCCCATGTCTTTTACATGGCTGCTATCATGTCAGTACACATGCAGCATACTAGTACGTAAAGCAAATCAGTGCGCAAGCAACCGAAGGAATGCGCACTTGATGGTGTATCCAAGGTAACGGTCTGGACTTTAAAGGGGAGTAACACTCTAAATTTGTTCCAATCAAATATTTCTCGAATAAATCAATACTGCTGCTACATACCGGCCCCCAATGAGCAACCTACAGGATGGTCATTTAACCTCAATCTTTAGGCGGCAGAAATTCTTCCTATTCACATACAAGCCGTTCAACAACAAAATGCATACATAATGCAAATAACTACAGTTTAAAACAACTGTCATATTGGCTTACTCGCGCTTACATCTCAAAGGCCATTGCTTAACCTTCGAATAAACAAACATCAAACATTCGATTCAACTCTTAAGCTAGAGTATCAAGTCTGATGACTGCGATTAAGTCATCCACTTATATCACTACGTTTCAGCGGCTTCTAGCAGACAGAGCTTTGCTATTGGCCTCTTGAAGAATCTTGTTCCGACCCTCACTTCAGCCTGTGGAACATGTCCATCCTTTCCCGGGTACACTTCAACCACTTTACCCAAAGGCAACTGTCCGCGAGGTGTGGTTTCATCCGCTACCAAGACCAAATCATTGACAGCTAGGTTCCGTCTTGAGGCATTCCACTTCTGCCTTTCTTGCAGCTGAAGTAAATATTCCCTCTGCCACCTCTTCCGAAAGACAGAAGCGAGATATTGTACTTGTCTCCATCTGCGTCTGCCATATGCGTCCTTCTGATCAAGGACACCTGGAGGGAGACTAGAGCCTTTTCGCATGATCAACAAGTGGTTTGGTGTCAAAGGTTCGTCATCGTTTGGGTCAAGATTCAACTGAGTGAGTGGCCGAGCATTCAAGATTGACTCCACTTCAGCCATGAGCGTGGACAGAACTTCATCATTGACAATTTGTTGTCCAAGTAAGCAGGTAGGTATCTTGCGAACAGACCTCACCATCCGTTCCCAGGCTCCGCCCATGTGACTAGCTGTGGGAGTATTGAAGTTCCAGTCAATGCCTTGCTCAGCGAGGAAGTTAGTCACACGCGTTTGGCTCAAACTTTCCAAGTTCTCACGAAGTTCTCGTTCCGCACCTCTAAAGTTGCTCCCATTGTCACTGATGATTTTGGATGGCTTACCTCGCCTGCTGATGAACCTTCTCAGTGCATTTATGAACGAGTCTGTGTCCAAATTGTTTCCTACTTCCAGATGGACCGCTCTGCAGTTCAGACAGGTAAACAAGCACCCGTAACGTTTGACCCGGCTACGACCTTGTTTCACCATGATTGGTCCAAAGTAATCAATTCCCACATAAGAGAAAGGTGGTTTGTCTGGGGTCACCCTGCTACTCGGAAGATCTGCCATGAATTGTTCCATCTTCTTGGCATTTCTTCGCTTGCATGAGAAACACTTGCCTATCACCTTTCGCACGGTTGCTCCTCCTTTCAACACCCAATACTTCTCTCTGAGGGCTGTCCAGGTCATCCCGGCCCCCGAATGACCTACTAGGTGATGGTGATGGACGATCGAGAGCTTCGTCACATGGTGATCAGAGGGCAGGATGATAGGATAGGATGATAGGATGTTTCATCTCGTCATCCAGTGGTGCGTTCTCTAGTCTTCCGCCGACTCGAATGATGCCATCCACCAGAATTGGGTTCAGCTTGGGCATGACTGTACCGCTCACCTGCTTTCCTTCAAGGAGAGCGCTGAATTCATCACGTTGCACCAGACTCAGGATTGCTTTCTCTGCTTGTTTCAATTCATCGGCAGATAGAGTGGGCTTCTTTAGATCATCCGTGGATTCCCCCTTCACCTTGGCTTGGAGAAGCTTCTTGAAACGAAGAAGCCATGCAGTGGATTTCCTCAACTGATTCCACGAAGAGTACCTATGCAAGAGGTCGCTGACTTGAGCTCTCATTGCTGTTGCATATACTGGTACTCCAAGACTTCTGGCTGAATGGGCCAGTCATTGTCTCTCCACAGACAATCTGGTCCTTTGAGCCAACGCTGGTTCTGGAGTAGTTCCTGTGCCTTCAGGCCACGTGATCCATCGTCACTTGGATTAGACTTTGAGTCTACGTATCTCCACTGAGACACCCCTGAGGCATCATGGATCCTTGCCACACGATTGGCTACAAACGTCTTGAATCTCTTGCTTTCACTGCGGATATACTGAAGGACAGATGTCGAGTCAGCCCAAAAGACGCTGTCTTTGACTTGGATGTCAAGTTCTGACTTGATGAAATGATCATGGACACGGCCAACACTGCTGCCATTAACTCCAAACTGGGGATGGATACCACTTTCACTGGAGCAAGTCGCGACTTCCCCATGACAAAGGCACAATGTATCCGTCCTGTTCTGTCAGTCAGGCGTAGGTATGCAACGGACGCATATCCAACTTCTGAGGCATCACAGAAGTGATGCACTTCAGCTGACACGACTTCGAAACCATTCGGTTTGAAACATCTCTCTATCTTCAAGTCAGTCAACATGGAAATGTCTTCCATCCGTCTTCGCCATTCTTTCTCATCCTCGGCTCCAATAGGCTCGTCCCAGCCTAATCCTACTCTACACAACTTCTGAAGGAGAATCTTGGCTGGCAGCACGAAGGGAGCAATGAACCCAAGTGGGTTATAGAGGGAACTGGCTATCGACAGAATTCCCCGTCGCGTTGCAGGCTTCTCATGGAGATGCACCTTGGAGCCAAAACAGTCTGTTTCAACATCCCAAAGGATTCCTAGAGTGCATTCTGCAGGAAGCTCGTCGATATCTAGGCTCGACACCGATGCTGCCCTATCTTCCTCAGGTATAGAACCTAAGACATCGCGGTCGTTGCTCAACCATTTCGTGAGCCGAAATCCACCACGACTGAGCAGCTCACGAATGTCTTCTACTTGAGTCACTGCTTCAGCTCGATCCTTAACACACTTAAGACAATCGTCCACATAGAAGTTTCTTTTCACTGTGTTGATCACTTCTTCATTGAAGTGTCCGCGATTATCCTCGGCAGTCTTCCGTAGAGCAAAACTGGCACAACTTGGCGCCGAATAGGTGTACAGTCATGCAGTATTCGGCCGGTTCCTGCGCCAAGTCCCCGTCTTTCCACCAAAGGAACCTCATGGCGTTTCTGTCCCTGGGTGGAACCCTCACTTGATGGAACATAGACTGAACATCTGCGACTATGGCTACTTGTTCCTGACGAAACCTCGTAAGCACGCCGACTAGATTGTTGGTAAGGTCCGGCCCTTGCAGCAATTGTTCATTGAGTGAAGTTCCTCCATATCTCGCCGCACAATCAAGAACAACGCGGACTTTGTCTTTCTTACGAGGATGAACTACAGCGTGGTGTGGGAGATACCATACTGGCTCATTTGAAGCTTCTTCTTGGGTGGCGATCTCAGCTGATACATCCGACGGTATGCACTCGACTTCCTTTGCATACCCTTTGGCTATGTAGTCGCTGACTGTATCTACGTACTTCTCATGTAGGGCTTCATTCTTTTCCAACCTTTTCTTCAAATACCCAAGTCTCGCCTCGGCCAAACGACGATTGTTTGGCAGGACAGGTGGAAAACTGCGCCACGGTAGAGCGACTTGATAGTGACCATCGACCATCACTGCAGATTCCTTCATCACCTTCAGTGCTCGAAGATCTTCAACCGAATCTCCAACATTGTCCTGATTGAGATACCCGCCAAAGTCCACCCTCCAGAACTGTTTCAACTGTTGTTTGAGGGAGCCGTCTTCAAGGCGAGTAAAATTCGCATGGAAACTTGTCATGTATTGTCGCTTCCCGGACACGGGACCCATAAGCGTCCATCCTAGTGGAGTTCGAACTGCATAGGGTTCTTTCGGTTTGCCGACTCCCTGTTCCAAATTCCAGAATGCTTCTGGGGTATCTGCTCGCACTAATAGTTCCACTTCTCCTTGATCCATGGCAGGAAGGGTGATGTCATTTAGATGTGACCATTCCTTTACGTCTGCTGAGTTGGGGAAACATTCGTCGGCGACTGGAAGACTGTCTACAGTCCAAACATTGTCCAGTGTCAATGTTTCTTGGCCCATAACTCCTTGGACTGACATGGAAACTTCAAGGCCGCGTTTGCTTGCTCCTGTCTGGTCCACCGTAGACAACTTGAAGCTTCTTTCCGTCCCAGTGAGACCTAGCTTGTCGACAAGACCCTTGGTGCATAGCGAAACATCGCTGCCTTCATCTAACAAGGCCCACGTTGTCTTTTGCCTTCCATTTCCTCCAACCTTTACAGGCACGACTCTCAGACAGATCTTGCCTCTCGAGGGGTGAGCGGTGAATGACCGACCTGACCTTTCGTCTCCTTGACTACCACTTGAAGAGCTTGGGTTATCTTGCCTTACCCCTTGTTGGTTTTCTTGCCTTGTACTGTCCTCTCGGTTCTCTTGGCGAGGAGAGTTCCGACTAGGATTGGATGTTGTGTGCAGAAGAGCATGATGCGTCTTACCACAGTCGGTTACTTCACAGCGAGCTTTGGAAAGATAGCCTACAGCCAAGTGAAATGGTCGTAGGCAATTGAAGCACAATCTGGCTTTCATCGCTACGTCTCGTCTGTCATCTACTCCTTTCTTCTTGAAGGAATCGCAGGACGTGAGATTGTGCTTTCCTTGACAGCAAGGACATTTCCTTTCAGGACGATTACGACTGCCTTGGACTAGACGTGGTGAGTTCTCATCGACCCTCTGAGTTGCAAACGCAGTCCCTCTGGGTCGTGTTTCTTTCTTCATCGACTTATCATTCTTTGGAATCGCTTTCCCGATGTTTCGTTCAAAGATGTTGCTGGCCAACTGGGCGGATTCTTCAACAAACGTTGTCATCAAGTCGAAGTTGGGCACGACACATCTCACCATCATGGCGTGGGCTCTCCTCGCCCATTCTGCTTGAAGGTGAACGGGTAACAGACGTTGAATCTTGAGTAGTGTCTCAGAGCCGTTTGCATCAGCGAGATATCCCATCTGGGCTAGAACCATCCCACAACGCTTCATGTCTCACGCAAGGTCCCACAGTCCTGCATGGTCGTTCTGCTTGACTTGTGAACGTTTCAGGATCTTATCCAAGTGAGCGTTCGCCACCACGTGGGGTTGTCCAAACTGCTCTCTCAAAATCCTCTTCGCTTCGGCGTAACCCTCACGTGCTTCCATGAGAACACAGTTCTCGATGCTGTTGCGGGCCTTACCCGAGCAGTACTGGATGAGATAAGTGAGTCTGGTCCTATCATCCAGCACCTTCTGTTCCACATTAACCTCAAAGCTGTTAATGAAGCTGCGATACACAGTCGGATTGCCATCAAAGGTAACAAAATCTGGCTTTGGCAAGCTAAGAGCAACATTAATGGCATGAAATATTGGATTCATGTTAGAATTGTACACATCACTGCTTCTCACACAATCATCTACAGCAACGTTAAATGTATGAGACAAATCATGAAATGACATATGAACTTCACCATATTCAACTGGACTACTTGGCATAGTACGATTACGTTCTACTGGGTCAGATGTGATACCATTACCCTTTGCTTCTGACCACACTCGAGCATCAGGATTCAGCACTGAGGACTTTACTTCATCCTTCTTTTCATTAACTTCGTACTGTGGCTTACCAATAACATCATGAACTTCACATTCTAGTACACGTGTTTCAATTTCTGCATTTTCAATTTCATGTTCTAGCTCAAAATTTGCAAGTTTCTCATTCAATCTCAACTGTTCTCTTGTTAGTTCTTGTTTCCTTTTCAGTTGTTCCTTTCTTGCTTTCGCTAGCTCCAACTTGATTCTGGCCTCACGCAGTCGGGAAGCCGCTGCAGTCCTTCCACTATGTCTGGATGATGTGGACCTGAGTCTTCGTCGTGATGCTGATGATAGCGTGGTTGACCTGTCGTCATCCGAATCGTCAGGGTTACGTCTTGGCACGCTCGGGATAGCTTGTTCCGGTAGAATACCACCAATCTGGGCGTTTCCCACCAATCCTGAGGTAGCTCTACCCTGGGGAGGATCACTGACGACTGGTTGTTCATCAGCAACGTCACTAGATGGGCTGGGACTATCTTGCAGTGGACCTTCCATTTTGGATCCGGTTTGCGAACTTTATGTAGACACGTACTACATAAAGTTGAAAGTTTACTTCAGTCAGTCACAGTTGGAACGCACAGGTTCGTTCATTTATTGAAGACATCAATACCAGCTGGTCTCGTGTACTTGTGACAAACACGAACTTGTGTTGAACCAAACATATGGATCACACGAACTTGTGTACTTGTGTGCTTGCATACATGGTGTCAAACCCGAACTTGTGTCAAACCCGAACTTGTGGTTCGCAAACTGTTTAGGTTCCTAAAATAAAACAATCACAGATCCAACTTATTCTTTTTGACTGTGTCTTGCATCTTGGCCTATGTCTTTTACATGGCTATCATGTCAGTACGCATGCAGCATACTAGTACGTAAAGCAAATCAGTGCGCAAGCAACCGAAGGAATGCGCACTTGATGGTGTATCCAAGGTAACGGTCTGGACTTTAACTCTTAATGTGCCAGGCCCAAAACCCCTAACGTGCCAGAGGTTTTTACCTAACGCCAGAACGTTTGGAAACTGGACTGACAGTGAAATTTAAAACTGCCATATTTCTGAAACTATTGACTGTTTTGAATTGAGTTCTACACAACATATATCAAGAAATGTTTGCTCTTTCGTGTCATGCAGTCAGTTTGCCAAAATATCTATCTGAATCTGAAATATTGCAGAAATATTTGATACATCAAAAAAAATACTAGAAATTTTTGTGTAGTATGGGAAAAAAGATTCAGTCATGTTTTTTCTTCAATGGAACGCTCCCTTGACTCTGTGAGAAAGTTTTAGAGCAACATCTCCTCTTTCAAAATGATAACAAACTTGCCTTCTAGAATTGTATGATTCCAAAGATACTAGCTGTTTATTTTGTCCGAGCAATTTCTCTTTCTGCCTCAGTAATCCATTCCCAAATCTGAGTCCCTTAGTCCCAGATCCTCTATTTGAAACTAAAGTAATTGTCCCGGGCCCTGGAATAGTGTCTTTTGTCCACCTGAGAAGGAAGAACCTGCTAATCCTCCTTTTGTCTAAGCGGACCGCGGGCGGGCGTACTCTATTGAAATCGGTAAGCCTTTGTCCGCGCGCAATTCCTATGCTAGCGTGGGGACGATTAGTGACGTTCACCAAAACAAAAGGATCAAAGACTTGACCGACGAACGAAAGCTGACCCTCTTTGAGGGACAAAATCAAAGCAGCTTCCCGCAGGACAGCGTCCAAGTAGAACAATGCGAGTAGAACCGCATAGACAATACACGCAGAGTCAATAGCATACACACGCGTGGTTTATCTATGAGAGTTTTGATCCATACACATCTCGCAGAGGGTGCGCCCGCTGCGGATTTAGCTGAAAAATCGTGTATTTACTCAAAATTTTCCAATGTAAGCATGCTCATATTTTTAGAGGAAAGGATGGCTATGCTAATCAGCTGCCAGTACATATCATTGGCAGTTGCTTGGTGTAAAACATTACGGTACCACAAAAACCTAAATGATCAATGCTTTTCTCGCTGTTCTTAGTCGCCGATCGGCGACCATGGCACGTCAGGACTAAGGTCGCCGTTCGGCGACCATGGCACGTTAAGAGTTAAAGGGGCGTAACACTCTAAATTTGTTCCAATCAAATATTTCTCGAATAAATCAATACTGCCGCTACATTTAATGCTCTATCAGTTTACTGAACATTTTAACTTGTTAAGTTAGAGTGGTTCTCTAGGTCTAGATCTAGGGCATAAAGGGGCCCTGGTATTCAAATGCATGTTGATTTGTGTTGATTCAAAATACCCTCAAGTTCTCAACATCACTTAAAACGAATATTCTAACGTTAGAAACATTCCATTTATTTTTAACGACTTTTTCTTTTTATTCTTCAGATTAGACTCAAGAGTTCTACTTGGGAAAGCCCACCAAAAAAAAAAAAAACACCTTTCAAACTAGTTCTAGATCTACTTTAAGACATTTCTAATCAATATTATTCTTGAGATGACCTCATCTGTCAGTATTGGTAAAGACTAAAGTACTGAAATATTTAACAAAAGACATTAGATTTGGAATAACAGTTACAGTACACCTTCCGTCGCCATGGTTTTTGTTAGTCACAATGATGATATGATAGAAACATGCAACTTCTAATCTAAGTTAGTATGCTGAGTCGAGAGGAAGGTGCATTCCAAATGTCTTTTGTTAAACATTTCTCATTTTTTTGTACTTCAGCAATGATTGACAGATAATGTCATCTCACGAATATTTATATTAGAACAATACTTAGACTGGATCTAACTGTTAACGTTAACGTTAAAACTATTGATTAACATGTTAGTTTTGAAGGATTTTTTGTGGGCGTTCCCTAGTAATCTCAAGAAATATAGAAGAAAAATGTTTAAAAATAGAGCCTATGGAATGTTTCTTAGAACCACCCTTGGAAGTTGTAACATTAGAGATATTTGTTTCACGGCAAAAGTGATGTTTTCAAATAGAATTGGATTTCAGGACCCCTCTAACTTTAGTAGGCCCTAATAGTAAAAGTACGTAGGCCTTACGTTAGAATCTAACACGTTAGGCCTTATGACAAGTAATGTTATGTGGAAATCACTAACTAGTAACATGAATAGAAACACTCTAGTCTAACAAGCAGAATAAGATTAGAGCTAGATAGTATCCAGTCGCAGTAGGCCTAGGCCTATAAACGACTCTAAGTTATGCCCTATGGCCAATGGGATTATCTAGTTAGATATACCGGTATCTAACGTTACGCCTAAAACGTGTAGGCCTCAATGTAGTCATTTTTTATCTTAACTTGTTAACGTTAAATGTTAGACTAGAAATATGCCTAACGTAGGGCCTAGCCCAACAGTTGAGTAGAGGTTCTAGAAAACAACTTCTAGGCCTACTCTAACTTGTTACAACTAGCGTTAGTTAGAATCTAGATAAAACTTACAGAACTCAGACGCGACAGTTCTAAGCTGTGTCTCTGTGAACTGATGTTGTCTCGTCACATGTGATAATCCACTTACAAAAATCCAATCTTAAGATCCGTGAAAAATTGACGAACCAAAGAATTGGTAGAAAACTAGCTTCTAATCCATATAAACGCTGGAGCTAACGTTAGAGTAGGAGCCCTTACGCTAAGTTAGATGAAAACAAATTCGTCCAGCAGCCGGTTGTAACTTGTATGTTGTACCCACACTAGGCCGGCGCCGGGCCGGCCCAGGGCCGGCAGGCCCTGTGGGGCCGGTATTCCATAAACTTCTAAGACAAATTGCTTATGTTTAAGCAATTTGTCTTAGATTTTTGCTTAGCAAAGAAAATCGCCCTAACGGTATTCCATAAACTGTAAGGCATTTTTCTTAAGTCGGGCGATTTGGCTAAGCAAAAATCTTAAGTTCTGATGACGTCATTTGACATAAGCAAGATATTCATGTCATCACTGTTCGCGAACAGCTGCCCCGCGGTGAAAGTCTATGTATTTTACGTGTTTAAGCAACAATCGCAACTACCCTAGGCACCCATGGAAAAAGATACCTAGGCCTATTACTAAATGCACACTTTTTCAGAGGCTTTTTTTTTTTTTTTATATAGGAGCAACGTCTTCATATTACTCTAGGTCTCCAAGTGTCTAGAATGTCAGTAAACGGCCTAGGCCCTACTTATTTAGTAGTAGGCAACCTAGACCTAACAGTTACGTGTTGTTTTTGATCTTTTCGGCCAAAGTTACGGCCTTACAAGTGAGACTCACACCGCAATCACATCACACCACATTTCAAGTACGACACCGAGTGAAAAAAGAAACATCATGAAATCACGAGAATCAAAATCAAAGCGAGTACCTATGTTTACACCCTAACGTAGTTACTAGGCCCAGATAATTAGTCCGTACTCACCGATCCGGTAGAGCCGGAGAGGACGCTTTGTGACAGTACTCGCCTGACTCGATACACAAACTGCGCCGCACGTGTATAAGCAAGCTAGGGCATACGTCTACGTACCGGTAATGTAGTGGGTTGTGGCATAAACGTAGACTTTATATCCGGGCGGCTATGTGCGTTCCTCTAGCTGCGCGCTCCACTCCGCCGCTAATGCGCGCTGAGAAGGAGGTCGAGGGCACGCGTAGTATACGCGCAACACATACAGTACCCCCCCCCCGATTCCCCCGTGGCCCATGGCCCACCGAGTTTCTACCGTATTGTTACTGTGCAAGTTCCCACGAGACGCACACGAGACGCTTCGTCAAACCCTGAACTCATTTCATTTACATTACTGATTACTGATGAACTTCTTTATTTAGCAAAAAGATGAAAAATCATGAGCTAAAGCCGCCATCTTTTCTACATTGTTATGCTACACCCATAATTTTTTCTTACTGGAACCCAAGTTAAGACAGCTCAATAGCTGTCTTAGATTTAGGGTAAATTTCTTAGACAAATGTCGTTTTGGAATACCGACGGCACATTTTTAAGAAAATATGCTTAGCCAGCAAGCCGAAATCCGTCTTAGCTAAGACAAAATTCTTAGCAAAATTCTTAGCAAAATGCTAAGACAAATTCTTAGCAAAATTTTATGGAATACGAACGTAAGATAAGAATTTTATCTTAGCCAGAAAATAAGCAAAATTGCTTAGATTTTCTGACTTAAACATGCTTATCTAGTTTATGGAATACCGGCCCTGTGCTCAGTTAGTTTCGTTCAATCGGTGATCCCATCGGCATCATCAGTAGATGCTTGACCCAGGCCCACAATGCACCAGCCAACTTTCCAGACATCCGGTCACACCTGCATTCAGGTGGAGAATCGGATTCAATCCGATTATGCGCTTTCTGTAGAATCTGCGTTAGCGCACTGTTTGATTACGCGCTTGCAAATGCTAGGTCTATCGGATTCTCTGTAGAAACACGCTGAATGAAAATCCATTGGCACTTTCATTGTATCATGTTAACTTCATTGCCTTTATGACGTTTCTATTGTTGCTATTATTGTCTCATGATCTTTTTGTGCAGCGCGCGCAATCCTAGTGTGACGTCTTCTCTATTATGACGTAGAGTATGACACTCATAAGCGCACAACATGCGTTTGTTGTTATTATCTATTATTTTTTGGTTTGGTTACACATTGCGCGTGCTAGCAGGGTAGTAACACCTCACTCTCAATAATCATTGTGAATATTCGCACTGTCATCCCTGAAGAAGAGGAAGGATCCTCGAAAATTCGGATTATTCATTAAATCAAGATTGGCTATTAATGCATTCCCTGCATTCCTCTGTTGTGACTTTATTATTGCTATTTCTAGTACTGCCAATACGCGGAACAACTACAATGTTATATATATATATATATATATATATATATATATATATACTTGAACAGCAATTTCATTTACATGATCTAATTCCAAAACTTTTAATTCAGGAATTCATGATCAGTAATGGTTGTCAGGGTGGGATTTGTGCAAATTCTTACAGCTTTCTTTACCCCCTCCCGGACCATCTGATCCCCAACCCTACTCGGTCTTTTCGGTCACTAGCTTGAGTGTTCAAAAAAGAATAATGCAAAAACTCTCCCTGCCCCACCCCCATCCCGAAACTGGACTGCCATTTTCCCATACATACGCATATCATGTGTTTGTGTGTGCATGTGTTCGTTATTTGAACAAATTTTGTGATCGCCTCTTTAGGCCGAATATCATGTCTGAGGATCTGTCTACATACGCCGTTGGACAAAAAAAAAACCAAAACGATATTTTGTTGTTTAGTTAAAGATTTAGCACTATTATTTGACTCTTCCTAATTTAGTTTGCAGAAAAAAAAACAGCAATCCCTTTCAGGTCTCTCTACACGCTCACACGCGTCCCCCTCAAGATTACCAATCATTTCATTTCAGGACCATCCACATGGCCTTCCACCTTCACATCACACCCATTCACAACACAAGAAGTCTCTTATACTCTCCTTCATTTACACTTGACTTGTCACTTTTCCCATCTGTTTTCTCTAAAGTAGTTCTTTTCAGGACTAATCACATGATGTACTGCAAACTTTAAAATCGCCATATATTTGTTTTTTTTTTTCGTTTTTATTTACTCTTTCTTTAACATAATTTCACACATGAATCAGTTCGCTCATACATTAGAAAACATCAACGTATAGATTACAATGTAGGCCTACATGATTCAAAGGAGAAAAGATTTATGTGTTTATTGATTCCATTACCAAAATATATTGTATTGCCAAATTTGCATATAACTACCTAAGAAAGTGTAATTATGTAAAAGAAGGACCGCCACTACAAGCGGATGTTTTGAACCCGTGACTGCCCAGGAAACCCATCTACGTATACATATCATTTAGTTAAACAGAATTGAGGAAGAAAATCTTAGACAGACCAATGTTGATATGGATATGCATATGCGTATATCATTTTAGATATCTTCATTTTCTATATTTTTCTGTACTAAAACCCTGTGGAAGCTAGTACGGTAGAGAGGGGATAAAATGCTTTTTGTACATGTCACAAAAGTACAATGCCTGAAAAGCTACAATTCTATGGCAGTGCTGTTATTGCAAATTGCAAATCCCTTTGTGAGGATTCAAATCAAATTAAATTATGCAAATTACTAGCAGGCATATTTTCCCTCTGTGGTTTCATTTAGAATTCATTTAATACCAAGGCCCTATCTAGTTAAGATGAATGGGTTTGTTTTCAAATACCGACAATGCTCTTCAAATCCATAATTGTGACCGTGCACCTCAAAACGAACATAAAGTCGCACACATCGATTTTGTGTGAGGACTGAAAATAAGTGAAATGGGTCAACCTAGCCGAACTTGACTTTTTCATATTTTCTGAAAGAGCGGGTCTTCTTTTACATTATGCTAAAATTTGGTATCATAAAACGAGCAGGAAAGTGTGTTTTTTTAGCAGTTTATCTCCAACATTTTTGGTAGAATAGTGAGATTAGGTGTGTTTTTAAAGTTCCTTTTTTCATTTCTGAAAAACCTTGTCAACTTTCTTCACTTTCAACAGTAATAACTTTTGAAAGGATAGTGCTACTGCTCTGAAAGTTTGCATTAATTATGGACAGAATGTGTTAATGAGGCATGCTTAATTTCATTTTAATTTGAAAATCCCTTCATTGTTGTTACTCTGGTGGTTTACTTCCTGTTTTTGTCCCATCCATCACACAGCCAGCACGGTTTGGTAAGGATTAAGCGCTTGAATAGACACTGTACTTCAGAGCCTCGTTTCTCAGTTCACACTTTTCCTGAGTTTGTGCTTTCTTTCCAATATTTAGATAGGTTAGGAGAGTCCATTTGATTTGAGTTATACATCATTTTAAAGCTTAAAGTCTGCTCTTTCAGAATATGTTCTTAACTAAAAATTCATGTCTGGCGACTTTTTTTTTTTTTTTTTTGAGGTGCAGGGTCACATATATGACGGATAAGTATGACGGATAATATGCGACACGATTGTGGCGCTTTAGATACTAGCCATTGCACATTTACTTGAGACACTTCCATCTATTTTATTTTTTTTTTGGGGGGGGGGGTAATCATTGTCGCAAATTACCCGATATTCTGGTTAATTTCAGCAAAAGACAGGAATATAACGAGCTAAGCTCATTTTGCACTAACTATAGCCTACTTTGAGTTGATTATAAATTCACATTGCTGATCAGTTGCTAATAGCCACAATATGACAGAGATTTTGGGCATCTCACTGGCAGGGCTAACTCCATTCTTGATAAGTTAAGATATTTGTGATTGAAGGTGGTAAAAACAGGAGAAATGATAGGAAAATATGGAATGTTTTTAATCATAACTTTTTGAACATTCCTTGTTATGCTACAAGTGAAGACCATAGTATTAGTGGAAAGATTTAATTTTGCCCTATCTGATGATGGACTTCCTTTGAAATGGCGCTTAGCCCTTTTCGCATTATCACTATTCATATATAATTTTCTCCTTTTTTATACTTTACACTTGGTCTGAGGCATATTGTCGTCACGGGGTGTTGACGTTATACCTCACGGCGCTATGTCACTCTTTCCTGCTTGTACTAGCGTGACCTCTGATCTATCTGCACACATGGTACTAGTAAACTATTTTGCACCCTGAGCATACTATCCTGTACATATCTTTGATTACCTTTCTTTTTTTTTTCCCAATATACAGCCATTGTGGTATCACGTTTTCATTCAATTGATTACATTGTTGTATGATACAATTTTAAATCGCTATCGGAGCATTGAATTTTGTCAATAAGTATACTCAATACTTTTTTAAAGCAACTCGCTTTGAGGGTGCAATTCACCAACGGGATGATTCATAAGGAAATCGTTTGAAATAATTCATTCGATATGAAGATGAAGATTTATGTACTAGGTCCTTACACATTTTCCTCATTCTCCTCGTGATAATTGTTATTGATCATAATTGCTTTCATTCCAGTATTGTCCTCCTTTATTCATTATTGAAAGAAAAAATGAAAACATTTAGTTTAAAGAAGCTTTTTTTGTTTGTTTTTCTTTGTTTTTATTGCATTTCCAATATTTGGTGGGAGCCCCTATCTCTCAACAAGTTAAAACCAAATCCTCATCTTCACCAATACTATACCACTGCTTAAATATTTATTTTGTAAATATTGGTTTCAAATTGGGTTCCTAAGTGTCCTATAAATATTACTAATGATAATTTCATTCGAACGCTGAATCCCCGCAAATTCATTATGTCGGGGTTTTTTTTTTCTCGGCAAACTGTATAGCCCTTGTATAGTTGTTAACAAGTTATTCCAAAAACTAATTTAATGTATTTTAACCGTTCACGTTCCCAACCTGATGAATGTAATATTTGTGTGGTTGGCATATTGTTCATTGGACGAACGTACACCAAATTGGGGGCGTAGTTTTGAATAATGAACTGCCAGGGCATGATCATAAAAGGAATATTAAAACAGTTTTACCCAGACAGATTTGGCATTATAATATAAATTGCGATACTTATTGTCATTCACGTCATATTATATTATGCTTTATAATGCAATTGTTTTTCCTCGTTGACTTATTGTAATATTGTTTTGGGTATTATTGTAGTAGGACGCAGGTAAATTTGTTGTTTTTATCGCAAAGAAAGGCAATCAGAATTTGTTCACAATGTGCGTAATTAGCGCATACTACCCCATTATTCAAGCCCCTAAAGGTACTAAAAATTGATGATATACATACATTTCAACCTAAAATTTGCTGCCGCAGTCCTTTCAAAACTTTTTTGGATTATAAATGCAATCATTCTTTCGTACCCTACCCTTACAAAATCCAAAATCCCTCATAGCTCACAGACCTGTGAGGCATCACGAACCAGACATATGGAATGCTTTACCCGACTCCCTGTTATCATGAACATCATTGTTTTCCTTCGAACCTAGTTTAAAGAGATAACTCAATATTTTTAGGAAAATATAACAACTGATATAATTCTATTTACTAATTGGTCTGATCTTGTTAGTATTATTGCTGTGATACATTGAAGTGTAATGATATATCATATGGCCACTAACACAAACATTTAACGCATCTACCACATGCCTACCGCCACGACTGCACACGCACAACACTCACTCACATCTTCGTTTTCCCTCTAAAAAAGTGACTATCTGTAACATTTCCTTAGTGTGTTTTTAAAATTATGGTGATTTGTTAGTTTCTAAAATCATATTATACATGTTGGTGTTCCTAGTTACTTATTCCTTTGTTCTAGTTTGTCATCCAAGTTTCAAGAAAAAAAAACATGTTTGCACACGAATGTCCCCCTACCCCTTCTAGGATATTAATTGCAATAAAACGTACCACCCTTTGACACGCAGAAAGGGGAAAATTCCATCGAAACTTGACTTAAACAGGTACAAATAGTATCAATGATACACATGATGTAATAGGTTAATGTCCTATACGTTTGAAAGTCAGGGTTTTTTTTAAACCACTTTGTTTTTACTGATCTTTGATGAGAGCAATGACTTTAAAATGTTGGGGTTTTCTTCAACAAAATGAGGTTTGACCAGATATCTTGTAGGACTTGACGGGAACCCCCCTTCTATAATGTTATATCAGTTTCAAACCATAACATTATCCAGTGTCGAAGCTGCTCGGGTCGCCTGTAGGCATACTAGGAGAGATGCGGGGAGTGGTGCCTTGAGGAGGGTGGTGCCACAAGGAGAGTGGACTCCTCCCCCCCCCCCCCTCCCTGCATCTCCTCTCACTTGTATTCAGAGTTCACAGGTGAAAGCTCCTGTGATCTCTTTTGAAACTGTTTAAATGGATGATGCAGTATTGGCTGAGGTGAGGATTAAGCCTTTAACTTCTTGAGAGGCGACATAATATAGATGATGACTGGCGGGGAGGGAACATACCGAATGTTCCACCCGAAGGGTTTGAAATGCTATTGAGGGAGGTTATAAGTCCCGAGACGAAGTCGAGGGATTTATAGTCTCCCGAAATAGCATTTCAAACCCTGAGGGTGGAACGTTTGATACATGTTCCCGACAACAAAAGTCATCATCTGTTATATTATATGGGTTAGTCAGATGCGTCAAATACGTCAGCGTTTGTCAACCACCAGCACAGCACAACGCACTCGATCGCTCGCCCAGATCCAAATTTACTGTGCGCGGGTCTTAGGTCTTCTGTCATTTGTTACGTGAAAATGTTTTGCCATGGAAGAACATTACAAAGAATGTTCTCCCATGGGCGAACATAACAAATGTGCCTTCATCACGTGACTGTGTTCAGCCAATCACTAAACGGTATTTGACTAGCCCATTTAATATTATACGAATAATTTATGAGTTGTGAGTGCATAGGGCACGAATATCGCACGAGGCGCGAGATAAGCCACTGGTCTATTCAACAAGGCGCGTAGCGCCGCGTTGAATAGACCAGTGGCGAATCTCGCGCAGAGTGCGGTATTACGTGCCCCAATGCACGAACAAAATCATAAATTATTCGTTTTATACAACACCTTGTCCACAATCACAGTACTAAATTAGTGACCGCCAACTCAGGAAGGCCCAAAATAAATGTAACAATTAGGCCGAGAATTGTAAGCCACCCTGTGTACAACTTTCAAACACTCGTCATGATTCGACCACACAGTCACAGGAATCACAAACTCCGCAGGGTCTATACCCATTCTACGCTAACGTTAGATCGAGTTAGGCCTGACTGTTAGGCCGATCTGAGATGTCGGTAGATCTAGTAGTAGGTCTAGACTTTGTCTATTTCCGAAAATGATTTTGTATAAAAACACAGCAAAATACGGTTTCTCAACTTGAAATGAAGTTTTGATTTTGGGATCACTGTGGTCCACGTAGCAGATCAGAGTCAAAAGTAAAAACACAGCAGTAGGTATCAACGGCCGTAATACATGCAACTAGCTAGGTAAAGTAGCTGCGCGTATAAGTACACGTTAACGTTGCAGTACTCCGCCGCGCCTGTTCTGTGAGACTTACCGGCAGCGCAGCGCAGCCGGCCAGCACGTACAATGTAGTTTGCTGGCGCTTTACTAGTGTGAGCCACAGAACTCTGTGAGCGGCCGGCAATGCATTAATAGCCCCCCGCGAAGCCGTGCTATAGTACCTTCGAGCCGTGCAACAGGCCCATGCCAGGGGCCTATTGTATGGCTGTCACTCTCAATGAGTTTGATAGGTATTTTCTATTGAATGTCATGTGACATGTTCTTGGCCAATCACAATTCGACATCACAATTCGACATCGAATCTATATTTTTTGTACATTCTGTTGAAAGAAGTGAAAATAAAACCTTTGAATTGAATTGAATTGAAAAAATTCTGAGGTGTTGTATAAAACTTTATGAAATGTTCGAGAGCATAAAAGTCTAAGAGGTGCTTATTTAATTTTTTTTTTAAATGGCTGTGATACAAACAAAAGTAAAAAAGCAATCTAAATAAAAGGTGGGTGCCTCATTTTATCAAAATCCCTTTGTTTTGGATACCTCAGTCATTTCAGAACAAATTTTTTATCAAATAAACTATGAACTCCTCCTGCAATTATACGCTGTTCCATATTTCATATTAGGTTTCTCATTATCTCAACAAACATCTCATCCGAAACTGTTCTTTTTCTTTAAGATCTCTGTCACTCTAGCACAAGGAAACAGAGGTGATACACCACAACAAAGAAACAAGTCACAACACACACACACACACACACACACACACAAAGGCCCGAATTCACGAAGGTGGTACAATATTAATGAAACCATGGTTTAAACCATGGACAGAAACCATGGAGCGCCAAGTGTCGCACGGAATATTTCGTTACGAAATCAGTAATTTCTTCTACAAAATGACCGTTTCGTTAATGAAATTATGATTTCGTGGACAAAATGTCAAATTAGTTACAGAATGTTGTCATTTCGTTACAAAATAATCATTAATATCGACGAAATGACTGATTTCGTAACGGAATATTCCGTGCGACACTTGGCGCTCCATGGTTTTTGTCCATGGTTTAAACCATGGTTTCATTTGTACCACCATCGTGAGTTCGGGCCAGATTGTCCAACATCTCAAAGGACAGCAAATAATGAATTTCTCAGATTCATGCATGATTTTTTTTTTTCAATACTAAAGACGACAAGACAGTGATTAGCGATTTATGCGTAATCTCGGTTTCTATTAGAATCTTTCATTTTGGCATATTTATCCTGATGGATGCTTGATATCCTGATTTTGATACATACACGGAGGTATTAGATTTAACAATGACCATCTTGATTAGCGTTAAGTGCCATGCAGTCAGAGGTCAGATTGGAGACATGGTTCAACTATCCTCTATCACTGGATGGCTCGACTCTTCTGGTATTGAGGTAACTACTTTTGTAATTTGTTTTTTGTCATTTTTAAATTTTATTCTTTATGTCAATTTTTCCCCAAAATTTCAGGGCACCATGCCACAAAATAATGACCGGGAAACACAACGAGGGAACTTAACAGATGTATTATACTTCGTGCTTTATTTTGGATAACTAAAAGAAATAAGAAGAGAAATGAAAGCATAGCAATCGTTTAAATCGAAACTTCCATTAAAAGTCAATAGAACACTTAGTCGAAGAAGTGGCTCCTGTAAGTGTGAAAATATCGAATTATACTCTATTTCCAATACATTCCAATCGTATGAAAACAGTGTAAACTTAGCTAACTTTACGAAAGTTAAAGGTACTGTTTACCACTGGGAGCAGTGATGTAACAATAATGTTCGAGTTATCAAATTTTGATGCGCATGTTAAGGTCAGTTGTATCACAAAACATACTACTATATAAAAAAAATTCGCAATAAAGCCTTACATATTCGAAGATGTCACTATTTTTTGAATAAATAATAATCGTAAACGGTTAATTCTGCAAACAATCCTAATATGATTATTTCTCACGTTTTGTATATCTAACAATGTTTAAAGGGATGATACAGTGTCGGTGAAGCTAAGGATTTGCCTTTTAACTTTTTGCGAGATAACAGTTTCGAAATGGTACAGAGCATGCCATTCCAAGAGGAGTTCAAACTTTATTGGATGAAAATCCGTTTTGGAATAGCTGAGACATCCAATTAACGTTGGTTCAATTAATTAAAATTTTTACACTGGCTGTTTCTATCCCTATTTCACATTTTAGAACTATTTAGAAGCAATAATGCTGGGTTTTTGTTTCATCTGCAAATGGTAAATATTGCCTTTAATTTCCGTACACGAAATAGGCTGCATTACGCCAAGGGGTTTAAGTTACATGATTTTAACGTTAGTTTCAACTGTGGAAACTCAGGACTCCAGATTATATCTTAGAAAATCCTCAACGGCAGGATCATTGTGTGTCTATAACTTTAATGATCCTTGGTTTTTCATGTATGGATGTAAATAAACTGTGTAGGGTGTAAAACAATGTAAAATAGAAAGTGCACACACGTTCCTGGACTTCTTTGAATGTGGGAAAGAGTGAACTTTTCATAACTTGGCTTTGACCTTTGACTCATGACCCACACAGTCCCAAAATAATCACTGACAGGCAGGAAATGCATTTGTACTATTATAGTTTAACGAAGATACCTCGAGCCATTCCCGAAGTATAAAAAAATAATAAAAATTTAATTTAACAAAATTCACTTGACCCTTGACTTTTGAATAAGTGTAGGTCCTTAGTATTTGATTGTGTATTTGTTTATTCAATGATTTACCTACTTGTTTATCTATTTTCTATCTATTCATTTTTACTTTTATCACCGTAACCATCCTCCTAACGTACATGTGGTAAACATGGTAAACATACCACGTCGACATTGAAATGTGTGACTGAGTAACCGGGGAAAACGAACTTTGATAAACACAACTCCGAATCTTGAGGGCGCTCCTTCTGGCTAAAATGATAATTATGTCTTATCTCGATCAGTGCATAAAATGGAAGACTGGCACTGCTTATTGATATTCAAATGAAGTTATATGATGGGTTGATTGTAAAAATCATTCTTAACTGTAAACAATGAAATCCTACGCGTTATCCAGTATTAAATACATAATGTAAAATCTATATGGAATGGGGGGGGGGGAGGTAGGTCGAAACTGGTTCAGTAAGATCACTAGATCACTCTTCGGTTGGCAAAAAATCATGTACTGTTTATTTTTTTTTTAAATGTACAATAGCCAAGATTTGCAATCAAACTGGCTCTATGATTCAAAAAGTGATTACTGCCTGTGGTTTTAATGAAGCTGGGTTTTTTCAATCGCTTTGTTCTCTGTGGTTTAAAGGGGTGTCAAGCAGAATTGAGCAGATAAATCTATTCTATTTTGGTTCAGCACTGTTGAATCAAGTATTGCATGAGTGAATCGTAGGATCTTTTTTAATAAATAAGTTCGAGTTAGCGAGTTGGAAATATACGTGTTGATTCGTCTTCGCAACCATGCTATCAATTTTACCAAATTATTAGACTAGCAAATATTGAACTTCCAGTTGTAACAGAAAGAGAAGGTGACACTAATTGTGATGAAAGATTATGTTCGTACATTGTGCAATCAAAATAAAATTGGTGAGAAATTTCAAACCTTGTTCGAATTGTAGCTTCTTCGACACTCAGAGACAGGCTAATGATACGTAATAATTATTACTGCAGATACCCATGCACTTTTAAGATAGACCAGTTGTTAAATAGTCAAAAATAAAGGTAAAAATGTAAAGCTTTGTTTGTTAATTGGTGGTATAATAGCAAAGTTCAGAACCTCAAAGCCGTCCTAGGGACATTCCCCTCATCACCCAAATGAATCCCCCACTCCCCGTTTGCTATACCATGCCCCTGTCAACTTTATCTTCAAAGTTTTCGTATAGCTTTTACCTCACGACTTTTGAAAGTTTATTAAAATAACCAGAATCATCATAATATAGGCTATTAATACTATATATTCTTAATTGCTTAAACCGTGCATCTGTGCGTACCCTGTGTACTTTCCTTTCTTTCTTTCTTTCTTTCTTTCTTTCTTTCTTTTCGGTATTATATTGTATAACGCAGTTTATTAATATGCCTATTCATTCTATTTTTTTTTTTGCTTTTATTCTTACATGTTGAAAGACTGTAAAGTTGACCTTATGATTTAACATATTTGTGTAGATTGTTGATATAGTAGATAGTTTTTGCCCCAATGATGAATAACCATTTATTGAAATGTATGTACTTTTATTTATTGACATTATATTGCATGTATCACTTAATATATTTGTTTACATACATAGATTTTCAACTGCTCCCAGTACAAAAACTCCTTTACTATATTAAAAACCAATACCCCCTCCTAGCATATAGTCTTTGCTTTGTTTATGATTATCGACATTTTGATAGTAATTTTGTATGAATGTCAGATTGTTGACGTTAAGCCTTCACAATATAAAGGCTCAACATCAAAAGGTGTTTTCTTCCAATGAAGTTCAAATTTTAAGTGAGTGACGTCACGTTTCCTGTTCCGAGAACCTGCATGAGGAAGCAATAATAGCATCCAGTAAGTCTTGGAACGTCTTGTAACGACTCATCTACGGGAAACGGTTGACATTCATCCTGGTATGGCCTGAAGAAAGCAGGTACATGTGTATGGGGGAAAATCCCGCCAGATTTTGGCATTCTGCCACGTTACGAAGGTCAAACGCGTTCATGTACGTCTTGATGAAGATAAAGGGAAATTCTGTAGGCGAGTTAACCCTTTACATGTCAATGTGCCAAATAATCACAAATTTAACACACAAACCAATGGACAGGAAATAAACATGGCACACAAAGTCTTATAAGTTATAGTTGGAATGGAGAGAGTGAAATATGACAAGCCCAATTAAGTCGGCTTTACAAGTACTGGAACTATGATATTCTAAAGATACGCTAATTTTTCCATAAACAGATCTTCAACAGTTCATCAGAATATGTCAGTGAGTGAGCTGATAATGTCATCACGCCACACTTTTTCTTTGATTAGGTTAAAAAATGATGAAAATTCAATTTTCTGCTACAGAAGTTCAAGACATAATGTTTATCATATACTAGTTGAGCAACTTCGAAATAATTATTATTCAGATGTGTCAGGACTTGAAACTGGGGCGTAATTGCGTTAAAAATAAACAAACTAAAAAAAAAATCACAATTTCCTATAGGCCTACAACCCCTACAAAAAGTTGTGAGGAAATGACATCATTAATACTAGGCCAGTGTCCAAAATTGAGTATCTGAACATAAGAACGACCCAAGTCCATGGAAGACCATTTCGAGTAAACGTGAAAAAACTTCATATCTTTTTTATTTGTCCAGTAATAATTAACTGTGATGGGAAGGCAATATTGTATATTCAAATTAGAAATAATTTGTATATTGTTATGACAATTACCATTTACATTAGTTGTTAAGAGTCCAATTTGTGTGATGGACTTGGGTCGTTCTTTGAAAGAGTGAAATATGAGAAGCACAGCTAAATCGGCTTGAAAGTAAAAAAGCTACTGAATTTGAAAAATTTGCTTGTTTTTTTTTTTCTATAAAATGAGCTGATCACTTCAAAACGAAAATTCAATTTTTCTGCTAGATTAAAACATAATGTTGTTACTGGTTGAGTTCCTTAAAAAATATGATTGGTCAGCTGTATGAGGATTTCGAACTGGGTCATAATTACGTTTGAACGAAAAACTTAAAATCAACGATTTCAGGTACAACGTCTACATTAAATTGTGAAGAAACAGCATTAATTTACTATTTGCACACTCATGCTGATTCTTAACAAGAACTGTCCATGAAAATTAGCAAAATCTCACAATTTCACAATTTCCTTAATTTTCATCTGATTTTGATCAAGTTTTCATTGTTGTGTTTAGAGAATCCTGCTCTTAAACTTCTAATTGGATTGGGTTTCCCCTCTAAGCTCAATGCTAAATGAAAGATTCTCCGACAGAACTTTGTCATGAAAGTGTTTTCGAACTCCACAGACAAAGAGGACCTGCCAAGATTTCGTTTAAACGTTGACGACTTTCAAATCACATTTCAGTTTGTTGTCTTTTGAATAGAAATCATGGCGGACCTTTGAACCTGAGAACAGATTTGGCCAGTGTAGCAATGAGATAAGCTCTGTTTGGCCATTGGTATCAGAAAAGAATCGATCATCGTGCATTGATCTCTTAAGTTAGCAAGATTTTTTAAAAAAAGAAGGATACTAGTGACAAGTATTACACTTACTAAACAACTGAAAATTGGACATGGGTCGTTCTTATATTCAGATCTTCAATTAATTTTTTTTTTTCAAGATGGAAATAAGGAGTCATCTTTTCATATTAGGGCACATAATTGGCATTAATTGCGTGAGAAGCAGACGTACCTCAGTCATATATGCAAATGAAATGCTCTGGATGTTGTTCGATTGAAAAAAGAAATGTCATGAAGTGTAGATCCAAGTATTTGTTCGTTTGTTCATCTATTCATTTATTTACCTACTTGTTTATCTACTTTCTCACTTCTGATTTTAACCTTCATCACCAAAAACATCATCACCAAAACCATCCTCCTGACTTACTGATGGTAAACATGGTAAACATTATACCATGTTGTCGTTGCAATGTGTGACTGAGAAGTCGGCGGATAACGAGCATCGATAGCTCACCTCCGAACTTTGAGGGCGCTACTCCTTGCTACTATGCAGGGCTCTGCTACTAAGTTTCATCTCAAGCACTGGCTGCCTGGTTTTTTGACATTTCTACGGTTTATTATGACGTCATATTCCTGTTCCGATAATTCTACATGAGAAAGCACACTATAACTCTTGGAATGTCTTGTCAAGCCTGATTTACAGGAAATGATTGACATAAACAATGGCTTGAAAAAAAAAACGGGTACACACGAGGGAAATTCTGGCCAAATTTTGGTCTTTTAACAAATTACCAGGGTCAAGAGCGTTTTAAGTAGGTTTTTTTTATTTTTTGTTTTTTTTTTTTAGGTAAAGGGAAATTCTCTTTTAGTGCAGTTATAAGTTGGTATATAGAAGGAAAGAGTGAAATATGAGAAGCGCAGCTAAATCGGCTTGAAAGTAAGAAAGCTATGAAATTTGAAAAATTTGTTTGTTTTTTTCTATAAACTGAGCTGATCACTTCAATACGAAAATTCAATTTTTCTGCTAAATTAAAACATAATGTTGTTACTGGTTGAGTTACTTAAAAAATAATGATTAGTCAGAAGTATGAGGATTTCGAACTGGGTCATAATTACGTTTGAACGAAAAACTTAACAATCCACGATTTTAGGTACAACGTCTACATCAAATTGTGATACTGACTCTGAACAAGAACTGTCCATGAAAATTAGCAAAATCTCACAATTTCACAATTTCCTTAATTTTCATCTGATTTTGATCAAATTTTCATTGTTGTGTTTAAAGAATCCTGCTCTTTCTTTTCAGACTAACTTTTGATTGGATTGGTATTCCCCTCTAAGCTCGATGCTAAATCAAAGATTCTCTGACAGAACTTTGTCATGAAAGTGTTTTTGAACTCCACAGACAAAGAGGACCTGCCAAGATTTCGTTTAAAGGTTGACGACTTTCAAATCATATTTCAGTTTGTTGTCATTTGAATAGAAATCATGGCGGACCTTTGAACCTGAGAACAGATTTGGCCAGTGTAGCAATGAAATAAGCTCTATTTGGCCATTGGTATCAGAAAAGAATCGATCATCGTGCATTGATCTCTTAACTTAGCAAGATTTGAAAAGAAAAATGATATTAGTGACAAGTATTACACTTACAAAACAACAACAGTGTAGTGGTAATAGGACAAGTGTTTACATTGAGTCTCGTCCATTGGTCTTCAAATGAAGTGCATCTTTTTTTCCAATCATTGTTGTTTTTACACTCGTCGGGTGCCAACCAATCAGGATGCAGAGTGGGCGGAAACTTTTCTAAAGTTCACACTGCCCAAGAGAGAGAGAGAAAGACAGACAAGCGGCTTTCTTTTCCCTCTCTGGGGCGGCGTACTATGGCGCCCTCTGCGTCGCAATGATGACATTTTACCATCTCGCGTATACATCGCCCTCAGAGTCTTTCAGTTCAGTTCAGTTCAGTTCAGTTTTTATTTCTGCATTTCAAAATCAATACAAGTCCACAAATCAACAAAATACTTACATAGTCATTTACACAGCTAATATTCGTAACGTTTGGATCTTACATACATTTTCTTCTTTTTTTTTTCAAGAACGAATATCATATATGAAAGGAAGCAATAGGAAATGGTAAAAATGAAATGCAGGGGACCATCATCATAAGCTAAGCTTGACGAGGAAGATGGCCCCAGGTAAAGAGATACATAAAGAAAATCTTGCCACTCACTGAGTGGGGGGTGATTGTGCAAAGGGCACAACGAAGAGATACATAAAGAAAATCTTGCCACTCACTGAGTGGGAAGTAATTGTGCGAAGGGCGTGCGGTGCAGTGCGGTGTGCATTGTGTTGGGATGAATCTTGGTTTGTACGTTGAGTGTTATTTTGTGTATCAGTGTGATGAGGTGAATGTTACTTCAGTTATGGCCGTGAACTCATTGTTTAGGGTGTTTGTTGACCAGGTGGTATGAATATTTATGTGTCAGAAGTATACCGGATTATGAGGGTGTTTTATAGTTCTCGTTTGAAAATGTTCAACGACGTATGTTGTTTTAAATTAGGGGGTAAAGAATTCCAAATATCTGGTCCATTGTGCTTTAACGATTTTTGAGCTAAAATGATTCTGGGGTTTTCGAGATGGTAATCGGACGACTGACGTGTTGGATATGAATGAACGGTGAAATTTGGAGTGAAGAAGCCATCAAAATTTTTGGAAGACAATTAAATGTATATTTATACCTAAAAACAGCAGTTTGAAAGGTGTGAAGATCCTCAATTTTCAATGTTTTTAGTTGACGAAATAGGGGATTGGATGGGGATAAGTAACGGGAATTGGTAATCAAACGTACAGCACGTTTTTGGAGAGTAAGAATTGGATTAATTTTAGTTGAACCACAGTTTCCCCAAACGATATTGCAGTATGTGATATGTGGAAGATCAATGCATTGTATAGAATAGTCAGGGAATTTTGAGAAATGAAGTTTTTCAGTCGATATAAAATTCCTACAGTTCTTGAGACAGACGTGTGGATATTATGAATGTGATCGTTCCAAATTAAACTCGAGTCAATTGTGATTCCTAAAAATTTAGTAGATCTTACTTCAGTTAAAGATAATCCATCAATATTGATATTATAACTGCTGTTAATGTTCTGTGAAGCAGTAGGTTTGAAACGTATAAAATTTGTTTTAGAGACATTAAGGGATAATTTATTACATATAAACCATCGGGAGACTTTGTCTATTTCCGTGTTCAGAGTATTAAACAGTGTTTCGAGGTTCTCATGGGAGTAAAAAATATTAGTATCATCCGCAAAAAGCATAAATTTAAGAGTTTTTGATGTATTTATTATATCATTAATATATACAAGGAACAGTAGGGGGCCAAGAATTGATCCCTGGGGAACACCACATACAATATTAGAATTCGCAGATTTAGATGACTTAAATAATACATATTGCTTTCTGTTGGATAAATAATCAATAATCCAAGAAAGTGCTAAACCACGAATACCATATCTTTTTAATTTGTAAATTAATATATCATGATCTATGGTATCAAAAGCCTTTGATAAATCCATGAAAATTCCTATAAAATGTTTTTTATTTGCAAAAGATTCAGTAATCTTATCTAACAATTGAGTATAGGAATATAAGAACGACCCAAGTCCAATTTTTGGCCAAATTTAGTTTGACATGGGAAATTGTAGCTTATGCATGGACTCATCTTGTGTATAAATGATAAATCCTAATTACCCCCGGAAGTGCGTGAAATAAATGAGTTAAATCTTATATGAATGTAAACATGAAGGACTTGGGTCGTTCTTACATTCATATCATAGCGCCCTCTCTCGTCCTTCTCTCATCTCTATAGCAGAATATCATGTATATGAATCAAAGAACGACCCAAGTCCATATGAATCAAAGAACGACCCAAGTCCATCACACAAAATGGCCTCTCCACAATTAATGCAAATGTTAATTGTCATAATAACATATGTTCTAAATTGTATATACAATGTTCCCTTCCCATCACAGTTAAATAGAATATTATTGGACAAATAAAAAAAAATATGAAGTTTTTTTAAGTTTACTTGAAATGGTCATCCATGGACTTGGGTCGTTCTTATATTCATATACTCAATTGAATTATAGCTAAATCGGTGGAATGGCCCTTTCTAAATCCAAACTGATTAGGTATAAGTAGGTCATTTACATGAAGAAAAATGTACAGGCGTTTATGAATAATTTTTTCCAGAATTTTAGAAATACTAGGTAATAACGATATTGGTCTATAATTTGTTAAAAGAGAAGGGTCGTCTTTTCTTTTGAAAATTGGAACTACTTTCGCAATTTTAAATGAGTTTGGGCATATTCCAGAAGACAGTGAAAGATTGAAAATATAAGATAAAGGTGTGGTTATTTGTTTGATGATTTTCTTCAGTATATAAACACTTATTTCATCATGGCCACTAGATCTACTTGGCTTTAATCTGTTAACAATCTCCAGTATTTCTTCCTCATCTGTTGGGGTAAAGAAGAGGGATTTGTCACAGTTTGGTGGAAGAAATTCAATAAAATTTGAATGAACATGTTTGTTTTTTTTATTTTTGAAGCTAATTGGGGGCCAATATTTACAAAGTATGAGTTAAAAGCATCAGATATTTCATCAGGGTTTATGAGTTCTTTGTTGTCATTATAAAAAATGGACGATGTTTCCTTATTATTTTTACCTGTTATTTCATATATAGTTTCCCATAAGCCATTTACGTTATCCTTTTGATTATCAAACTTATCGGAATAATACATTTTACGAGAAATACGAATCAAATTACTGAGTATATTTCTATACTTTTTGTAATCTGTAAAATGTTTTGTATTGTGGGTAGTAATCGCCAGTTTATACAATTTATTACGGGTTTTTATTGAATTGATGATTCCCTTTGTAATCCAGGGATGTTTGTTCTTTCTGCGTGTTTTTTTCTTAACTAAAGGAATGTTTTTTCGATAATAATATAAAAGTTTATCTAGGAAAATATCATAAGCTTCATCGGCGTTATTTTGAAGATACACTTCTTGCCATTCTTCCTTCACTAAATCAAGATTAAGTAATTCAATATTCTCGTCTGATTCTTTTCTGTACATTATCGGCCTGGGTTTTGAAATACTTTTGACGTTTTCACAATAACGAAGAATAATGAATATCGGTAAATGATCAGATATATCATAATATAAGATACCATTAATGAATTCATTTACAGAAAAATTATTAGAAAAAATATTATCCAACAAGGTTTTAGATGTTTGGGATATTCTTGTTGGGTTATCAATATGGGAATGGAAAGCATATGAAAAAAGAATAGTTTTTAATTTTACCGCTAAAGTATCTATTTTTGTCATGTCAATATTATAGTCGCCCATAATATAAATTTCCTTATTTTCTTGTGTAATCGTGTTGAGGCATTCATCAAAATTTTCTAAAAACATTTCGGTTTTATAATTTGGTGGCCTGTATATAACAACAATTATCTTATTTTTCATTTTATCATTAATGATTTCCACAAACAGGCTTTCACAACCTTCAATATCAATATCAGTTCTTATTTTTACTCGCAATTCGTTATATATATATAGGGCTACCCCTCCCCCTCTACCTCTCTTACGATCAGAGCGAAATATTTTATATCTATCAAGCCTAAACAAATTTGGAGACGTGTGCCCTAGCCAAGTTTCAGTTATACCGATTGCGGAAAAGGGAAAATTTTGTAAAGAAAGAAGAAGTAGTTCAAATGAATCGAAATTTTTGTTTAAGCTTCTAGCATTCCAGTGGAATAAGCTAAAATCTTTAATGGGGTTATAATTAGTGTCATCATTCCTATTTGTGGAATTACTACGGGAATTATTAACATGACTTGCAGTGGAATCAAGTGAAGATTTGAACATATTATTGAAATCCGAAATAGTGTAGTATTTACTGTGATTATTCATGATACCCTGGTCAGGATGATCGTTGTTATGAGTCATGAGGATTTGAGTGCAAAGTTGAGAATGGTTGTTCTGGGGCCATGTATTTTGTGTAGTACGTTGCAATGTCTGTGCGTGAATGTAAATGTGAGTGTGTGCATGTGTGGGGGTGTGCAGTGCATGTGCGTTGATAATAACAATAATGATACTGATACATTTTTACGTTATACAATAGAACAAATGTTACATCATATAGTCTCGCTAGATTTATGTCTACAAAAGTAAATGGAATCCTCCTACACTTAACGTTGGTGAGGTAAATTCGTATGCGTAACATAAAATAACAATGATTTATATAAAAGAAGACAAGGCGCTTATATGGTAATAACAGAAATAGAATTACTCCAATAATAGCATACGAACGAGGTGTTCTAACAGTTAAGGTAAAAAATTAGATTGGTTGTTTAACAGAGTCATGCTGACAAGCCCCTTCGAACGTCTATGCATTAACGTAGAGATAGTTTGTGAAGGTGAGACATGAAGGAGGAATGTACATCTGGAGGAAAATTCTTGTGTCAAACTACAATGAATGGGTTCACAAGTTTACAAGAGTGCAAACTGAACATTCTTGAGTGATTTATAACTGTGCACGGACACAGTCTTGACAAAAATAAAGAATTTTTATGTTATACAATAAAACAAATGTTACATCATGTAGTCTCGCTAGATTTATGTCTACAAAAGTAAATGGAATCCTCCTACACTTAACGTTGGTGAGGTAAATTCGTATGCGTAACATAAAATAACAATGATTATAAAAGAAGACAAGGCGCTTATATGGTAATAACAGAAATAGAATTACTCCAATAATAGCATACGAACGAGGTGTTCTAACAGTTAAGGTAAAAAATTAGATTGGTTGTTTAACAGAGTCATGCTGACAAGCCCCTTCGAACGTCTATGCATTTACGTAGAGATAGTTTGTGAAGGTGAGACATGAAGGAGGAATGTACATCTGGAGGAAAATTCTTGTGTCAAACTACAATGAAAGGGTTCACAAGTTTTCAAGAGTACAAACGGGACATTCTTGAGTGATTTATAACTGTGCACGGACACTGTCTTGACAAAAAAAAAAAAAAAAATCATTCTGTATACATTATCTACTGGTAGTTTAGAAAAATCCAGACCAATTGAATTTGTCCCGATCGTCAAAAACATCAGCCGTTTGTTTATCTTATACAAAATTTTTAGAATCTGATTTAAATGTAAGGTGGTATGTTGTTTAATTCGTCAGAAGCGGAAATAAATGATACTCTGCTGATCAATAGTGCTCTATGGGGAAGAAGTTCAGTTTAAACAAAAACAAAAAACAAAAACAAAACAAAACAAAACAAAAAACAAACCAAGATGCGGCCAACTGATGTCATTGTCAATATCAAGGTTGAAAGGTAAGTACAGTTTAGGTATAATCAGATATGCACGTAAATAGAAAGTCTTTCCGGTAATGCAGCGGCGCCGGCAGGGCCCGGCATTCGGACGAAAGGGTCATAACAAGATAAAAAAAGAATATCTCAGTTGCTATTACTGAGTCGTGCTGCTTAACCCCTGCCAACGACTGTGCACTAACGGAGAGAAACTTTGTGCAAAGTTCATGCATTCTAAGTAGTAATATGACAATAATGAAATTATATTTCATTAAATCCAAATGGAATGATGTGGTGGGTGTAAATCCACGAAGACCTCTTTAAGAAAGAGAAAAGAAATGTGTTAATTTTGGTTTTGCCCCTTTGACTTTGATTTGTTTTACGGGGGGGGGGAACAAAGCAACGATAAAAGAAAGCTCTTCCACATAATAAAGACATTCGTCGTGGATTTGTGCTCAAACATGCGACAAATGATATAAAACGTTGTTCGTTGTACATGATTTTCTGCGTATTTCGTTGGTATACTGTACTCCCTTTGGCTATGTCATTTTAATGGCATTCCAAGATATAAGTGCATAATGTATCTATATAAATATACACAATAAGATTTGTATTGTATTGGCACATTGCTGGAGAACACAGTAAGATTTGTTTGTGTCTATATATTGCCGATGTATCAGCATGATTACAACGTCATACTGTGTTGGGGAGGTCAATAAATTAATGTATACGGCAATTTTGAGTGTATACCTCGCTTTTTAACAGTATTGAGTACAGGCATAATCATACAGTAATCTACAAGAGTTACAGGGAGTTCTGCCACAATAACAAAAAGTTTACGAAAAAAAGTTTACGAGCTGATAATGCGTTTCACACCTGTATATCATTTGACTTCTCCTGTTTCAGATTTCAATAGAACACACTTTCTAGGGAAATTCCCCTTCATCAGCCCCACCTCTGGTTCTCTCGTCAAGCTGGTATCCTGTATCATCAATGATTTTTAGATGAATGTTAATGGGTATATTTCAGTATCTGTAGTACGGCAAAAATAAAAAAAATAAATACATTATCATTAAAGGGATCGTATAGTTTTGGTTGAGACCTAATTTCAGGTTTCTAACATTTTTTGGTGAGATAATCAAAAAGGTCTTATGAAATATGAAAGAGCATGTAATTCTATGAGGAATTCAACATTTATTTGATGAAAATTGGTTTTGAAATGGCTGAGATATAGAAAAAGAGTGATTCTACTAAAGTGTGGACCCACACTTTATCACGATCGCTTTGTGTTACTTTGTTTTTGGATGTTTCAGTCAATTCAAACCCGATTTTCATCAAATAAACTTTGAATTCCTCTTAAAATAGTATGCTCTGTACTATATAACAAGTGTTTTCTTGGTATCTCGCAAAAAGTTAAAAGCCCAATTTTCATCTCCACCAATACTGTACTATCCCTTTAATTTGTAAAACGGTAATACGTGAGATCTACAATTCAACATCTTGGTCTGGTTGTTTGGTTTTGCATTGCTTTGTTTTGTGGTGTGTGTGTGTGTGTGTGTGTTATTATTATTTTTTTTTTGGTTTTGTTTTGTTTTTGTTTTGTTTTTTTTTGGGGGGGGGGAAGGGGACAAAACACATGTCATTCGCTAATGCCAAACATCGACGTCCTGTACACGTTTTCCGCACACGATGAAAAATGCAAGTAATGAACTTCATTCACTTCAAGATTTGGAATGTTTTTGCATGTTTGTAAAGAATAATTCCTATGTTTACAAAGAGGAGAAACTGAATACAGTACACTGCTCATGTGCGGCAAGAATTTCGAGCCATAACGTAGAATGATACATGCGAATAGCGGATATTCGTTCCTGTCTCGAATTAGCACAAAAACAGGTGGTTTATTCATCATTAAAGTAAGCACATGAAAATGACATTTGGAGGGGGGGGGGAGAACACGACAGAGGTATCCGACATTCAATCTATGCTAAAATAGGCTAAAAGCATTAGTTCATGTTCGTTAATGGAGTTCCCATTCATTGGCGGTGAGGTTGAGTTGTAGAGGTTAGGATGCAATGTAAATTTTGTCACATAATGCAATCGTTCAGTAGACTGTGGTTTTAAAACACACACGTGTAAATGAGAGATTGTCATGCATGCTTATTTATTCAAAACGGTTGACAGCTGGTTGAAAATGAATTTCGATCAAGCAAAGCCCAACTTTATAGATGTATTCAGATCGTACCTCAGTTTGGACGATAGTAAAAATGACAAAGACAAGACGAATTAATTTCTCATGTCGTGACGTGTCCCTTTTCGTTCGTTAAATTGTGTGTTTCTCCTGACACAGCTCAAACTGTTTTCCAGCCACGAGGCACTCTTTGCAAACGCCAACCCTATGGCAGATGAATCGAACACTCTTCACCCACACCAGTTTTTAAAAAATATCATATTAGTCGAGCCCCTGGCTTGATGGCCGCCGGTCAGTGAGAGATCGCACAAAACAAAAACAAAACAAAAACAAAAAACAAAGCCTTTGTTGGGAGAAATTTGACAATGAAATTCTCAAGGAAAATATGAAAATGTGAAAATTGGCTCTCCATTAATTCCGAAGGGAACACGCACAGGTTTTCTGTGAACAAACATAAAAGTGCGATGACAAAAAAAAATATGTATGTATGTGCATTCATCTCTTCCATTAACAAAAATACAGATTATGAAGATATAAATTGATGTTTTTGCATAATTTTGTTTTTGTACATGAAATGGCAAAGGTGACGAAATATGTTTGAAACTAATGTGGCAATTAGATAGCAACCTTTAGAATAAAGAAAAAATAGGACGAATATTTTTTGGTGCATTTATTGAAATAAAGTCCTATTTGAGTCTTGTCACTTTACACTGCAGAAAGGAATAACCTAACAGTTCCTATCAGGGCTCTCCATACGTTCCCCTGTCCTCTAATAATTACACGTGATAATAAAAGAATTAATCAAATGGTTTATATCAGAGACCCTACTCAGTGATTTCCCCCAACTACCAATTGCAAGTCATACCAGGACCATTCATATGGCCTTCCACCTTCATATCACACCGATTCACAAAACAAGAAGTCTCTACTCTCCCTCCTTTACACTTGACTTTTCACATTTCCATCTCTTCTCTCTACAGGACAATTTATTTCAGGACTACTCACATGATGTACTGCAAACTTCAAAATCGCCATATATTTGTTTTGTTTTGATTTATTTTTTCTTCAACATAATTTCACACATGAATCAGAATTTTTTTCACTCATACTTTAAAAAACATCACTATATAGATTACAATGATTCAATGGAGAAAAAAAAAGGAACATTGATTCCATTACCAAAATATATTGTATTACCAAATTTGAAAATAATTACCCAAGAAATCATGCAGAAGAAGAACTGTCACTACAAGCGGATGCTTGAACACGTGGCAGCCCAGAAAACCTATCTACGTATACATATCATTTAGCTAAGCAGAATGGAGGGAAAGAATCTTAGACAACCGAATGTTGATAAGGAAGTGTATATGCGTATATGTTTCTATATTTATTTTTTTTTACTAAAACCCTGTGGAAGCTAGTAGGGTGGAGAGGGGAAAAGGCTTTATGCATGTAACGATGGTATAATGCCTGAAAAGCTACAATAATCTATAGCAGTGCCATTATTGCAAATTACAAATCCCTTTGTAAACGTTTCAAATCATGAATTGGTGAAAATTAATAAGAGGCCTATTTTCCGTATATGGTTTCATTTATAATTTATCTAATACCAATAAATGTGTATATAGTTAAGATAAACGGGTTTGTTCTCAAATACCGGCAATGCCCTTCATGTGCAGTTATCACGGATAAGTATGACGGATAACATACCAACATGCAACATAACATTGCGGCACTTTAGATACTATAGTCATTGCACACTTATTCGAGACACTTCAATCTCATTTTTAGGGGGTAGGGAGGGGAGGTATAATCAGTGTCACAAATTACCCCATGTTCTGGTTAATTTCAGCACAAAAACAGGAATGTAACGAGCTCAGCTCATTGGCACTAACTATAGCCTACTTTGCGTTGGATTATTTACTAGTAGTAAAGAATTCAGTTGAAATGTTGTACAGTTTCGGTAAATCGTGTTTTTGAATATGGCTTGAAATGAAATGATTCTGTCACACAAGCCACTGACCAATCCTGAAATGTTATTTGGCTGTATACTTTTGGTATTTATCTCAGGAACTTACGAAATGCACTTCACTTGAAGAACGCTTCAAGCCTTTGATTTTAACGACTTTCCTACAAACAAATCTACGTTAATTTTCCTTTTCGATATAAAAAAGTGAAATGATTATGATTATCTATTGTTTGGCTTAGATTAAATAGAATTAGCAATACCTGTGTATTTCTTAGAATAGGGATTACTATCGAAGAGAAATGTCTCAACTGAAGGTGCTCTACCAGCACCTCCGGTAACACACTCTGAAACCATTCACATACGCGCAAACGTAAGCACAAAATCTTCCTCTCTCCTGCCTCCCGGACATCTCTTCATCCGTTTCCACCTCCAGCCACAGAGAGGATCGACCGCTGCACATCCCGCGGATGACAGGTCCGTTGGCGGTCTGGAGGTAACCGTCAGGGATCGTTCCCGCGACTCGGTAGTTTCCTGTCTCTGTCTTGTCCGACACCAAGTCGATGACCTGAAAAAAAAAAAACAGAGTGGTCAACGCAATTAAGGAAAAATTCAAACTTTCCTGGGCAATCAATTCATATAAAAAAAAAAATATTATGCGGAAAAACAAAATTAGAAGCACACAACATGTGCAATGAGTAAGGATGCGTTGCTAAGCACACAAAAATACACATGAAAATGTATATTTCAGATTATCCTATAGATCAAACATAAAAGGTCCTATAAGATTTCCTTTTTCAACTGATCTGAAGTTGATGCTAATTAGCTCTGTAATTGTTATAAACAATGACAGTAGACGCAGAGACAGTTTGAGGGACAAGAGCACCTCCCACGACAACCACCGGCATTTCCCGTAATCACGCGAATTATGCCCTAGAGGCTCTCCAATGAGTTTACACACACACACACACACACACACACACACACACAACTGCACGAATTTGCATACCTGATTGTGATCATTGCTCCTAATGAGGTTTTTCGTGTCCTCCGCCATTTCATCTCCCAGGACGAAACCCACGCACGAGTTCTGATCGTGAACATTGATGAACACCACATTCTGCGGAAAGAATATTTTATTTAAACAATACAAGATAAAAGAGGATATGAAAACTGAGTAGCATGTAGAATACGACAGAAAGAAAGGCGATTGAAGAGTATCCATGGAGTGTATCAGACATATAACCACACTGAATTATACTTTATTTCGTTTAATATCGTCATGAAAGTATTTCACTCACACAGATTTATAATGTTTATTCACAGCTATTTATGATCAATCATTTTGGCTATCAAACCTCGATTACAAGGTTTGCAACTTATTATATATATATATATATATATATATATATATATACATATATATATATATATATATATATATATATATATATTTAAGAGAACTTCCCAAGATTCTTCTCGTATAAGCGAAGGGGAGGGGAGGAGGGGTTATTATGGAACTTTGACCCCTGCCCGCAGGCCCCCCCCCCCACACACACACACACATTTACCTACACACAAACAACAACAAAAATCACATATTCTTTCTCACGGAATTTTTGTTCTAAATCATTGTTTTTCTGGGTGGGGGCTCACTGTAGTAGTCATCCCTTTCATGCACTTATGATAATGATACGATTATACAATTATGTTACGAGCGTCAGTGCAGAAACACAATCTTACAAAGTGGATATTTTCAACTTATCATATCGCACATTTCCTGCTTGTCATGTAATCACAGTATGTCATGGAAAAAAAAATTATTTGAAAACAAAAAGGAAGCAGCACGAAATCAAACTCACCCGATCGAAGTCGATGGCGATCGTGGCTGGCGAGCTGCCACTGAAATTACCAGGAGCGTTGATGAGAACAGTGTTGAGGGCGCTGTTGTAGCTCATGGTTTCAGAGGCAGTCATTCCGTTTCCTCCCCTCAGCTCTAGGTTCCTAGCCTGCAAATCAATTGATCAGTTAACACGGCCTTGACTCTATGGCAATTTGTATGAGCTAGTCGGTTATACAAACTATATTATGGTGTGGCGACTCATGTTTGGTCATGATATTGGCAGGTTCAGCACACATAGTGTTGACACTTTTCAAAGGCAGTCTAATGTGAAACGCAGGAGCAGATGCAGTACATGCTCCATGTATAAAAGACTCAGAAGCACGAATTAAACGTGTAGTAGAAATCTCCTAGAAAGATCTTTAACATGTTTTCTATCACAATCCTATTAGTCACGTCAACATGGAAATAAATAAATGGAGCTACATTTGTATAATATAAGAATATAGTTTATAAATCAATTTTAGGGTTAATTTCATGCCAGATATTCTTTTTAAACTAGAGAAAGCATAATCATTACAGTCTTGCATAACTTATGTCTATTTTTTTTTTTAGCTTTTAACTCTCCGTCAAACCTCGCTTGTAATATCGTAATTAATATTCTTAATTTTCATGCGATCCATTAATATGATAATTTTCAAATGAGAATTTATAAATCTATGAAGGCCTTAAAGAAGGAGTGAAATGATATGCGTGATAATTGAAAAGTTAATTGGATGTTACGACATTCTTGAAAATGTAATTTAACAAAAATGATACTATTACAGGCTCAAGCGGCAAAAATATCTCTTCTTTAAAGTGTTTGTAATTTCTCGTAAATGAGCTCATTATTCATCTTTTTTTCTATCTATCTGTCCATCTGAATATGTCTATTCAGCGGGTAAACCACTCCTACGTGCAAAACTTAAAAAGAAGCCCTTATTAAACATAATAGCACAAAGACATGAGTGACGTGAATGATTAGATTATCATGTTTTATCCTCAGCAGAGCAGTAAAGTTGCTATATTAATAGAAAGGCTGTCATCTATATAGCCAATACGCATATAGAAGCAGAGAATTAAAGAGAATTACGATATACTTGACATATGATTCCATATACATGTAATCATTATAGTATCTATGTATGCAAACGATGTACTCACTGCATCGTGATCAAGGATCTGATCGTGCTGGCGACCACCGTTGGTTGGTTACGGACAATTAGGACTCCCCTTGTGGACCACTGCAGTGATTGTGATGGCACCGGCTACAAGTAGAACTGTGATGAGTACAGCGGTACAGGGCATCCTCCACAAGGCGAAACGTGAGCCTCTTGGTGGCGCCGTATCTGCCTCCATCCTGGCGTACGCTGGCAGAGCCGAAGAGCTGTCGTACTGAGGTAGGCAAGAAAAGAGGGAGTAGTCTATATAGCTTCAGGGTGTTTGGAGGTGAAAATTGATGAACAGTAATGAACTATATGTGCGCATTAAAAGCGCAAATATATGTGATGAATTTAGAATATCAACGTCGATCTTGTCGTAATCTGGTCATTGTTCGGATGCAATGGTATATCTGTCACTTCATTTTGTGTTCAGTTGACGGTTGCGAGGAACAATACTTATTGTTGCGGTTTGAATTTGGAGGATAGTTGTAAATTCCTTGAAAGATCGCAATGAGGCCGAACCCCTCTAAGTTTATATAGTAAAAATTGTGTAATCTATACCTTGACAAATTATTCTGCATCCAATTGGGATGCGCAAGTTAAGTAACTTCAATGCTTTAAAAATTAGAAGAATGATAAGAATAACCCTATAGAACTATTTCTGTGATGTTACAAGTCAGTCAAGAGAGCTTACCTGTGATCCTGATTTCTCCATGGTGAAATTGTTGTTGATGAAAGGCTGTCAGTGGAAGAAGTTGCAAGGTTGACAGTTGAAGGAGTTGGTTGTAATTCTGCTTACCGTCCAGCTGACTGATGAAACGACACTGCAAGTTCACAAGATTTATATCAAAACGATTGGGCGTGGTTTTGCATGATCTCCACCTTCACTCAAAATCCTCGTGCCCTCATTGGTTGGAACCAAATCAACAGAGCGCTCATCTAAATCTGGCCTTCGTTCAATTTGTACTTTGATATGCACTTTTGTTTTGTTTTGTTTTGTTTTCCTTTGTTTTGTTCATGGGGGGGGTGGCTACAAAGGAATGTACAACGCAAATGCTCGCCTCCTCTTGTACCTTACTTCCTTGACAATAACTTCATCATCGTCCGTGGGTTTTACTTTTGTCCGTAGTTTGTGCTTGTTTTTCCCCTTTCCTTCATTGCTATTCCTCTTAACCGTGTATCTTCTTTTTTTTTATTAACTGAAGAATTCTATGCCACTCGCTTCTCATTTGCACTTACAAGTGTTTTCAAAGTACATATCTTCACAGCAGCATATTTTTGCTCCACTTTATTTACACTCTTCTATACCAAAGAATTATCTTGGAATGATTTATTAGTGTGATATTTAACGGAAATATTAATTGGATCTGTAAAAATGAACAAATGTTCATTTTGCTTTTCGAAATTTGATTACGTCGATTTGTCTGAGCAAGCCCAAATATCACCTCAAGTGCAATTATGCCTCATATTCAGGTTGACTGCAATAAAAATGTCAAATCAGATCAGTACGATGTTATACATTTCATCAAAACAAGACATGAATTAGAATACGGAATTTGAAACACTTTAGTATGTTTTTAAAGATACCCTCAAAGAAAACAGGTGATGTTGTGCCTTCACATCTCTTCCAGTTATTTTTACACACAAATAACATCAAAATTGTATTTCGTTGTTGAACATTGAGCTACCACAACCTCTTGGGGGAGCTGTGGTGTAGTGGATAAGACTCTTGACTTTCAATAGGAGAACCCGAGTTCGAATCCGGTTCAGTATTTACGTCCTTGGACAAGATTTGTTTAACTACCATGTCCCTTTCGGCCCAGGTGCATGGGTAGGCTACGTTGCAATGCTGGGGTAAGCCCTATCATTATGGCAGGAGCATCTGGTATTACGGTGTCAACACTGAGAGGATTTTCTTGATAACAAGATATTATTACTAGTATCATTATTATTTTTATTGTAATATTATTACTAGTATTATTATTATTAGTAGTAGTAGTAGTAGTAGTAGTATACAGCTTGAACTCCCGCGTTTGCTGCCCTCTTGGCCTTTGATAATCCTCCAAAATATAAAAAGTACTGTATCCGGGATCCAGACGGTTATCCGGATCACTACCAAAATCTATTAAATGAATCTGTTCCTTGTGTCATTATCAAACTTTTCCTGTTAGTTTCAAACAAATCCGTTCATAACTTTTTTTAGTTACTTTGCAAACAGATAGGCAGATAGACACACGTGGCACACCACAAAGTTAACCAAAGCCGGCAAAAACATTACTTCATTGGCGGAGGTAAAAATGGGGGAGAGTTTTTTACAGTTCGACCACAGACTTCTGTGGTGGTGACATCATCACTTCTACCATGTCTGCCAATAGGTTTTTAATCAGGATTCATGAAAACATACAAACTTAAAAATTCCATAATTCCTTTATATATTTATATATTATACACCTTATATCAAAACCAATTTGAGCAAGGTGTGGAGTTACACTTTACATGTTTAAGGTGATGTAAAAAAGGAAAAACATTATTTTTTCTCTCCGCCATTTCGTAGGCAGTATCGTCAACAAAAACATAGAGGTATATAGTGACATCTAAAATTTCTGAGTTATAATTAAAACTTTAATACGGTGTTGAAATATACTCAACTCAGTGGTTGTGATATTGCAAGCAAGCATAATCCTTTGTGGCCCATAGCCTTTGACCTTTGACCTCATGACCCCAAATCATTTTTTTCTTACTTCATTTTCGACACAACCTTCAAGTTTTGTAGATATCTGTGCGTCCAATGTTGAGTTATTGGGAGATTAAACTTATTTATGTCATTTGTGACCTCTAATATTTGTTTGTTTGTTTGTTTGGTTTATTTCTGCATTTTCTTTCTCCGAATACAATTGCAAATGAAAACAAAATGATACAGATACATACAAATCAATACAAAGAAAAATCATTTGCGTAACAACATTCAGTCTGAAGTGGCATAATTATGAATCAAAATAACATATTAAGGCATACTGTATCTATTAACAAAGGAGAAATCAATACAGGGGACCGTCATCATAAGCAGAGCTTGACGTGGATGAGGCCCTATCTGAATATGTGATACCAATGTAATACAACACCAATTACATATGTACTAAAAAATAAAACTCATAAAACTCTTAATCTTAATACACAAAACACATTTTGCTACAGAAAAAAAAAACAGAAAAGAAAAATAGTGACTTGGCGCTTTAGAACAAGAAAAAAACAGCACGCAGCACCATTGACTGCTGCATGGTATAGTAGACAATAAAAGTGTAGGTGTGTGCGAGTGACAGTGCGTCGTGTGTGCAGGTGACAGTGCAAGAGAGAATAAAGGCTGTAGCATGCCTATTTTGGGGGTAAGGTATACGCTTTAATGAATGTATGCAATATCATTATCAAAGAAAGGAACGGGAGGGAATGAAAAAAAAATAAAAAAAAAACACTTTGCATGGATCAGGGCTTACTGAGACTTCAGAAAAAAGAAGAAAAAGTACATTGATCAAAAACTACTAACTGGAAACATATTTCAATAATAAATACTTTTTTAAATGAGCTTTAAAGGAAAACAGTGAAGTACACTGCTTTAATTGATCAGGTAGGTTATTCCAGACATCGGGACCGTAATGTCTAATTGATTTCTGAGCTAAAACAGTTTTGGGGTTTACAAGGTGAAAATCTGTCGAACGGCGAGTTGGATATGTGTGTATATTCGAATTTAAGTGAAAACTATTATGAAATAAAGAGGGAAGTTGATTTGTTGCATACTTGTACATAAATATAGCTGTTTGTAAAATGTGGATGTCCTGAAGCTTCAAAGTATGCAAACGATGAAATAAAGGATCTGTATGAGATAAATATGTGGAATTAATAATAATACGAATAGCACGCTTTTGGAGTAAATACAATGAATTCAGTTTAGTAATACTACAATTTCCCCATACAATATTTGAATACAGTATATGAGGCAAAATTAAAGAATTATATAAAATAATCAGGGATCGTTCTGATAAAAGATCTTTCAACTTCCATAGTACACCAATATTTCTTGATAGGGTCCTTTGTAAACAGGATATATGTTCGTTCCATGTCAAATGAGAATCGATTGTAATGCCTAAAAATCTAATAACCTGTTTCTCGCAAAGAGAAAACCCATCAATTGATATGTTGACATTAAGATCCTGTGAGTAGGGTTTTCTAAAATGAACAAAATTTGTCTTATTAACATTCAAGGATAACTTGTTTGATTTAAACCAATTCAATATATTCAATAATTCAGTGTTCAAACGATTAACAAGTGTTGTGATGCGCCTTGAACAAGGCTAATACCAATAAAGAGGTCCGCAGCAAGTTATCGCTCTCAGATCAAGACATGGCTTCCCAATCGTGGTCTTTTGCAACATTGTTGTGATGGTTTGGGTGCGATCTGCCAGGAATGGAGCGGAACATTTGATTGTCATGATGTGGTGATTGGGTTGAGTCGTGACAAATTGGGACCTTGTCCGGGAAAATGAACAGACAAGCCGTTTTCTTTCGCATGTTCCATGCGGATTGTGGTGAGGACTCTCACGTCTGGTTGTACACGTGTGCTGTAAGTACGTAGTGTATAGCGTCGATGGTGTATAGGCTCATGTCGTATCGGGCCTATGTACCTGCTTGCATGTAGGTTCTGTTAGGCCTCATGCGTTTTGGTGAGGACTCTCACGTTTGGCTGTACACGTTTGTTTTTAGTATGTAGACAAGTGTATAGCGTCGATGACAGGCTTATGTATTGGGCCTGCATTGTTTGCATGTTGGTTTTGACAGGCCACATGCGTTTTGGTGAAGATTTTCACGTTTGGTTGTGCACATTTATTGTGTATAACATTTATGCTGCGTAGGCTTTGGCAGTCATTGACTGTGTTTGTAGTTTTTAGGCTACATTTTGTGTGAAGGCCTAGTGCAGATTTTGGTGAGGATTCTCACGTTTGGTTGTGCACGTTGTGTATAACATTTATGCTGCGTAGGCTTTGGCGGTCATTGACTGTGTTTGTAGTTTTCAGACTACATTTTGTGTGAAGGCCTAGTGCAGATTTTGGTGAGGATTCTCACGTTTGGAACGTTTGTCGTTTTTGCATGAAGGTCTTGGGTAGACCGATTCAGTTGTGTGCGTATAGTGCATAGCGTGGGTATTGCGCATTGGGCTCGCACGTGTTTTGTAGTCGCAGACGGTCGGTCTAGCGCGTCGTGTGTAGGGCTAGTGCAGTTTGTGAGTGTGCGTATGCTGGATGTGTATGTGTGGGGGCTTGCGTACACATTGGCTACGGGTCACGCCGAATTTTCTGGAAGATTAGCCTCGGTTAAAGGCTTTGATATATTTTCCTTGGTTTGCACAATCGTGCTATGTGGTCGTTTGTAGTGAGTGTGTATACTCATTTTATGACCTTAGATCACATGCTAATGTGATGTCGTGGTGTTCTGATTGTATGCCTGATTCGAAGGCTTAGGGATTTTGATGTTTTCTGCTTATCGTAGAAAATTTTTGCCTGTTGTGCGCGTGTGACTGGGTTCATGCGTACATGTGTACTCATATGCAGTGCATTTCTTTTGTTAAGGCTTTGTAGTTTTGTGAGGATTTGTGCCTTCTTGCAAGTTTTGCTTTTGATATTCCCACAATGGCTGATGTCGTGCAGAGCTTTGTTGATGAACCCACTCAGGAAGGTTTTAATAACCTGAGGAAGGCAGAACTGGTGGAAGTTGCTCAAATTTTAGAAATCCCGATCAAAACATCGGATCGAAAAGCAGAGATCAAGGACACAATTTCTGAGTTTTTTACCAATACTGGTATCTGGCCTGCCTCTTTGTCAGAGGATGAAGCAGGGACAGATGATGGTGAAATTATCACACCTTTGGTAACCCCTGCAGAAAGTGAATTGAAGAAAATTGAGATCCAGCTTCGGATGAAGCAGCTGGAAGTCGAGGCAAAGAAAATAGAACTCGAAATCAAGTCAATCGATGCAAAATCGAATGAACCTTCTTCCGGCAGTTCAGCAAAGTCATCAAAATTTGATGCATTAAGGCAATCTCAATTGGTGCCGAAATTTCGTGAAGACCGGGTAGAAGAGTTTTTCCAGCACTTTGAAAAAGTGGCTGTGAGTTTAGAATGGCCCAAGGAAGTGTGGCCGACATTGATACAGAGCTCGCTGGTAGGGAAGGCCCAAGAGGTCTATGCGTCTCTCACTATCCAAGAGTGTTCTGACTATGAGAATTTGAAGAGTTCCGTGTTAAGGGCGTACGAGTTGGTGCCGGAAGCCCACAGGCAACTGTTTCGGAATTATAGGAGAAGGGATGATCAGACATTTGTTGATTTTGTGCAACACAAGCAGACCCATTTTGAACACTGGTTAAGGTCGTCTGGTGTTGATGATTTCCACAAACTGAAAGAGTTGGTATTGTTAGAGGAGGTGAAGAGGTGTGTTCACCCAGATCAGCGGCAGTACCTGGAGGAAAGGGAAGTGAATGGTGCCAGGAGAGCTGCTGTCCTCCTTGATGAGTATGTGCTTACCCACAAGGGTACTTTCAAACTTTCTTCAAGCAAGAAAGGAGGCCAGGGTGTGCCAAGAAGAGGAGCTGTTGCTCCAAGCATTCCCAAGACCGATCTTGATCAAAAGCCGAACAAGGCTTGCTTCTATTGCAAGAAGGACGGACATGTGATGTCAGCTTGCTGGAAGTTGAAGAAGAAGCGAGAAAAAGAGGGGATTAGCAACCCCAAAGCATTGCCAGATGCTTTTGCTATCACTCGCACAGAGCATCTGCCATCGTTTGAACGGGTGGCAGAGAATTACAAACCTTTCATATCTTCAGGGTATGTTAGTTTGACGCCTGATAGTGAGCAGGTTCAGGTTCACATTTTGAGGGATACAGGAGCATCACAGAGTCTCCTGTGTGCAAATACATTGCCATTTTCGGTTGAATCTTCTGTGGATTCAGAAGTGTTTGTGAGGGGAGTTGAAGGTGGGAGTGTCCGAGTGCCTCTTCATAATATCGAATTGAAGAGCGATCTTGTCAGTGGCTCAGTTGTAGTAGGTATTTTGCCTACATTGCCAGTCGAAGGTGTCACCTTATTGCTCGGCAATGATATCGCTGGAGAGAAGGTTTTGCCTCACTTTCTCCCAAGTAAGACACCCGTGGTTGACGAAGCCACAGAGAAATTGGTTCAGGATATGCCTGATGTGTTTCCCTCATGTGCTGTTACCAGGTCAATGGCTCGTGAATTGGAGAAAGAGGAGCAAGAGGATATCTTGGCTGATACTTTCTTCTCTAGACTTGAAGAGTCTAGCAGCAGTGATGATGCACATATGGACCATGGTCAAATGTCAGAGATTTCTCGTCAGAGTCTGGTTGAATTGCAGGGCAAAGACCCTGAAATAGTGCGTCTTGCACAGTCACTTGTACCTGAGGATGAGGAAGTGAATGAAACTGTGAAGTTTTACAAGAGGGATGGTATCTTGATGAGGAGGTGGCGCCCTCCTGATGCCACAAGTGATGAAGATTTTCGAGATGTTCATCAAGTCGTGGTACCAAAGATGTACCGGAAGGAGATCATATCTCTTGCCCATGAAGCACCATTGGCAGGTCATTTGGGGATCAACAAAACCCAAGAGAAGGTGCTTCGATATTTCTTCTGGCCAGGTTTGCGACATGACGTCGCAGAGTTTTGTCGGTCTTGCCATGTGTGTCAGGTAGTTGGCAAGCCAAACCAGAAGATTCCCCCTGCCCCTTTAAGGCCAATTCCGGCCTTCGAAGAACCGTTTAGTCGGGTCATTGTGGATTGTGTCGGTCCTCTTCCAAGGACAAAGTCGGGTCATCAGTATTTGCTGACGATGATGTGTGCATCTACCCGCTTCCCCGAGGCAATTCCATTACGGACGATTACTGCCAAGAATGTCAGTAAAGCTCTTGTGAAGTTCTTCACAATGGTAGGACTTCCAAAGTGTGTGCAGTCAGACCAAGGGTCTAATTTCACATCCAAAATCTTCCAACAGGTGATGAGTGAGTTAGGTGTAGAATGTAGGAACTCAAGTGCTTACCATCCACAGAGCCAGGGAGCTCTTGAACGCTTTCACCAAACCTTGAAGAATATGATGCGTGTGTACTGCAGTGAGCACGAGAAAGAGTGGGATGAGGGTATTCCTCTCCTCTTGTTTGCAGTTCGAGAATCGGTCCAGGAATCTCTTGGATTCAGTCCTTTCGAGCTGGTCTTTGGGCACTCAGTTCGTGGTCCCTTGAAGATCTTGCAAGAAAAGATCTTGGTTGAGCCGGAGTCCAACCTATTGGACTATGTGTGTCAGTTCAAGGATAGACTTTCTTGTACTCGTGAACTAGCTGCAGGTCATCTGAAGGCAGCTCAGTCTAACATGAAGAGACTGTTTGATCGGAAGGTGAAAGAAAGGCATTTCGAGCCTGGTTCTAAGGTTCTTGTGTTGCTCCCTCTTCAAGGAGATGCCTTGAAGGCTAGATATGCAGGGCCATATGTGGTTGAGAAAAGGGTGAGTGATGTCAATTACATCATCCTGACACCTGATAGGAGGAAGAGGAGAAGACTCTGTCATGTCAACATGCTAAAGGAGTATGTTGAAAATGTAGAAGAGGCTAAAGAAAAGCCTGTTGCCACAGTTGGAATCGGTTGTGAAGTGGATGGTGAAGACAGTGAGAGTGATGATGTGGAAATTCCGCAGTTGATGTTGAAGAATTCTGAGGTGTTAGCAAATCTATCTGACACATTATCTCATCTTCCAGGAGTAGAGAGAGCTCAGGTGATGGATGTAGTCCATGAGTATGAACACCTCTTCAGTGATGTACCAGGTCGTACTAGTGTGGTGGTGCATGATGTTGATGTGGGGGACTCCTCCCCTGTCAAGCAACACCCATATCGTGTGAATCCATTGAAAATGGATGTCCTGAGGAAGGAAGTTCAATACATGCTTGAACATGACCTTATTGAGCCCAGTAAGAGTGGATGGAGTTCTCCCTGTGTGTTGGTTCCAAAGCAGGATGGTTCTTTGCGTTTCTGTACGGATTACAGGTTGCTCAATTCGAAAACAAAGTCAGACTCGTACCCTTTGCCCCGCATCGATGATTGTATTGATCGCGTAGGGAATGCCAAATACGTCAGTAAGTTTGACCTTTTGAAGGGGTACTGGCAGGTTCCCCTCAGTGAAAGAGCGAAAGAACTGTCTGCATTCGTGACTCCTGACGGATTCTTCCAATACAAAGTGATGCCGTTCGGGATGAAGAACGCGCCCGCTACATTCCAGAGACTCATCAACACCGTCACGTCTGGCTTGGTGGGATGCGAGGCGTATCTCGACGACATCATAGTGTACAGCCATACATGGGAGGACCACCTTCTGAGAGTCAGAGCACTGTTTGACCGCTTGACCAGTGCCAACCTTACGGTGAACTTGAGGAAATGTGAGTTCGCCCGAGCAAAAGTCGTGTTCCTGGGTCATATTGTGGGACATGGTTCCGTCAAGCCTGTTGAAGCAAAGGTGGAGACGATCCTGAACTTTCCCCGCCCACAGAGTAAGCGAGAGCTGAGACGATTTCTGGGCATGACTGGCTATTATCGGAAGTTCTGCCATAATTTTGCTGATGCTGCAACACCGCTCACCAACATGTTGCGGAAAGACTCGCAGTTCGACTGGTCAGATGACTGTCAAGTTGCTTTCAACCGGCTGAAGGCAATGCTAGCGAGTTCTCCGGTTCTTGCAGCGCCGAACTTCGACAAGCAGTTCATTCTTATGGTGGACGCGAGTGACACAGGAGGAGGAGGAGCCCTGATGCAGAAGGATAACAACGGAGTTGACCATCCCGTCGCGTACATGTCCAGAAAATTCAACAAACATCAGCGACGGTACTCCACCGTCGAGAAGGAGACGTTAGCGCTCGTCATGGCTCTTCGTCATTTTGACGTGTACCTGAACACTACAAAGTATCCAGTGCTGGTGTACACAGACCACAATCCGCTTGTGTTCCTGTCGCGAATGAGGAACAAAAATGGACGCCTAACCAGATGGGCGCTAGTGCTACAGGAGTACAACCTTGTGATACAGCACGTACGCGGAAAAGACAATGTCATTGCAGACGCTTTGTCCCGTGGATGAGATAGAAGTACGCGTATTTTCCACGGATGGGACAAAAGGACACAGATATGCTTAATGTCCAGAGATAACAGACTAGTGATGACTTGGAAGCACGAACAATACCAGACAAAACAAATGTGTTTCCATGTTATTGTAAGAGAAGGATATTTCTCATGTCAAAGAAAGAGTGTTCTTGTTTTGAAATGATGACACAAACATTGTGTACACTGTTTTAATTTGTATCCATAATTTGTTCTTGTCTGCATGGGAAAAGCAGCATGTTTTCCAAATTGTCATGGTTTTTGCACCAAAATAGGGCAAAATCATTTCTAGTGATGTAGCATGAGTTTTGCTATGTTTTATGCTTTATGTGCTGAAGAAAAGGGTTTTCAGTAATGCAGCATATTTTGATACAGTGTATAATGTAGACATTGTATTAATTGGACCTGCAAATTAAGTTGCATTGCTGTTTGCAGAAAGCACACACAAGCACACAAAAGCTGTTGTTGCATCTTTTCAAATGCTTAATTTGCAAGAGTTGGAATTTGTGGCATCACAGAATTTACCAATTATACACATTTTCCATAGCATAGATATCGATTGAGTGAAATTATGACACTATGATATTCATAATATTGTGAATGTGTAAGGTTCATGAGACCATACAGGTATACAGTCATAACCAGGTTATATTCATGTGATATTTTGTTTCAGAAACAGAGAGAGTATAACAGGTGTTCATAATTGCATTGTTTTGCTGTACTCAAGTGTACTTACTGTACGTGCATTTATTGTCTTGACGAACAAGGCTTTACAGTACTTGAACAGAAGTGTCAAGAAATCAGAAATGTAGAGATGTTTGTCAGACCAAACAGTTGAGCTGAACGCATTGTTATGTCAGTTTTCATCAAAGGTCAGATTGCTACAAGCTCACCATGTAAAAATGGTTACTAAGTATAGTGAATGGAAGATTACTTCTATTATTGGTGACATATAATCACAACAAAAATGTGTGAAGTTCATTATGCAAACTGCATGATTATCAGTGTATGCAGGTTATTCAGTGGTATGTGTAGCGGTTTTTTCTCAAGCATATGCACATCAAGCTAAGATAGAAGTTTGATCTGTCCATCCTTATGGTATATTGTTTCATGATACAAGTACAGTGTATTTTGTTTTGAACCAGCAGCATTTCTAGACTTCGACTAGGTGTTGAAATGTTTGGCCATTTAATACTCATAAGCATTTCAGGAAAGCTAAAGAAAATACATGCTTTATGATTTATGACCAAGCAGAGAAAAAAAAAGAAAAGAAAAGAAGGAATGTTGTGGTTGTAAAGTTTTGCGCGTATACGCACATGCTTGTTCCGAGCAGGTAGTGGATCTATATTTAGACAGTTAGCCTACGCTCAAGAAAGGTTTTGATAAGGCTCATTAAGTCTGAGCTTGTTTATGTGAAGAATCCACTTTAGTGTATGAACACACAACTGTGCATTTTTATGTATCGTGTTTCGGAACATGTTTGTAACGACTGTTTGCAGTTTGACTGGAAAGTTCTTCCATAACTTCCCGTCTTAAGGGGGGAGATGTGATGCGCCTTGAACAAGGCTAATACCAATAAAGAGGTCCGCAGCAAGTTATCGCTCTCAGATCAAGACATGGCTTCCCAATCGTGGTCTTTTGCAACATTGTTGTGATGGTTTGGGTGCGATCTGCCAGGAATGGAGCGGAACATTTGATTGTCATGATGTGGTGATTTGGTTGAGTCGTGACAGTGTCCCTATATCATAATCTGATGTAATAATGGATGTATCATCAGCACAAAGTATAAAATTCAAAGATGGAGAGGAACCTATAATATCATTTATATAAATGTTAAACAACAGAGGCCCTAAAATGGAGCCTTGAGGTACCCCACATTTAATATCAAGTTTGTGTGATTCATAAGACTGAAAACTAACATACTGTTGACGGTTTTGTAAATAATTTATAAACCAGAGCAGAGCGTGACATCGTATTCCATACGTATTAAGTTTATGTATCAATACTTCATGGTCGATGGTGTCGAATGCTTTCGACAAATCCATGTATATACCTATAACATGCTTTTTATCAGCAAAAGCTTCAATCATTTTATCACACATGTAAGCGATTGCATAGTCAGTAGAATATCCACTTCTAAATCCAAATTGATTGGGTATCAATAAATTATTGGTTTGTAAAAACTGATATAACCTTTTATACACAATTTTTTCAAGAACTTTGGATATACTTGGTAATAATGAAATTGGTCTATAATTACTCATTAATTTAAAATCATCTTTTTTATGAATGGGAATAACTTTTGCAAGTTTGAATGAGTTCGGAAAAATGCCTGTTGGAAGAGACATATTAAATACGTGAGTTAGGGGGCTTGCAATGTAAAAAATTATTTGTTTCAATAAATGAACACTAAGACCATCATGCCCACTCGATTTAGTTGTTTTCAGATTCTGAACAATATTGATTATTTCATGATCATTTGTAGGCGTGAGAAATAATGAATTTTCACAAGGATTGGGTAAATAATCAGTAAAATGTGTATTACATGAATTCATATTAGATACTAAACTAGGACCAATATTTATAAAATAATCATTAAATGAATTGGCAATTGTGGTAAAATCAGTAATTTCCTCATTGTCAATGATGATAGAGTTGGTAGTTTCTTTTACCGTCTTTCCCATAAGAGCATTGACAGTTTTCCACAATGAAAAAAGATTATCCTTTTTTTTTCTATATTAGTTGAATAATACAATTTTCGGGACAATCTTATTACTAATGTTAATTGATTTCTATATTTCCGGTATTTCATAAATGAGTTATTACTTTGATTCTTTATTGCTTGCTTATATAACTTATTACGGGTTGATATAGACCGCATAATACCATTGGTAATCCAGGGTTGTCTATTTTTCTTTAAAGGTTTCCGTTTAACCAAAGGAATATTTTTCTGATAATAATACAATAATCTGCTGATAAATTTTTCATAAGCAGTATCAGCATTGCTTTCATCAAATACATCGCCCCATTCTTCCTGCGCTAAATCAAATATCAAAGAATTTATATTACTTTCTGTTTCCTTATAATACATTTGAGATTTTTTATTTTCAAAGTATTGTTTTGTTTGGAAAGAACTATTGTTGATGGTAAAAACAGGTAAATGATCGGATATATCATAATAAAATATACCATTTGTGAATTCTGTGTTTATTACATTTGAAAATATGTTATCAATAAGAGTTTTTGATGTACTAGAAATTCTTGTTGGGTTGTTGATATGTGGTTGAAATGAGAAAGTTGCTAATAAACTTAGCAACTGCATTGTATGATTATCAGAGTTATTTAAAAGATCAATATTAAAATCTCCCATTATAAAAGTGTCTTTCTTTTCCTGAGAAATAATACTCAGAATTTGATCAAAACTTTCTAAAAAACAATCAATGTTGTTTCTTGGGGACCTATATATATTACCTATTATTATATTTTTTGCTTTACTGTTTACAATTTCAACAAAAATATCTTCCGTACCCTCGATATGTAAGTCATGCCTGACTTTTATATTAATGTTATTTCTAATGTAGAAAGCAACCCCACCTCCCTTGCCTAAGTAACGATCAGAACGATACATTCGATAATGCTCTAAATTAAACATTGGTGGTGAATTTGTATTAAGCCAAGTTTCTGATATGCCAATTATACTAAATTGAAAATTTTGTAAAGAGGAAAGAAATGATTCTATGGAATCAAAATTCTTATTTAAACTTCTGGCATTGATGTGAAGAAGACTAAACAAATCCAAAAATGATTGAAATTTATTTTGTTTTATGAGTGCATTAAACTCGGCAGTTGTGTAATAAGTACTTTCGGAGTCATTCAAACTTTGATCATCAAAGATCACACCATGAGGGATCATTATCGGTGTGGGGGTATGAGTAGAAATTGAAGGGTTGTGGGAAGAGGTTTGAGTGCAAGTGCTGGTGTCTGTGTGTGCATGTGCGCTGAGCGTGCGTGCGTGTGCATTCATCTTGAGTGTATGTGATAAAGAGTGAAGCGTCTAAATTATTTACTTGAAACTAGAGTCACCGTATACAGAACTAAAAAAAAAATACAATGTCTGGAATATGCGGGAAGAATTAATGGGTAAAAAAAAAAAAAAAAACCTACAACAGTATTTGGCAGTCTGCCAGGGGTACCAAAATGGGTAATTATATACAGCAAATATTATCTAAATAATTACTTTTTATACATTTACGAGAAAAAAAAAAACCAAAGTGATTGCGAAGAGAATCACGATACATACGAGTCTCATTGAACCAAGAGTGATTGAGCAAGAAGATGACAGGAGCAATGACATTGGTGTATTGACTAAAATTTAAAAAAAATCAAGCTGGTATAACAATCTCAGCTCTGGAGAAGTACAAAAAAAAATGGAATTTAGCAGCAAATAACCTTGTGTGAAGTACTGAAATTATTGTGAGCTATTACGAAACCAAGGGAGCTAACAGTATACAACTTAAAGGGATGGTACAGTATTGGTGGAGATGAGAATTGGGCTTTTAACTTTTTGCGAGATACCAAGAAAACACTTATGATATAGTACAGAGCATACCATTTTAAGAGGAATTCAAAGTTAATTTGATGAGAATCGGGTTTGGAATTACTGAAACATCCAGAAACAAAGTAAAACAAAGCGATCGTAATAAAGTGTGGGTCCCACACTTTATCAGAATCACTCTTTTTTGGATATCTCAGCCATTTCAAAACCAATTTTCATCAAATAAACGTTGAATTCCTCATAGAATCACGTGCTCTGTCATATTTCATGAGAGGTTTCTCATTATTTCACTCAAAAATGTTAGAAACCTGAAAGTAGGTCTCAACCAAAACTGTACAATCCCTTTAATACGGTTAATGAACTTAGAGAAACTTGGTGGGCTTAAAGTCATTGGACAAGGGTCGTCGTACTGGACTAAAATTCCCGTGCATATTTTGTATTATCTTTCAAAAAAAAAATATCAAATTTATGGCAGTTAAACCAAATCAGTGTTTGCAGCACCAGGGATAAAATAAATGCACTGACATATTCATGCAGAAACATGCTGTCTTTAAACACTGTGAAAGTGCTAGTTGTTTCATTACCCTCTTTTAATAGAGGGTCACACACACAAAAAAGGAAATGGAACAAAACCTGGCTGCACATACAGATGTATATTCGTATAATATGTGGAATGACGATCGAGTTGTCGCCTCAGGATTGGAATATTGCTATGTGGCATTGAACAACGTACTGAGTTGAATTCTCCAGGAAAACCCGGAAGACCAAGAGTCATTAACCGTAGGCTGGAAAATAATATAACACCTGACATGTTCGCATTATTTGTGGTTCAACATTTGGCTAAATGGATGTTTGTGAATAGGTCTACCAGGATGGAATAGAATAGTAAGACACTCTCGTTCAAATGTCTTGACAATCTGAGCCTGGATAAACTTAATTGTAATGGAATTATAATGAATGATACGAAATAGGGACAGCCACAATGGGCAGTGCATACTGTGAAAATCCGAGTTGTCTCAATACTTTGTCATTTAGAGGGGCTCACGAGAACAATGAAACCATGCCGCATGCACTGGCGGGCGGTTTTGTGCAAAATGGGGATGACAAACGAGTTCTTGTCTGATGAATTGAAATAATAATATGACCTTCAACCTTTGACCTCATGGCCCCCATATCAAATCGTGGTGGGTTTTTTCGTGCTTTATTTCACAAGCACTCCCTGCAAGTTTGGTGAAATCCGATTATTTCTTAGTACCTTTGGGAGATGAAGTTTATTTATGTCCTTTATGATCCCTATGACCTCTGACCTTTGACTTCATGACACCAAAATTTAATCATTTATTTCTTACCTCGTTATGAACACAGCCTGTCAGTTCGGGGAAAGTACTTTCATCCGTTCTTGAGTCATCTTCTCCATAAACAGACAGACAGACAAACAAATAAACAAACAGACAGACAAACATACGGAACAGAAAATATAGCCTCCGCCTACCATAGGTCTCAGCTACTACGTGCTAGTGGAAGTAATTCAAGCAATTTTACTGTCTCACCATCACAGTACATATATATGGCCATTCATTTAAATTTCTATGAAATTCATTGATTTTGCCTAGTGACTTAGTATTGACTTTTTATCCTTTCAACAGAAAATATTTCTACTTCAATGGATACATTATACCAGATACTTACCTACTGAAAGTGATGGTCAAAACAAGATATTAGCTTAATTTTGATGGCCTTTCATCATCACCTTAATTTGACCTTTTCTATTTTCTCCAGCTAAGTATATACCACTGGACATTCAAAGCTAAAGTTATTACTTTTCATTTTAACCCTGATATCTCAAAGTTTAATCAGCACACCTATCCGTCATAAGGACTTCCTCGGCCAAATATTTTGAAAATTAACTAACCTGTTTCCTTCTATATAAAAGTCGCAATAGTGAAAACTAAGTAGGGCTCGAGAACAGACTGGTAACCTGATGCATAAAAATATATATATATTTTTTTTCTAAATGGCGGTGTACTATAGGCCCTTTATTGCAGCTGCAGCATTGTGCACAATTAATAAAGGTGTAGATGAAGGCATGTATCTCCCTAATATTGCTGTTGGGTATCCTTTTGCAATAATGGGTATTTCCATTGACCTGTGAACAGATAGCTGATTGTATATGTAGCAAATCAGGCTTTTACGGCAACAAAACCCCCCTATTTGCCAAATTATTTATGTATGTTGTAATGACCGATGTCATTTCTATCTAAACAAAACATACTATATTCATATTGATTAAATTCTTGCGTCGAGTTGTTTTCATCACGGAGGTTTAGATTTTTGCGACGGGGACGTTCAAAGGAAAAAAAAAAAACATGTTCTGAGCATGCGCAGAAGCGCTCGTCAAGTCGATCTATTTTTAGCTTGCGTCGTCTACGTTTTCCACTACGCGTTCTGGGCTATTTCTACGTCCGCACAAAATGCGACGTAGGGAGCTACTCGATGCACCGATCATATGGGGACGCCATTTTATTTTTTAATCGCTGCGTCCCAGCGTAATCTAAAACTACTTTTCAGCTTGACGCAAAGGAGAGGAGAATGTCCAAAGCACTCGTCGTCTCAAACGTCCGCGCGTCAAAATCTAAAGCTCCCTATTGAAACTGATTGATAAATTGCCTTACAACAACGTAATTATCGACATATTAAACATGTAACGCTGATAATGGTTAATTGCCAACGCTGTTCTTGTCACTCCTAAAGAAGACAACTTTTTAGACTGTAGCAGATCTTCATTCTGTGAGTCAAAGTCTTGCTTGCTGAACTAAGAGACACAAATCGCAAATCTTCTATGTATGTGAGGAAACTGTGAGAAACATTTTGCTTGGGTGATCTCAATATTATGTTGACATCTGCGATATACACAGTGTACCGGACGCGGAACCCCAAAGTTGTCTACACTTAAGAGTGAATGAATTATGCACATGTATGTTGACTTGTGTTGATTTATGATACCCTAGTTATCACTTATGTGGCCACAAGAATATCTAATTTTTGTGTCATATATCTTATTTTTTCCATATTATTGATATGATTGCTAATAGCTAGTAACAAAAGACATTGCATGGGAAAACGTAAGTTATGTTCAGTCTATTAACTGAAAGTGCAATTCAGTATCTTTTTTGATCATACTAATACTAATACACTGAATGGCAGATGATGTCGTCAGCAGTATCTTGGTTAGGAATGTTTCTGTCTTCTTCTTCTTCTTCTTCTGCTTTGACGTATTCAAGTAACCGTAAAAAAGTAATATATATATATCTACATATATATATATATATATATATATATATATTATAACAAAATAAGTGGAACAGATTTAGATATTCTTTTGGAAAATTCATGATGATAAGGGTAGAAAAACACAATTCAACATGCATTTTGCGTGAATATTCTTGAAAAACCTCTATGGAACACTGTTATTCAATCATCACAAAACACAAGCTATCTGTAAGGAGTGAAATCGTGTGTGAAGCTAGCATTGAACTTTGGCATTTAGCGATTAATTGATCGTTTTGGGAGGGTTTGAGCATTTGAACAAAATACAACATGCAAACTCGGCACGCCGTCGACTGCGTCGGGCGTGCAAACGAGGCACATAAACAGGTGATAAAGAGTTGATTAAAATTTAAACACATCAGCTTTTGACACAAACGAGAAAATCCCATCAAAAGTTGGCTTAAACAGGTACTGTCGATACTATCGATAGTACTATCGGTATACCATCGATGAAGCATAGTATGTGATAGGTACTATACGTTTGAATATGAGGGTTTCTAAAGCACTTCCTTGTTTAATGGATATGATAATAGCAATGGCTTCAAAATATTGAGGTTTTCTTCGCTGGGATTTAGGGCAGCTTGTGGAACATGAAGGTGTCACATAGTGACCTTGCACCTTGTCACTCTGTGGTTATATTTTTTTTTTTATACCTGCTAGTTCATCTACTAATGGCAATAATAACTACCGTTATAGCTACACAGCCACACTAAAACTTTAATAGGCCCATGATGTAAACACGATTATGAATTCACGTGCACACAAATCAATGTTTGACTGACCGTTTGACACCACTTTGTTTATTTACTCATGTGTAAATTCTACAACAGGGTAATGCCTTGTGAAGGAGGTCGGCATTAAGTCTATGCAATCACATAAAAATTATCGTTAGTGTGAGCACTCAACTTAGATACTGTAGTCGACGTCTGCATTGGCTATACCAATACACGCAGCCTCTAATACTCCACACGTCCAATACAGCACTGTCTGTGTTCGCACGCAAGATGTCCCCACAAAACGTCTCGACATCGTCCGTCCTTCCCCAGCTGGATCCAGATCGTCGACCTCCACTGCTAAACCCTCAGCACAGCACGACGAGCGTCACGATCATTGTCTTCGATGAGAGCTCACCGACCTCCACTGGTAAACCGTTAGCACGATTGTCACGGTCATTGTCCATGATGAGAGCTGACTTGCCTATCGTGGTCGTCCATGCTTCCTGCTTATCCTCTCCCCTCAGCTGTATCTAATTCCCCGCACGTCTACCTTACCAATCTCTCCACTATACAATGCATAACCTCCCATACCGAATGTACGACACTACAGTACGTCCTATACAGACCACGGCGCACGGAATGTGGTCGCGTGTCAGCTGTTTACATATGGTCTACTGATTTGCATACGATAAACAAACAACTACGCAAATTTTCAAACCCACCATATCTTGGCTATTATACTTCCATTGATCTAAGCTTACACTGTTCTCTGTAATAATAAAACAACAACTATCGTGATCTGTCAATACATGCTTGGAAACCTAAGGAAATACATGTTTCATCCTGACAATATCCCCCACCTTAAGATATAATTCAAGGGGAAATCTTAATTATATCAGCAACAACAAAAAAAATGTATTTTCCTTGTAAAACACTGGCATATACAGTATAACAGTTATGTTCTATACAAAGAAAAACCTAGCAACTGAAAATCACCTTTGTTAAACTATAAAAAAAAAAACAATCATATATCCTACAATTATATACAACCCGGTGCATCAAGCAATTACACCTTGTACATACCAGTTCTAATTCCTTTCTGAAACATTACCAAATGACAAACAATCATTTCACTACTACTAAGCAAACAATAAGCTTGCATAAAATGTGCTATGTACTTCGCATGTGTAGCACATAATTCTAATCGGTTTCACCTAAAACTGATGTAATTGCTAAACACTTGCAACATACACTGATCACCACTGTGCCTATCGTTTCGAATCAGTCACATTATATGCACTTGTGTAAATGTTTAATAAACCACCAGAAACTCTCAAATATCACAACTTATCTTTAATTAATGCCAAAATTATTAAAACTACAATAAAACTTTCCAAAACAAACAAAACCAATTTCCCTTTTTTTTTTGTAATAAAAAAGTGACACATTCCAAGTTCAAACAGACTTATTAAACTTACATAATAATCATAGAACAATTCTACGAACAGCATGATCTTTTTTCTCACACTGCACATCATGCTTTGCGTGACTATGCATACATAAGTTTCAGATTTGGATAATACATGTATGTGTGTCAATGATGCCCCAAAGAATTACAGAGTATCAATGCTAACCTTGCAACCTCTTGACTGTCTGAAGATCTGGTGTCTAAGGAGAGACATTAAACCTATCTCACTCCTCAACTCTGAATTATCACCTGTACGATCCTGTATAGTAGTATCCAGTAATAGTTAGATAATAACTCAAGCTATGTAATTAAACATTACATATGCGATAACAACTCAAACTACAATCTGTACATGTACATAATTATACACTACAACGCGATTGCCCTACACCTAATCAATAGCGACGTTGATGTAGTGCGGGTGTAGTCTTGTCGCAACGCTGAAAGAAATAACAGAAATAAAAACAAGTATCATATTCTTTGCTTTGCGCATTTTGTTCTTAGCAAACAAAACATGTACAAAGGAGTTACTGAACTTATTGATTTTTTTTTCATGTATATGTCCATATTAACACCTGTCTACAGCCAACCATGTTGCCTGTACATTTAAAGTAGACTTCCATGATAATGCATCTTTGTAGCATGAAGAAAAATCTTATAATACTGTACTGACGTCAGATATATGCAATAAACACTGTATATAAAAAAAAATGTTTTGTCAGAATTGGTTATCTTGGCTTTACTATGTTCCATTTGAATTTGACCGTCTACTCTGTGTTGTAGGTTCACACTAGGCGGCTCATGGCATCTGCAGCCACATTGTCTTTGCCCTTTACAGAGACGAGCCTGAACCTGTGCTCCTGTAGGCTCATGCACCATCGCATGATTCTTTTGTTGTGCATTTTCTTCGCCTGTATGTACGTTAACGGCTTGTGATCTGTGTGTACTTCGAAAGACCGGCCACACAGATAGAACTCGAACTTGCAAATGGCCCAAACAATCGCAAGACACTCCTTCTCGATAGTGGCATAACGACATTCCCTCGGAAGGAGTTTCCGACTTGCGTAAGCCACTGGGAAGTCTTCGCCATCCCGTTCTTGCATTAGAACGGCACCAAGGCCAGTGTCTGAGGCATCGACCTTCAACTTGAATACCTTGGTCTCATCGGGTAGGTGTAGAATGGGTGGCTTGATCAAGCTCTTCTTCAATCCGAGGAATGCTTGTTCTTCGCCTTCTCCCCACTTCACCTTCTCGGGACTTCCCTTCTTCGTGAGATTTGTGAGGGGCAATGCCACATCGGCATAGTTGGGTATAAAATCCCGGTAATAGCCGGTAAGGCCTAGGAAGGATCTGACCTGCTTCTTGGTCACCGGTCTTGGGGCCTCGGCAATCTTCTTTGTGAGACGTTCGCTCGTCTGTAGGATCCCCTCACTCACCTCATGGCCAAGGAACTCTATGGACTGAAATCCCAGCGCACACTTGGTTGGTCGAGCTGCCAAGTTGGCCTCCCGCAGTCTACTCAACACGGCTGAGAGTGTGGTCACATGTTCCTCCCACGAGTTTGTGTGCACCAACACATCGTCAATATAGGTCACCACATTGGGAACACCCAATAGCAGCTTTCTCATCATCTTCGTGAATTGGGCCCCTGCTGTGACAAGTCCAAATGGCATGTATCTGAATTGGAATTGTCCTATCGGTGTCAGAAACGCTGTCTTGGCCTTGTCTGAGTCTCTCAAAGGGAGCTGCCAGTATCCCTTTGATAAGTCCAATTTACTGAAATACTTGCTCTTTGCAAGTGACGCAAACAAGTCTTGCTGCACCGGCATCGGCTCAGGATCGAAAACCGTAACCTTATTAAGGCGCCGAAAATCGATACAGAAACGGTTGGTTCCATCCGGTTTCTTTACCATCACAATCGGATGACCATAGGGAGAGTCAGATGGTTCAATAACACCCAATTTCATCATCATCTCAACCTCCTTCTGGATTTCACCTTGCAACGCTTGGGGTACGCGGTATGGTGGTGACCGCACCGGTTCGTCTGTGGTCAAGTGTATCTTGCACTCTGCAATACTTGACTTCTTTGGTACATCTGTGAACACATCCTGATACTCACACAATAATCGTCTGATCTGCTCTTGTTTCACCTCGTCTAGGGAAACATCCAGCTGTACATCCTCAACGAATTCTCTCTGAATCGGACAAGGCATTTCTGGTATCTCAGTGAACACATCATCGTTGTTTTCCATGCCTTCGTCACTCCACAACTCATCTACACCACCATCATGGCACACCTCGAAGCAACTTCCAGCAGTTTCTTCCTCTGCTACCCTGCTGAAGTATCGCTTGAGCATGTTTATGTGGAATGTCTTTTTCATGCCATCTACATCCACTACGTAGTCATAGTCATACTTGGCACCGACCACCTCATATGGCCCTTTCCATTTAACCAAGAGCTTGTTTTGCTCCGTCGGCAGTAACACCAAGACTTTGTCTCCGATCTTCAACTTCCGTTTCTTCGCACCTCGATCATAGTAGGTCTTGTACCGCTTTGCCGACTGCTTCAAATTTTCCTGTGCCATCTGCCATGACTCAACAAGTCTCTTTCTCAACTCGATGACATACTCATACTCACTCTTTCTTTCTGGCTCGACAGCATCGTTTGTCAACAGCTCTCTCAAAACCTCCATGGGTCCTCTCACATGCCGACCGTATAGTAATTCAAATGGAGAAAAACCCAGGCTTGAGCTTGGTGCCTCTCGCAAAGCAAACAAAAGGGCAGGAAGATACCTATCCCATTGGCGTGGCTCCTCTGTGCACAACCGCTTCAAAGACGATTTCACCACAGCATTATACCGTTCCACTAGCCCGTTGCACATGGGATGGTATCGGGAACTCGTCAACTGCTTGATTGACAATAACCGGCAGACTTCTTTCATCAAGTCAGAGACAAATTGGGGTCCTAGGTCAGACATAACCTCTTGCGGTATACCCACTCGACTGTACACTGTCACCAGTGCTTCTGCGACATCGACTGTCGTTATTGACTTCAACGGAATCGCTTCCGTATACCTCGTGGCATAATCTACAATTGTCAATATGTAGGTGTGACCACGTTCAGAGGGAGTGAACGGCCCCATCAAATCGATTGCGATACGCTGAAATGGTACCTCGATTGTTGGGAGTCTACCTAACTCTACCTTGGGTACTTTGCCTTTGCTGATGGTCTTCTGACATACATCACATGATCGGCAAAAATTGGCAATGTCTTCATACATGCCCGACCAAAAGAACTGTGTCTTTACCTTTGACAATGTGTTGTTGATCCCTAGGTGACCACCAAACAATGACTCATGTGCCAAATGCATGATATCAGCACGATATTCCTTTGGCACCACAACAAGTTTTGGGCCAATCCCCTCTGTCGGGTTTTCGGGATCTCTTTCCTGCCTCAATAGGCACCCCTGATCTACCCGGAACAGATACCTGGAATTATCAGTCACACCAACCTTATCCCACGATGCTCGAAGAGTGGGGTCATCTTTCTGTTTCTGACGAAACTCTGGCGGATCTGCGACTTTGACCGAATCGACCACAACTAATCCCTTCTTGGGTTTTGCACTGCGTGCTTTTTGGGCCCGTGTCTCCACAGCCATGACAGCTTGCACTCCACTGTCATCATTCCTGACTGAACACTCTGTCTCGCCCAACACCTGGTCTTCCTTCTGAGATCGGGTTTCGACTGCCATCACCTGTGGATCATCTTCTTTCACCTCAGAAAGATTGTCAACCTCTTCCTTATCAACGCCATCAACCTTGGTATCTACAGTTTGCTCACCATCTCCAATGACGTATCTACCACCATCATCCTCCTGATCAGCATCGTCACTCAATGCTTTGCCCCCTCTGGGCACCCACTTCAAATCTGGATCATTGGGCTCACGTGCACCAGTGACATTCCCAACAATCACTTCACACAAGCAATCCGGCATACACAATGCTTCAATCTCACCTGAAAAATATGGAGAGTCTAACTCTACCTTGGCGACTGGAAATTGCTTGACTGTTCCATCAATCAACCTCACTGTTTGACACTTCCCAGTCAGCTGATGTCTCTCAACCAGTCTGGACTTAACAACACATGTACTGCATCCTGTGTCACGGAGTACTGAAATTGGAACTTCACCAGGATATAACCTGCCTGAAACAACTGGCATACGATTCATCATCGCACTTACTTGTCCGTAAGCCATTCCCAGCTTTTCAACTTTCTGATACCCGTCCACGGGCACATGATTTCCAACAGGCATGCACGCAGCTGATTGCCCTGTTGCCTGTGGCTGTTTGCCACCCCCGTCATTTGACCTCAAACTACCTATTGAGTTTCCTGGACTGCCAGCTGACGGCGTGCTAGCATCCATGTTTGACCGTGTCATTTCTGATTCTTCAGTTAGCACCTCTGTACCAACCATTGCTTGAGCTGATTTCACACGCACCATGGGACAATCCCTCTTCAAATGTGTAGGACTCCCACACTGATAACAACCCCTCGGGCCATCTCCGCGCCCAGCCCCATACTGGGTCTTCTTACCCTGTGATGGCTGATTCCTTCCCCTCACTTCAAATGGGCGCTGTGGGGGTTTCGGACTGCCTGGTGTGTTTTTCACACCACCTTGTGAGGGCTTTGAACCTCCCCATTTCTGATTCTGATCAGATGTCTTTGATTGCTGTCCAAATGTGTGCACACCATGTGCATTTACATACACATCAGCATTCTTACTGACCGCCTCCATTGAATCACAATCCCTTTCTTTCAAAAATGCCACCACTTCCTTTGAGCAATTATTCAAAAATTGTTCCCGTAGGACTAGATCAAACAACTTATCATACTCTTCATCGATCCCTGACAACTCAATCCACTGCACCAGATACCCTCTGAGCCTCGTCGCAAAATGATGTGGCCTTTCTCCTTTCTCTGGCCGTGCAGTCCTAAACTTCCTGCGATACCCTTCTTCAGTCAACTGAAAATGCACCATCAACTCCTGTTTGACTCTTGCATAATCATCTCTATCAGCAGGCTCCATTCTGTTCACCACTTCAAGGGCTTTGCCACTCAGATTTGAAATCAGATATAAGGCCTTGAATTCAGTAGGGATCTTCTGACTGTCAGCAAACAACTCAAACTTGTTGATATAGGCATCGAACCTATCCCGATTCTCGTCAAACTTGCCTATTTTCAAGTGCAAACCACTCAAATCCACATGCGTACTACTACTGGAATTTGTCGATCTCATTTCAGCCATTTTCATTTCATGTTCCCGGACCTTGGCTCTTTCCTCAGCCCGCATTTTCTCTGCAGCCTCATCACAACGAGCATTCACGAAACTATTCAACTCTCCACCGGAGTAACCAAGTTCCCTACCAAGGGTGGCAAAGTCTCTAATTTGTTCTGGAGTTGCCATCGTATCATCCAACAACAGCCAACCAAAAGAACATCATCCAGGAGAAAAATCCACTCCCAATTCACAACAATTCACTGAATACTCCGCTCAGACTTTTAACTGCGAATTCGACACAACCTCAACCAGGTCTACTCTTAACCAGTACACACCTTAATACATGCATACACTGCATACAATACCATGCTCAACTACATAACACCTTAAATCAACCACATGATAAGGAAGCCTTTAATTTTCTTTACCAGCCTATGGCTGTGTCTTACACCACCTAACATAGATCTAACGTTAGCAGGTCTCGGTGGGACCTCCAAAATTGTCACATAGTGACCTTGCACCTTGTCACTCTGTGGTTATATTTTTTTTTATACCTGCTAGTTCATCTACTAATGGCAATAATAACTACCGTTATAGCTACACAGCCACACTAAAACTTTAATAGGCCCATGATGTAAACACGATTATGAATTCACGTGCACACAAATCAATGTTTGACTGACCGTTTGACACCACTTTGTTTATTTACTCATGTGTAAATTCTACAACAGGGTAATGCCTTGTGAAGGAGGTCGGCATTAAGTCTATGCAATCACATAAAAATTATCGTTAGTGTGAGCACTCAACTTAGATACTGTAGTCGACGTCTGCATTGGCTATACCAATACACGCAGCCTCTAATACTCCACACGTCCAATACAGCACTGTCTGTGTTCGCACGCAAGATGTCCCCACAAAACGTCTCGACATCGTCCGTCCTTCCCCAGCTGGATCCAGATCGTCGACCTCCACTGCTAAACCCTCAGCACAGCACGACGAGCGTCACGATCATTGTCTTCGATGAGAGCTCACCGACCTCCACTGGTAAACCGTTAGCACGATTGTCACGGTCATTGTCCATGATGAGAGCTGACTTGCCTATCGTGGTCGTCCATGCTTCCTGCTTATCCTCTCCCCTCAGCTGTATCTAATTCCCCGCACGTCTACCTTACCAATCTCTCCACTATACAATGCATAACCTCCCATACCGAATGTACGACACTACAGTACGTCCAATACAGACCACGGCGCACGGAATGTGGTCGCGTGTCAGCTGTTTACATATGGTCTACTGATTTGCATACGATAAACAAACAACTACGCAAATTTTCAAACCCACCATATCTTGGCTATTATACTTCCATTGATCTAAGCTTACACTGTTCTCTGTAATAATAAAACAACAACTATCGTGATCTGTCAATACATGCTTGGAAACCTAAGGAAATACATGTTTCATCCTGACAGAAGGGAAAGCCCCTTCTACTAATATTTTACACCAGTCTCAGACCATCACATCATCCAGGGTCAGAGCTGCCCGGGTCGCTGTACTTTGTAAAGAATTTTGATGTCCACTTTGTTTCGCGCTGGATGGTTTGGATATTCATGTAGCCGATGTATACCTATAGTCTAGCTGCAAACCCAGGAAAGTGAATATTTCCTAACTGTGACCGATTGCTCAAAGCAGATATTTCACTTTGTTCTGTTAACGACGCTGAATTTTTCCCATCAGCTAAACAGTCAAATACTCCGGTTCAAGCAATCAATGATAATAATAATGATAATAATAATAATAATAATAATAATAATAATAATGATAATAATATTGTGGCCATTTACATAGCGCACAGGCCCACCTTTCGGTGCTTATGGCTCGTCAGAAAAAAAAAGAAAACACACGTACAAACATTACAATAGGGAAGAAAATAACAAACAAACTAACAAGCAAGCACATGCCTACTAAGAAACACAATTCTTCTGAACATTATAGATGGCATGAAAGACATCAGTCATTTCTAATTCTGGATTGAGGCACAATACCTTATCTTTTGATATTGAAATTCCTAACAGCATGTTATTTGGCAATTATTCCTTGAGTCGTCTTCCAAATGACGTTATGATAAATGAAGTTTAATATTCAATTGCGAATTGTATCTACATTATTAGGGTTCTACATTGATAATGGTTTATCTTGGAATACGAAACCACCATAGTAAACTATTACCAGGTATCTAGAAATACTGGAATTTTAAACTTCAGTTTATCCTACTGTCATTTTTTTTTATATTTCAAATAGCATTTATTCGTATTTCAAACAACAGAAGTAGCATCAAAATTGTCAATTATATGCATAAACTACAGATAACAACAAACATAATCAAATAAATCAAAAATCAAAGGTCTGCAAGAACGTAATTAGTATAATATCTATAATCAACACTTTAATCAAACACACAATCAAAATCATTTAATCCTATCAATTTGTAGATACACCAAAAAGCTATATTCATACTTTCATACCTCTTCTTCTTCATTGTTCTTTAATAAGAATGTAATATTTATGTGACTATACAGACATGTGAATATTGATGAAATAGCCAGGAGATATGATTGAAAAAAAAAAATCCATTTTACCTGTAGTGAGGGCTTGTGTTATATCCTCATCTATTTGACAAACATCACACTTAGAATTATTATTTATTTTCAACTTAAACGAATTCATCTTCACTGGTAATGAATTATACACACTTTAAAGTTTCAACTTACTATCTTTTACTTTAACCAAATTAAATTCAAAACGAACATTCTAAATTATCTTCATCCCCGCTACACTTTCCTAAAAAGAAGAACACCGGGTATATACTCATTTTGCTTTATCAATTGGTTATAAAAGATCTTGATGTTACTAGTGCATCATATAATATCTTTACTTTTTTACATTTTTATGTGGGACAGATATGTGTGAGACATTCTGTTCTCTGATTTGTAGATATTTGTGTCAACCAGATTTTCGGTATAGCCTGGGGTAGGTTTTAATAAACAAAAATTGCCCTTCTTTTACCATTTCTACATTTCAATACTGATAATATTTCTTCCACCGTTTTCTATCCCCTTTCAAATAAGATATCTTTCAGTCTGATAATACCACTCTCAAGCCATTCTTTGTAAAATAGAGGCTTCCTATTGAAAACAATATTTTTGGTTGAGCCATAAAATATTCTTTTCCACAGGCAGCTTCTTCCCCAAAATCTCCTTACCTATCAAAGACCAAGCGCGCATCATTTCTGAGTAAACAGAGGCCTCCTTTCACCGAAAATCGAGGGAAATGTACACTTGGAAATATTAAAAAAGAATCAAATCAAATCAAATCACCTCCAAAACGGTTAAACCAATAATGTGTAAGAGCTTTCCATGTGGCTTCCGTGTCATCAACCATCCTTCCTAATCACCTTAGCCTGAAACTTTACACTAGCTTCTCCACAACCATCATTTTTACTCCACCATTTAAATAATCTTTAATGACATGCGTCTTCTTATTTTTTCTATCCATCTCTGCCATAAAAATCTAAAAACAAAAATCATGTTCAACTTTTTCATAATCATTACAGGAACTGACTAAAACGTACTTAAAACAAATACACTATTTCACTAACTGCCAAACTTTTCAATACTATCACCCTCCCAAACAAAGTCAAACTTCTCTTCCTTCCGATGTTATTTTGAATACATTATTCAGGCAACATGCATATCTCCACACCCCTTCTCACTATGGAATTATTTCACGAAGCAATCGTAGTTCAGTTCAGTTCAGATAAGGTTATTTTATTTAATCACCGCAATTTGCTTCAGCAAACCTGCTATTCTTGCAAATCCGTGAACAACATAAACATATTGATAAAAAATACATTTTTTTTTTTAGTTATACAAAATCGTGTTTTTTTTTTCAATAAACTTAAACTCTCCGAAGTGCTTTTTATCACACTATCTGCCTGTTGGCCCCAATCAAAGTGTTGATCAAGGTAAACTCCTAAATATTTGCGGCAAGTAACAGAGGAAACCTAAGGGCCGAATTCACGAAGGTAGTACAATCTTGTTCATGGTTTCAACCATGGACAATGACCGTAGGTTTTTTTTTTGTGTGTGTGTTTTTTTTTTGTGTGTGTGTTTTTTTTTTTGTGCGTGTTTTTTTTTTTTGGGGGGGGCGCCAAATTTCGCATGGCCTATTTCGTTACGAAATGACTGATTCGTGAATTCTGGCCTTTAATAGAGTCATCGATGCTAACTCTCAACGCCTCGTTCTTAATCCTCTTTAGTGCCTCTCGGCATTGCTTCAAACTTATTCACATTTTAGTTGAGTGATTTTACTTTCAACCATTGTGACCAGTGGCACAGACATGTGCTCAGACCTAGGAGATTATTATTGATTTTGCGGTCCAGAAAGGCGATCACAAAGCACAATTTTTTTTAAATCATACTCAACATTTATCACTTGAAGAAATGTAGATAAATAGCAGAGTAATAATCTGTGTAATTTTTATTCAAATTTGGAGTGAAGAAATAATTGCGCATGTTTTGCTCGTGTCCCAAATCCGTGATAATTTATTCATCGTCATAATTTTGGTTGGGGCTGTTCTATAATGATTATAAGACTAAACTTGCAGAAAGGAATAAACCTACAGTCCTTCTCAGTGCTGTCCACACGCTCATCTGCCCTCTCATAACTGCACGTGATAGCAAAAGAATTAATCAAACGGTTCCTATCAGAGCCCCCCACTCAGTGATCCCCCCCCCCCCTCCTCCTCAGAACTATCAATTGCAAGTCATATCAGGACCATCCGTATGGCTTTCCACCTTCACATCACACCGATTCACAACACAAGATGTCTCTACTCTACCTCCTTTACACTAGACATTTCACATATCCATCTCTTCACTCTACAGGACAGTTCATTTCAGGACTACTCACATGATGTACTACAAACTTCAAAATCGCCATATATTTGTTTTGTTTTGTTTTGTTTTGATTTATTTTTTCTTCAACATAATTTCACACATGAATCAGAATTTATTTCACTCATACTTTAGAAAACATCACTATATAGATTACAATGATTCAATGAAGAAAAAAAATAAATGTGTATATTGATTCAATTACCAAAATATTTGCAAGAAATTACCTGAGAAATAAATTATGCAGAAGAAGGACTGACACTTTAAGCGAATGCTTGAACACGTGGCAGCTGCCCAGGAAACCTATCTACGTATACACATCATTTAGTTAAGCAGAATGGAGGACGACGAATGTTGATATGGAAATGCGCATGCGCACATTATTTTAGATATCTTCATTTTCATATATTTTTTTTTATAAAACCCTGTGGAAGCTAGTAGGGTTCCGAGAGAAAAAAAAAATATTTTTTTACATGTCACAAAGGTATAATGCCTGAAAAGCTACAATTCTATAGCAGTGCCATTATAGCAAATTGTAAATCCCTTTGTAAACGTTTCAGATCATATTCATGATGAAATTATTAGGAGGCCTATTTTCAGTATGTGGTTTCATTTAGAATTCATTTAGAATTCATTTAGAATTCATGTATTTGGTCATTAGGTTAGTTTACTACCGATGCAAGCAATATTACATCCAGGAAAATGTCTGTAGACACGAAAATGTTCACACTTCACAAGTTCCAGGTTAATCAATTAAAATACAATGCACGACAGACAATATCAATTTTTGGAGTTCAAGCACTCATCTACATACTTTAATTTTCTTCAATTTTTAGCATAAATGTATCGTCTTGTTAGTCAGTCCAAGATTTATGCAAGGGGACTATTTTAAATTTGCGTCGGATTGTTTCCTGTTTTGACTGGGCTGAAAAACTCGATGAGTTACTGTCTATTGTAAAAAAAAAAAATGAATGTCCAAAGTGGTGGGCAGATGGATAGAACAGAGTGGATATTGAATTTGCTAATGTATCTATTTGAGAAAAACGGGTTTGTTCTGAAATACCGACAGGACTCTTCATGTGCCAGATATAGCGGATAAGTACGACTGATAATAAACGACGCAATTGCGGCACTTTAGATACTAGTCATTGCACATTTATGCGAGACAGGGGAGGGGAGTAATCAGTGTCACAAATATAATACCCAATATTCTGGTTAATTTCCACAAAAACACAGGAATACATAACAAGCTAAGCACATTGGCACTATAACTAGCCTATACACTTTGAGATGGTATAAAGAATTCAATTGAAATGTAACACAGTGTCGGTAAATCGCGTCAATGAATAAGGTTTCAAATAAAATCCATTCTGTAACACAAGCTATAAACCAATCTTACAATGTTATTTGGCTGTATATATATATATATATATATACATATATATATACAATATATAAACACTATACATATCTCAGGAACTTACGAAACACACTGGCAGAACGCTTCAAGCCTTTGATTTCAACGACTTTCTTACAAACAAATCTACGTTAATTATTTATAAAATGGGGAAAATGATATCTATCGTTTGGCTTAGATTAAAAAGAAATAGCAATACATGTGGATTTCTTAGAACAGGGATTTCTATCGGAGAGAAGCATCTCAACTGAAGACGCTAGCTCTACCAGCACCTCCGGTAGCACACTCTGAAACCATTCACATACGCGCAAACGTAAGCACAGATCGCCCTCTCCTGCCTCCCGGACATCGCTTCATCGGTGTCCACCTCCAACCACAGAGAGGATCGACCGCTGCACATCCCGCGGATGACAGGTCCGTTGACGGTCTGGAGATAACCATCCGGGATTGTTCCAGCGACTCGGTAGTTTCTGGTTCCTGCCTTGTCCGAGACCAAGTCGATGACCTGAAGAAAAAAAATGGTCAACGCAATTAAGGAAAAATTCAAACTTTCCTGCGCAATCAATTCAACTCAAAGAAATATTGTGCGGAAAAAACAAAATTAGAAGCACAAAACATGTGCCATGAGTAAGTGTGAAAATTTGTGAAACAGCTACAGCATGTTTTGGGAGCTTATCACACGAAAATACACTTGTAATATATTTGAGATTATCCTAGTTATCAAACAGTAAGGTCCAATTAGATTTCCTTCTTAAACTGTCTACAAGCTAAAAAATAATTTGTTCTAAAGCCAATGACGATAGACGTAGACAGCGTGGCGGACAAGAATATCCCCATGACAACCTCCATTTCCCGTAATCACACCTTCCGCCCTTTTATGAGTTTATATACACACGCGCAAGAGAGATTTCAAAGATAATTATCCTTACATTGCAATACTCTCCAGATATATAGATGGATTCTTGTCATTATAATAAATGTTCTTATCTTTTCTGAATAACGACTTTAAGGTGATGATATTTGTTTTACACATTTATAAACATGATAGTGTCGTGTACCACTGAACACACATTTACAGATCAACATCACAGCACCACACATACCTCACATCACTGTGCACCCTCTGCACTGCTATTTTACACTTGACTGTGTGAATGGTGACATAGAGATATACCTCAAGATCGTCTTATTTTATACGTCAGTTTATCTGGGGCTATCTTCAAAGGTAAGCTCTACTTGCGGAGATTGTCCCCTGCATTTCCAATTTCATATAATATTGTATATATACATTCTTTAAAGCAAATCGAAGTGATAATCATTGTATACAGTTTTTCTTCAATTTGATGTTGTTCCATATTTTTTCCCCCTCCTACGTTTTGTTTGTTTGCTTGCTTGCTTTTAATAAGATTGTACCCAACAATATGTATTGATGCGTTGGCACTGGTTGCAACAATTCATAATGACATAATTCACTGTCAAATTTTGTTATATACAGTATTGAAAAAGAAAATGCAGAACTAAACTGATCTGAACACACACATACACACACACACACACACACGGACACACACACACACACATACATACGCATAATCGCCTGCATTTGCATACCAGATTGTGATCCTTGCTCCTGATGAGGTTTTTCGTGTCCTCCGCCATTTCGTCTCCCAGGGCGAAACCCACGCACGAGTTCTGATCGTGGACATTGATAAACACCACATTCTGCGGAGAGAATATTATATCAAAACGATAGATGATAAAGGAGGATATGAGAACTAAGTAGTTGAAAAATACGACAGAAAGAAAGGCGATTGAAGTGCATAAGACATAACCACACCGAATTATATTTCATTTCGTTTGATATCGTCATGAAAGTTTTTCGCTTACACAGATATTAACTCTGTTCACGGATATTTTTGGTTAATCATTTTGACAATCCAACCTCAATTACAAGGTTTGTAAATAGATATCATTTTAATTTTTTTAGAAGATTTCTCAAGATTCTTCCCGTACAAGCGAAGGGGGGGGGGGGTAGCATGGACCTTTGACCCCTGACAGCAGCGCCCCCATCCTCTCCACCTTCACGCGAAACAAAAAAGTTCCACATGTTCTTTCTCAGTGAATTTTTAGCTCTAAATGATTGTTTTTCGGGGGGGGGGGGTTCACTGTATTAGTCATATATTTCATGCACTTACGATTATGATACGATTATACAATTATGTTACGAATGTCAGTGCAGAAACACAATCTTACAGAGTGGATATTTTCAACTTATCGTATCTCGCATTCTCTGCGCGTGCGTTGTCATGTAATGATTGTATGTCAAGGAAAAATCATGTGAAAACAGAAAGGAAGCAGCACGAAATCGGACTCACCCGATCGAAGTCGATCGCGATCGTGGCTGGCGAGCTGCCGCTGAAGTTGCCAGGAGCGTTGATAAGAACAGTGTTGAGGGCGCTGTTGTAGTTCATGGTTTCAGAGGCAGACACTCCGTTTCCGCCCCTCAGCTCTAGGTTCCTAGCCTGCAAATCAATTGATCAGTTAACACGTCCTTGACTCTATGGCAATTTGTATGAGCTAGTCAGTTATACAAACTATTTATGGTGTGGCGACTCATGTTTGGTCATGATATTGGCAGGTTCAGCACACATAATGTTGACACTTTTCAAAGGCAGTTTAATGTGAAACGCAGGAGCAGATGCAGTACGTGCTCCATGTATAGAAGACTCAGAAGCACGAATTAAACGTGTAGTAGCAATCTCCTAGAAAGATCTTTAACATGTTTTCTATTACAATCCTATTAGTCACATCAACATGGAAATAAATAAATGGAGCTATAAGATAAGAATATAGTTCATAAATTAATTTTAGGGTTAATTTCATGCCAGATATTCTTTTTAAACTAGAGAAAGCATAATCATTACAGTCTTGCATAACTTATGACTATTTTTTTTTTTAGCTTTTAACTCTCCGTCAAACCTCGCTTGTAATATCGTAATTAATATTCTTAATTTTCATGCGATCCATTAATATGAGAATTTTCAAATGAAAATTTTTTAATCTATGAAGGCCTTAAAGAAGGAGTAAAATGATATGCGTGATAATTGAAAAGTTAATTGGATGTTACGACATTCTTGAAAATGTAATTTAACAAAAATGATACTACAAGTTGTATTACAGGCTCAAGCGGCAAAAATATCTCTTCTTTAAAGTGTTTGTAATTTTTCGTAAATGAGCTGATTATTAATCTTTTTTTCTATCTATCTATCTGTCCATCTGAATATGTCTATTCAGCGAGTAAACCACTCCTACGTGCAAAACTTAAAAAGAAGCCCTTATTAAACATAATAGCACAAAGACATGAGTGACGTGAATGATTAAATTATTATGTAATCAGTTGTATTTTATCCTCAGCAGAGCAGTAAAGTTATATTAATAGAAAGGATGTCATCTATATAACCAGTACGCATATAGAAGCAGAGAATTAAAGATAATTACGATGGTTGTTGACATATGATTCTATATACATATTATCATTATAATATCTACGTATGTATGCAAACGATGTACTCACAGCATCATGATCAAGGATCTGATCGTGCGGGCGACCATAGATAGTTGGTTGCGGACAATTAGGACTCCCCTTGTGGACCACTGCAGTGATTGTGATGGCACCGGCTACAAGTAGAACTGTGATGAGTATAGCGGTACAAGGGATCCCCCACGAGGCGAAACGCGAGGCTTTTGGTGGCGCCGTATCTGCCTCCATCCTGGCGTACGCTGGCAGAGCCGAAGAGCTGTCGTACTAAAGGTAGGCAAAAAAAGAGGGCATTGGGTGTTGGGGTGTGAAAATTGGTGAACAGGAGTGAACTAACGCGCACTGAAAGCCAAAAGATCTGAGATGAATTTACAAGAGCATTGTCGATCTTGTCGTAATCTATTATTGTTATTGATGCAGCGGTATATCTGTCACTTCATTTTTGTCTTCATTTAACAGTTGCTAGGAACAATGTCTATTGTTGCTGATTGTATTGGGGGGAGTGTGGTAAATTCTTTGCAAGGTCGTAATGAGGCCGCACTGCACTGAGTTCATACGAAAAAGTTTGTGTAATAACTTGACAAATGATTTTGGATCCAATTAGGACACACAAGTTAAGTAAATTCAATGCCTAATATGATAAGAATGATGAGAATAATCCTGTAGAATTATTTCTATGATGTTACAAGTCAGTCAAGAGAGCTTACCTGTGATCCTGATTTCTCCATGGTGAATTAGTCGTTAAGTTGATGAAAGGCTGTCAGTGGAAGAAGTTGCAAGGTTGACAGTTGAAGGAGTTGGTTGTAATTAGGTGATCCGAGTATCCTCTCGGATCACCTTCTGTTTTTGTACGGATTCTTTCTTCTTCTTTTTCTTATTTCTCCCCAAAAGTTGTGCATCGATTAGCTCAGAAAGTCCTCTTCCTATCAATTTCAAAGTTATGCCATATATGTATCGTCTCCCAAAGACGGCAATCGAACTAAAATCAAAGTGATCAGTCGACCGTGGCGTCACTATGACGTCATTATATGAAAACACATTCTCAATCATATCTCATTAATGGAATGGGATTTTTCAATGAAATTTACGTCACACATATTTCAAGTCAAGCGCATTCTACTCATATTCTCAAAATTCATCTATACCTTAAAATGTGCGCGTACGCGCGCGTTGAAATATTTGTATGCTCAAATCGAGCTCAAATTTTTTTTGCACACGTTTCAGACCATTTCAAGCATTTTTCGAAAAATTGAAAAAAATTTACGGACGCGTACGCGCGCGCGCATGTACGCACGCACAGCTCATATGCAATAGAAATTTCCCGTTTTTTCACATTTATCGCCTGCCTGAAATGTCAGGGAATATGTCTACCAAGTTTCAAGTCAATCCGACTCAATATGACGTCATACGGGCCCGTCAAAGTTGAAATTCCGCGCGCGCGTCAATGGCGATATACAGTGCAACAATGCCAAAAAACCGCCAATTTTAAATCCGATTTTACTCGTCAGGATGGACGGTGACCCCTCATTTTCTTTACATATTCTGAAAGCTGATGAGTTGTACATGTCATTTCATGGGTTGGCGATGCTGGAAAAATGATTAAAAGATATCAGATTTCTTAATAAAATAAAAAGAGTAAATTTTCAAAATGACGTCATCAAATTTCCAGTTCACTCGAGCGTATCTCACTTATCCTTTGCCCATTTTCATCCAGATTTCAGTATGTTGTAGCTTATTAAATGGTCTTTCATTAATGTAATAACAACATTTTGATTAGATGACGGCATCACCTCGTAATATTGGATTGAAAGTTGTCTTGTCAAATTTGACCAGTTTACTTGTTATCTCTATGGGAGTGCAGTTTTTCTGGAAATGAAAATTGACATGACTATCTTTTTCGAGCACTAGCTCACCTATGCTTCGGTGAATTTCTCTAAGATTTTAATATGTTGTAGCTGAGACTCTGGGCTATCGTGAATGTGCCCTTCATTTTTTCATACGGTATCGGGATCACGTCCAAAAACTTGGTTGAAATCAAAGCCTATCTTCGATGTATTTTCATATTTCTTTCTTTTTCCAACTTACTTTGCAATAACTCAAGAAAAACATACTCTATCACCACCATATTTTGCACATGTTTAGTTCATGTCACGTACATTATTTCATAAAATAACAACTACTTCATCAGACGCCATCTTGGGTATGTAAATTAGGGTCAAAGGTCATAAATGTTTCATCCTGTATCTTGGTGAATACATGTTCTATCATCCCCATATTTTGCACACGTAAAGACCGTGTTACAAGGATCATTTCACAAAATAACCACTTTTTGCTCAGATGCCATCTTGTCTGTGCAGATCGGGGTCAAAGGTCATATGTATTTCTTTCTTTATCTTCGTTATGACGTGTTATCTCTATGGGAGGAAATTTTTCTAGATTTTAAAAAATTGACATGATTGTTTTTATCGAGCACTAGCTCACTTACCCTTCGGTGAATTTCTCCCAGATTTTAATATGTTGTAGCTGAGACTGCGCGCTATCGTACGTGTTCTTTGTTTTTTTCATATAGTGTCGGGATCACGTCCAAAAACGTGGTTGAAATTAAAGGTTATCTTCGATGTATTTTCATATTTCTTTCTTTTTCCAATTTTCTTTGCAATAACTCAAGAAAAACAGCCCCTATCATCCCCATATTTTGCACATGTTTAGTTAATGTCACGTACATTATTTCATAAAATAACAACTACTTGATCAGACACCATCTTGGGTATGTAAATTAGGGTCAAAGGTCATAAATGTTTCATCCTATATCTTGGTGAATACATGTCTTATCTTTCCCATATTTTGCACACGCAAAGACCATGTTACAAGAATCATTTCACAAAATAACCACTTTTTGCTCAGATGCCATCTTGGCGGTGCAAAGTGGGGTCAAAGGTCAAATATAGTTCATTCTGCTTCTTTGATAGTGTATACGGAATTCGGTACCCAAGATGGCAGGTCTGACTCCCTTTTCAAAATGAGAATCCAAACATCACACGACCAATGTCCCTAATCTCAGGTGAAAACTCGAATCATTGATTTTATAAAAAAAAAATCGGATCACCTAATTTGTCAGTCTTGACAAATTCCGAGTCTAGTTCTGCTTACCGTCCAGCTGACTGATGAAACGACACTGCAAGTTCACAAGATTTATAACAAAACGATTGGGCGTGGTTTTGCATGATCTCAACCTTCACTCAAAATCCTCGTGCTCTGATTGGTTGGAACCAAATCAATGGAGCGCTCATCTAAATCTGGCTTTTGTTCAATTTGTACTTACGCACTTTTGTTTTGTTTTGTTTTGATTTGTTTTGTTCACGGGGGGCTACAAAGGAAAGAACAACTCAAATGCGCCTCCCCTTTTACCTTACTTCCTTGAAATTTCATCATCGTTTGTGGGGTTGTTGTTGTTTTTTTTTTTGTTTTGTTTTTTTTTTGTCCGGGGTCTTTTTGTTTTTCTCCCTCTCCTTTCGTTCCTCCTTTATCAGAGATTTTTTTATTATTATTATTATTTGAGTTAACTGAAAAATTCTATGACACGCGTGGTCTTCTCATTTACACTACACTATCATTTGAGTTAACTGAAAAATTCTGTGACACGCGTGGTCTTCTCATTTACACTTGGTTTCAAAATACATTATCTTCACAGTATCATATTGTTACCCAACTTTGTTTACACTCTTCCATACCAAACAATTATCTTGCAATGATTTATTAGTGTTACGCGTTACCTTATCCTTTAATGAATAGACGTTTTTGTTTCAAGTAAATATTAGTGTGATGTAAAGGAAATATTAACTAAATCTGTAGAAAAAAAAATGCACATATTATTATTTCGCTTTTCGAAATTTGATTACGTCGATCTATCTGAGCCCAAATTTCAATTCACGTGCAATTATGCCTCATATTCAGGTTGACTGCAATAAAGTATCAAATCAGATCAGTATGATGTTATAGGTTTCATCAAAAGAAGACATGAATAAGAATACGGAATTTGAAGCACTTTAGTATGTTTTTAAAGATACATTCAAATAAAACAGGTGATGTTGTGCCTTCACATCTCTTCCAGTTATTATTACACACAAATAACATCAAAATTGTATTTCGTTGTTGAACATTGAGCTACCACAACCTCTTGGAGAGCTGTGGTATAGTGGATAAGACTCTTGACTTTCAATTGGAGGACCGAGTTCGAATCCAGTCCAGTATTTACGTCCTTGCATGACAAGATGTGTTTACCTACCATGTCCCTTTCGGCCCAGGTGCATGGGTAGGCTACGTTGCAATGCTTGGGTAGGCCCTATCATAATGGCAGGAGCATCTGGTATTACGGTGTCCACACTGATTATTATTAATATATTATTATTATTATTATTATTATTATTATTATTATTATTATTATTATATCATTATTATCATTAAAGAATTATTATTATTGTCATTATTATTATTATCATTATTATTATTATTATCAGCTTGAACTCACGCGTTTGCTGCCCTGTTTGCCTTTGATAATCCTCCAAAAAATGAAAAAAAAATACTGTATCCGGGATCCAGACGGTTATCCGGATCACTACCAAAATCTATTAAGTGAATCTGTTCCTTGTGTCATTATCAACTTTTCCTGAATGTTTCAAACAAATCCGTTCGTAACTTTTTTTGAGTTACTTTGCAAACAGATAGGCAGATAGATATACACGTACACATACCACAAAGTTAACCAAAGCCGGCAAAAACATTACTTCATTGGCGGAGGTAAAAATGGGGGAGATTTCTGTACAGTTCAACCACAGACTTCTGCGGTGGTGACATCATCACTTCTACCATGTCTGCCAACAGATTTTTAATCAGGATTCATGAAAACATAGAAACTTAAAAATTCCATAACTCCTTAGATATATTTATATATTTTGCTCTTTATATCAAAATCAATTTGAGCAAGGTGTGGGATTGCACTTTACATGTTTAAGGTGATGAAATAAAGAAAAACAACAATATTTTCTTTTCTCTCCGCCATTTCGCTTTTTTGTCGTACTTCATTACACAATCACACCCTGCAAGTTTGTAAAAATCCAATGATTTTTAGAACCATTCGCAGATGAAGTTTATTTCATGTCCTTTATGATCCCTGTGACCTCTGACCTTTGACATCATGACACCAAATTTCATAATTTCTTTCTTACCTCATTATAAACACACTCTTCAAGTTTAGTGAAATATGTTCATCTGTTCTTGAGTTATCTTGTACATAAATAGGCAGACAGTCAAACCAGCAAACGGACAAAAAGACAGACGGACAAACATAAGGAACCGAAACCATAGCCATTTCACTGTCTCACCATCACTTATGTGCAGTAGGCCTACAGTGATATTCTTTGCCCTTCATCTGAATTTTAATGAAATTCATTGATCTTCACTCTTGACTTTGGCTTTTAATCCTTTCTACATAAAGTATTCATATAAAGGCAATTAAATGTTGTATAGCGCTGATAAAACGGTTAATATTGTCAACGTTGTTCTTGTCACTCCTCATAACGAAGACAACTTTTTAAACTGTAGCAGATCTTCATTCTGTGAAACATAGTCTTGCTTGTTGAAATAAGAATCAAAAACCAAAAATCTTTTATTCATGTGAGGAAACTGTGAAAGACTTTTTTGCTTAGGCGATCTCAATATTTTGACATGTGTGATATACACAGCGTACCGGACGCGGAACTCCAAAGTTGTCTATACTTAACAGTGAATTAATTATGCACGTGCATGTTGACTTGTGTTGACTTATGATACCCTAATCATCACTTATGTGGCCATGAGAATATCTAATGTGTCATATATCTTATTATATTTTATCCATGCTATTACTATGATTGTTATTATAGCAACAAAAGACATTGCATGGAAACATGTAAGTAATGTTTAGTCTACCTGAAAATGCAATTCAGTGTCTTTTTAAATTAAATCAACATTTTAGCGCTGAATGACATATGATATCGTCAACAGAATCTTGGTTTGGAATGTGTGGGGGTTTTTTTTTCGACTTCTTTGGCGTATTCAAGTAATCGCAAGAGATATTTCTATTTCTAACAAATAGCATGAAAAAAATGTTCTTGTGGGCAAACGCGTGATGATCAGGGTATCAAAATCAACACTAATAGTCAACAAACATTTGGTTTAATTTTCTTTTTAAAAAAAGACCTCAATGGAACACTGCTGTTCAATCATCATGAAAGACAAGTTGTCCGTGAGGAGTGTATGATTGCGAGTGAAGCTTTCATTGGACTGTGGCATTTAGCAAATAATTGACCATTTTGGGAGGGTTTGAGCGTTTGAACAAAATACAATATGCGAACATGGCACGCCGTCGATGAGTCGGGCGTGCGTACGAGGCACATATGGAGTTAATTGAAATAAAACACATCACCTTTTGGCACAAATGGGAAAATCCAATCAAAAGTTGGCTGAAACAGGTGCAAATACTATCGGAGAAGCACATTGTGATAGGTTACACGTTTGAAAGTGAGGGCTTCTAAAACATTTCCTTTTTTTTTTTTTTTGATAAGCTATGATAACATCAGTGGCTCCTAATTTGGGGGTTTTCATCCAAGTGATTAGGTCGACCTACAGCTGGTAGGGCATGAAGGGAAATCCCCTTCTATGTTTGTTTATTTTTTGTACCAGTCTCAGACCAGCACATCACCCAGGGTCAGAGCTACTTGGGTCGCTGTACTTTGTAACAAATTTTGATGTCCCGTTTGTTCTGCATATGGATGGTTTGAATATTCGTGTAGCAGATGTATCCAACCCTAGCTCAACCCAAGGAAAGTGAATTTGTTCCTTTTAAAGTTTTATTTTATTTTGTTCTGCCAAGGACGCTATTTCGCCATCAACTAAAGACACAAATGCCCTGGTTTAATTAATAATGTTGATGATGATGATGATGATGATGATGATGATGATGATGATAGTAATAATGATAGTAATAATGATGATAATAATGATAATAATGATAATAATAATAATAATAATAATAATAATAACATCATTCAATCATCATGATTGAATGATACATTGATCTATGTATTCATTTTCCCTTTTTTTTTTTCCAAGTCTCAGTAAGTCCTCAACCATACAAAATGTTATCCGATTTCCTCCATTCCCTCCCGTTCTTTTCTTTGATAATGACTTTACATGGGCATTTATTTGTATTGATCTTTCGGTCAAGCGCATATCTTATGTCTAAAATTATATGCGTACTAGCATTCATACTCTCTTGCACTGTCACCTGCACGCACGACGCACTGTCACTTGCACACACCTACACTTCTGTTATCCCAGTATAGTCAATGATCAATCATACATTTATAAAACATGAGAAAAAGGAAGGAAATAACAAACAAACTCAAAAGCAGAGACCAACATGGCATACCTGATAAGAAACAGGATTTTCATGAACATTATACATTGCATGAAGGACCTCAGTCATACGATACTGGATTGACGCATAATGAGTATAATATGATCTTTTGATATTGAAAATCCCTAGTACATGTTATTCAGTAATTCTTTTAGTCTGCTTTGAAGGTTTGCGTGTCGGGAGAACGTTGGGTGGTAAAATGTTATCCTTCTTGAGTATCCTTTCTTGAGTATGCATCTGGAAATGTGTATGTGGGGAGTATAGGTAGGCGCTTTCACTTTACAGGGTCACATACATTCCCAAGAAAGAGTACGTGGTGCACCATTGATACAACCCAAAATTCCTTGAGTAATCTTCAAAATCGTGTTTTCATAAATGAACTTACCTTATTGAGTTATCTGCAATATCAGCTAGGGCTCGACATTGATGACGGTTTACAGAAACCACCTTGGTAAACTGTTGTCTATGCCGGAATATCAAACTTAAGTTCATCCTAACATCAAAATACACTTATGTCGCTTTTGATACCTTTCACACATCAAAGATTCATATCCTGAAAGAAATATATCAAAATTCTTATACGTATACACATAAACATTTATATATATATATATATATATATATATATATATATATATATATATATATCAGGGCTCGACACTAACGGTGGCCCGGTGGCCCGGGGCCACCAAAAACGCACGTCGGGCCACCAAAATTTCAGAAATGAAGAATTTGGTGGCCTGATCGGGCCACCAAAAATAAAAGTTAGTGTGGAGCCCTGTATATATATATACATATTTTTTGATAAATATGTGTAGGCCTACTAGATATATGAACATAATGCAACTGATTGACAAATTGCCCTACATCGACGTAAATTTCTTAAATTTGAATATGAACATAATGTTTTATCTACCTGTAAAGGAATTGTCAAAAGTGTTTTAGCATCTTGCTATAATGATATCAAACTTCCATGACCCGGGCCCCGTTTTATAAAACTTAAGTTATCAATAGCAATGTTATGATAGTTGTTATAAGCTATACTGAAATCCTTACATCTGCTGGGTTAAAGCAAATTTGTCATAGAGATGTGGCAGTTGTTACTGATAACACGTTTTATAAAACGGGACCCTGATGACTATCACAGTGTGCATGTAATCTACAATAATTATAGATGTGTGGTATTCTATGGGCGGGTGCATAGTGAAGCTGCAGTGTCACCGTTATCACTGCGTATTCAAACTGAGAGCCTTATCGTTTGAAACTTTTATTCTATTTACAAGCTTGAATCCTTGCAAAAGCTCTTCGATGAGCCTTATTTTTTGTGTCAATGTTTGAAAATATGAGATGTATAGCACCTAAGAGTTTCAACTTTCTATAGACTGCTGACCATGTCACCGCTATTTTTTCTTACAATTTGATTAATTTTATTTGGTCAACTGTTATAGCTCCAAGTATCTTCTTTTTCACGGAAAACCCAGTACTTAACAGCTGGCTTTTACAAAGGTTCTTATTTTTCTTGTCTTGCTACAGGCGTGCTACATGAGGGTACAAGAGCTGGTCAGATTTGGTCAAACTCCTCACAATTAAAGATCTTTGAGAACACTGGCTGAAATAAAAAATTTGTCAGCTGTAATTTGGTCCAGGAATTTCGACTTGTAGGAATGTGGCAAGAAGGGTGAAAAAGACTGACAATTATTTCCATTACAAAAAAGTGGTTACGGCTAATTTCAAGGCCAGAGGTCTCTGTACAATATTTCAGATACTTCTCTTTCCACCAGTCATATTGCCTGTAATTCCTCTAGGAATATTCAACAGTGATTTCACCTAGTGGATAAGGTAAAACTGACTGGATAATCAATTCGCACAAACAAACTGCTGTTGAAATGTGAAAGTCAAGATGACTGTACCTTTAAAAAAGATGTGTGTGGTTTTTTTTTTTTTTAAATGGTAGGGATGAAAGGTGAGAGTTCACAATCAACTGCCACTAATGCCGTTCTCTGGCAGTTAATTTTATTGGGTAAGTCGAGTAACGTTGCTTGGCGTACGGAAAAGCAATGAATAATATCTCCTTTCCGCAATGAGTGTTAAAGGGGATCCTTGGTCAGCGTTCAAAATTTATGAAGTTTTTCAAAATTAAAATAATGAGTCCTTCATATCATGACACATAATTCGGTAAATGAGTGAGAAACATAGGTGTAAATCTATTCGTATGAGAATGAAATACTCTATGATAGATACTCTTAGACGCAAAGTGCAGGTCGTGCTACTTAATTGCTTATTTGTTTATTTACTTAATATATTTATGTACTTGTTTATCTTTTTTCTATCTGTTTATTTCTACCTTGATCACCGCAACCATCCTCCTGAATGACTTTTGGAAACATGCCAAGTCGGGTTAAAATGTGTGACTGCGTGGCCAGCGGATGACGAACCTCGATAAAAACACATCCGAACCTTAAAAAGTGCTGCTCCTGGCTATAATCATTACTAAGCTCCACCTGAAGCTCTGCTTGGCTTTTCAACACTTGTATCTAAATGGAAAGTCCAAGCGATTTTGATGTAGTACATGAATGGACAGCTCCATGTTTAGATTATTGGCATCATTGGGGTTCCTGAGCAGAGAAACCAATACTTTGAAAAAACCCAAGACAAATTGCACTGAACAAGGATGATGACATCGGAGATTCACGTATTTCAGAAATGTAGTAATGTAATTCTACCACAATACAGCTTCCTTAATAAGTTCACCTGTGTAGCATTTCTGTATGCTCGATTCTTTTGTTCTGCTTTAAGTTGATCCCACACTCATGCATTCTTATGGCGTAGCTTCTATGTTATCCTCCTTGGTCATTGTGATTTCTTATAGATTTTGAAAGAAAAAAAACAGTTATTTCTCGTGTCAATCACTATAAATTCTAAAAATGCGAGAAAGTCTGGAAATCATCCGGAGTTATAATTTTAGTGCATAGTCCATATTATGTGACCTTTATGTTTTGACATTGACAGGTTTTATCACATGAGAATTTCTTTATGCTTTCTTCTTTTACTCTGCTTTCTTGAGCCCCCACTCATGTATTCTTATGACAAAGCTTCAATGTCACCATTGTCGTTCATTGTGATTTGTTATGAATTTTGAAAAAAACAAACAGTTATTTCTCATGTCAATCACTATAAATTCTAGAAATGCGAGAAGTCTGGAAATCAGCCGGATTTATCCTTTTAGTGCGTAGTCCATATGTGACCTTTATGTTCTGACATTGACAGTTTTTATCACATGAGGAAGCACAGTGCATTTCTTGTCATGGCTGATTCAACGGATACGATAGCCATTTACCCTGCCCGGAAGGGGAAAAAAAAGGTACACATTAGGGTAAAATCCCGCCAGATCTGACCCTTTTTTCAGTAAGGATACTTCTATTGCTTCGTGATTGTAGTGAACCACAGATTTTCATCGACTTCCTGGCTAGCCTTTTATCAAGGCCCTCTCGCTGTAAGGTAGATATAACGGGCGACGAATAGGCCAGTTTGGAGTTAGCTCATGGGCACATTGATCCCAATAAACTTTCTTTTTTGTCGGTCGTTTAGGGTACGACAAAATGCGTAAGCTTTACATTACAATTTAAGGAATTCATTGATTCGGCCTGTTCAAACAAAGAATGAACTTGCCTAGAACAGATCACCAGAATGATCCGTCAATATTAACACTCGGGAAAGCTTCCGTTTCATTATTAGGTGATCCGAGTATCCTCTCGGATCACCTTCTGTATCTGTACGGATTCTTTCTTTTTTAGGTGATCCGAGTATCCTCTCGGATCACCTTCTGTATTTGTACGGATTCTTTGTTGGTTCTTCTTCTTATTTCTGGACAAAAGTTGTGTATCTACTTACTCAAAAAGTTCTCAGAGTATCAATTTCAAACTCATACCATATATGTATCATGTCCCAAAGACGACAAATTTTATGTATCACTGTGATCAGTCGACCGTGACGTCACTATGACGTCATTATATGAAAACACATTTTCATTCATATCTCATTAATGGAATGGAATTTTTCAATGAAATTTACGTCACATACATTTCAAGTTATGCGCATTTTACTCATATTCTCAAAATTCATATTTTCTCTTAAAACGTGCGCGTACGCGCGCGTTAAAATATTTGTATGCTCAAATCGAGCTCAAATTTTTTTTGCACACGTTTCAGACCATTTGGAGCATTTTTTGAAAAATTGAAAAAATTGGACGGACGCGTACGCGCGCGCACATATACGCACGTACAGCTCATACGCAATAGAAATTCCCCGTTTTTTCACACTTATCGGATGCGTAAAATGTCAAGGAATATTTCTACCAAGTTTCAAGTCGATCCGACTCAATATGACGTCATACGGGCCCGTCAAAGTTGAAATTCCGCGCGCGCGTCAATGGCGATATACAGTGCAACAATGCAAAAAAACCGCCAATTTTGAATCCGATTTTACTCGTCAGGATGGACGGTGACCCCCCATTTTCTTTACATATTCTGAAAGCTGATGAGTTGTACATGTCATTTCATGGGTTGGCGATGCTGAAAAAATGATAAAAAGATATCAAATTTCTTAATGAATTTTAAAAAGTAAATTTTCAAAATGACGTCATCAAATTTCAAGTTCATTCAAGCATATTTCACTTATTCTTTAGTTGATTTTCGTCCAAATTTCAATATGTTGTAGCTTATTAAATGGTCTTTCAGATATATAATAACAACAATTTGATTGGATGACGGCATCACCTCGTAAAAAGGGATTAAAAGTAACATTGTTAAATTTGACCAGTTTACGTGTTATCTCTATGGGAGTGCAGGTTTTCTGGAAATGAAAACTGACATGACTATCTTTATCGAGCACTAGCTCACTTATGCTTCGGTGAATTTCTTTCATATTTTAGTATGTTGTAGCTGAGACTTTGGGCTATCGTGAATGTGCCCTTCGTTTTTTCATACGGAGTCGGCATCATGCCCAAAAACTTGGTTGAAATTAAAGCTTATCTCCATGTATTTTCATATTCCTTTCTTTCTGCAACTTTCTTTGCAATAACTCAAGAAAAACAAGCTCTATCAGCCCAATATTTTGCACATGTTTAGTTTATGTCACGTACATTATTTTATAAAATAACAACTACTTGATCGGGCACCTTCTTGGGTATGTAAATTAGGGTCAAAGGTCAAAAATGTTTCATCCTGTATCTTGGTGAATACATGTCTTATCTTTCCCATATTTTGCGTACGTAAAGACCATGTTACAAGAATCATTTCACAAAATAACCACTTTTTGCTCAGACGCCATCTTGTCTGTTCAAAGTAGGGTCAAAGGTCATATGTACTTCTTTCTTTATCTTCATTATGACGTGTTATCTCTATGGGAGGGAATTTTTCTAGATGTGAAAATTGACATGATTGTCTTTATCGACGACTAGCTCAATTACCCTTCGGTGAATTTCTTCCAGATTTTAGTATGTTGTAGCCAATGTGATACTCTTTAAGTTTTCTTCAATCAAAGTTTTTAATCGGATGATGTCTTCACCTCGTGAAAATAGATATAATGTAACCTTGTCAAATTTAACCAGTTTACGTGTTATCTCTATGGGAGGGAATTTTTCTGGAAATGAAAATTGACATGACGGTCTTTATCGAACACTAGCTCACTTACTCTTCTGTGAATTTCTCCCAGATTTTAATATGTTGTAGCTGAGACTTTGCGCTATCGTTTCTTTGCCCACTCTTTTTCATGCGACATCGAAATCACGTCGAAAAACTTCGCAAAAATTAAAGCTTAGCTTCGATGTATTTTCATGTTACTTTCTTTCTGCAACTTTCTTTGCAATAACTCAAGAAAAAACAGCCCCTATCACGCCCATATTTTGCACATGTTTAGTTCATGTCACGTACATTATTTCATAAAATAACAACTACTTGATCAGACACCATCTTGGGTATGTAAATTAGGGTCAAAGGTCATAAATTTTTCAACCTGTATCTTGGTGAATACATGTCCTATCTTTCCCATATTTTGCACACGAAAGACCATGTTACAAGGATCATTTCACAAGATAACCACTTTTTGGTCAGATGCCATCTTGTCTGTGCAAAGTGAGGTCAAAGGTCATGTGTACTTTTTTCTCTATCTTCGTTATGACGTGTTAACTCTATGGGAGGAAATTTGTCTAGATGTGAAAATTGACATGATTGTCTTTATCGAGCACTATCTCACTTACCTTTCGGTGAATTTCTCCCAGATTTTAATATGTTGTAGCTGAGACTTTAGGCTATCGTAATGTGCCCTTCGTTGTTTCATACGATGTCGGGATCATGTTAAAAAACTTGGTTGAAATTAAAGCTGCGCTATCGTTTCTTTGCCCACTCTTTTTCATACGACATCGAAATCACGTCGAAAAACTTCGCTAAAATTAAAGCTTAGCTTCGATGTATTTTCATGTTTCTTTCTTTCTGCAACTTTCTTTGCAATAACTCAAGAAAGATATTCCCTATTACCCCCATATTTTGCACATGTTTAGTTCATGTCACGTACATTATTATAAGATAACAACTACTTGATCGAACACCATCTTGGGTAGGTAAATTAGGGTCAAAGGTCATAAATGTTTCATTCTGTATCTTCGTTGTAGTGTATACCGAATTTGGTACCAAAGATGGCAGACCTGACTCTCTTTTCTAAATGAGAATTAAAACATCACACGGTCAATGTCATTAAACACAGATGAAGCCTGTATGGTCATGCCTATTGCGATCAGCACTCGAATCATCGATTAAAAAAAAATCGGATCACCTAATTTGTCAGTGTTGACAAATTCCAAGTCTAGTTTTCTTTATTTCTCCCCAAAATTTGTGCAGAGGTTAACTCAGAAAGTGCTATGCCTATGAAGTTCAAACTTATACCATGTATGCATCATGTCCCAAAGACGACAAATCTAATGTATCATTGTGATCAGTCGACCGTGACGTCACTATGACGTCATTATATGAAAACACATTTTCATGCATATCTCATTAATGGAATTGTATATTTCAATGAAATTTACGTCACATATATTTCAAGCCAAGCGCATTTTAATCATATCCTCAAAATTTATTTTTATTTCAAAACGCGCGCGTACGCGCGCGTTGAAATATTTGTATGCTCAAATCCAGCTCAAATTTTTTTTGCACACGTTTCAGACCATTTGGAGCATTTTTTGAAAAATTGAAAAAATCGGACGGACGCGTACGCGCGCGCACATATACGCACGCACAGCTAATATGAAATAGAAATTTTCAATTTTTTCACACGGATCGGATGTCCGAAATGTCAAGGAATATTTCTACCAAGTTTCAAGTCGATCCGACTCAATATGACGTCATACGGGCCCGTCAAATTCAAAATTCCGCGCGTGCGTCAATGGGGATACACAGTGCAACTATGCCAAAAAACCGCCAATTTTAAATCGGATTTTACTCGTCAGGATGGACGGTAACCCCCCATTTTCTTTACATATTCTGAAAGGTGATGAGTTGTACATGTCATTTCATGGACTGGCTATGCTGATAAAATGAGTAAAAGATAACAAATTTCTTAATAAAGTAAAAAAAGTAAATTTTCAAAATGACGTCATCAAATTTCAAGTTTACTCGAGCGTATCTCACTAATCCTTTGCCAATTTTCACCCAAATTTCAATATGTTGTAGCTTATTTAATGTTCTTTCATAAATGTATTTAAACAATTTTGATTTGATGACGACATTACCTCGAAAAAATGGATTGAAGGTAACCTTGTCAAATTTGACCAGTTTACGTGTAATCTCTATGGGAGTGCAATTTTTATGGAAATGAAAATTGACATGACTATCTTTATCGAGCACTAGCTCACTTATGCTTCGGTGAATTTCTCTAAGATTTTATCATGGTGTAGCTGAGATGTAGGGCTATCGTAAGTGTGCCCTTTGTTTTTTCATACGTTGTCGGGATCACGTGAAAAAACTTGGTTGAAATTGAAGTTTATCTTCGATGTATTGCAATATTTCTTTCTTTTTGCATTTTTTTTGCAATAACTCAAGAAAAACAGCCCCTATCACCTTCATATTTTGCACATGTTTAGTTCATGTCACGAAAATTATTTCATAAAATTACAACTACTTGATCAGACGCCATCTTGGGTATGTAAATTAGGGTCAAAGGTCATAAATGTTTCATCCTGTATCTTGGTGAATACATGTCCTATCTTTCCCATATTTTGCACACGTAAAGACTATGTTACAGGAATCATTTCATAAAATAACCACTTTTTGCTCAGATGCCATCTTGTCTGTGCAAAGTGGGGTCAAAGGTCATATGTACTTCTTTTTCTATCTTTGCTATGACGTGTTATCTCTATGGGAGCGAATTTTTTAGATGTGAAAATTGACATGACTCTCTTTATCGAGCACTATCTTACTTATGCTTCGGTGAATTTCTCTCAGATTTTAATATGTTGTAGCTGAGACTTTGCAGTCTCAGGACTCGAATCATTGATTAAAAAAAAGATCGGATCACCTTAATTTGTCAGTGATGACAAATTACAATCTCTAGTTTTGCATTGAATGTATTAACATTTTTTTAGGTGATCCGAGTATCCTCTCGGATCACCTTCTGTATCTGTACGGATTCTTTCTTCTTCTTCTTTCTTTATTTCTCCCCAAAAGTTGTGCAGAGGTTAGCTCAGAAAGTGCTATGCCTATCAATTTCAAACTTATACCATGTATGTATCGTGTCCCAAAGACGGCAATCGAACTAAAATCAAAGTGATCAGTCGACCGTGACGTCACTATGACGTCATTATATGAAAACACATTCTCAATCATATCTCATTAATGGATCAGAATTTTTCAATGAAATTTACGTCACATATATTTCAGGTTATGCGCATTCTACTCATGTTCTCAAAATTCATATTTTCTCTTAAAACGTGCGCGTACGCGCGCGTTGAAATATTTGTATGCTCCAATCGAGCTCAAAATTTTTTTGCACACGTTTCAGACCATTTAGAGCATTTTTTGAAAAATTGAAAAAATCGGACGGACGCGTACGCGCGTGCGCATATACGCACGGACAGCTCATATGCAATAGAAATTTCCCGCCTTTTCACACGGATCGGATGTCTGAAATGTCAAGGAATATTTATACCAAGTTTCAAGTCAATCCGACTCAAAAAGACGTCATACGGGCCCGTCAAAGTTGAAATTCCGCGCGCGCGTCAATGGCGATATACAGTGCAACTATGCCAAAAAACCGTCAATTTTAAATCCAATTTTACTCGTCAGGATGGACGGTGACCCCCCATTTTCTTTACCTTTTTTGAAAGCTGATGAGTTGTACATGTCATTTCAAGGGGTGGCAATGCTGACAAAATGATTAAAAGATATGAAATTTCTTAATAAAGTAAAAAAAGTAAATTTTCAAAATGACGTCATCAAATTTTAAGTTCATTCGAGCGTATATCACTAATCCTTTGCCAATTTTCATCGAAATTTCAGTATGATGTAGCTTATTGAATGCTCTTTCATTAATGTAATAACAACATTTTGATTAGATGACGGCATCACCTCGTAAAAATGGATTGAATGTAATCTTGTCAAATTTGACCAATTTACGTGTTATCTCTATGGGTGTGCAGTTTTTCTGGAAATGAAAATTGACATGACTATCTTTATCGAGCACTAGCTCACTTATGCTTCGGTGAATTTCTCCCAGATTTTAATATGTTGTAGCTGAGACTTTGTGCTATCGTAAATGTGCCCTTCGTTTTTTCATACAATGTCTACATCACGTCAAAAAACTTGGTTGAAATTAAAGCTTATCTTCGATGTATTGAGATATTTCTTTCTTTCTGCAACTTTCTTTGGAATAACTCCAGAAAAACAGCCTCTATCACTTCCATATTTTGCACATGTTTAGTTCATGTCATGTACATTTTTTCATAATGTAACAACTACTTGATCAGACACCATCTTGGGTATGTAAATTAGGGTCAAAGGTCATAAGTGTTTCATCCTGTATCATAGTGAATACATGTCCTATCTTTCCCATATTTTGCACACGCAAAGACCATGTTACAAGGATTATTTCACAAAATAACCACTCTTTGCTCAGATGCCACCTTGTCTGTGGAAATTGGGGTCAAAGGTCATATGTACTTCTTTCTGTATCTTCGTTATGACGTGTAATCTCTATGGGAGGGAATTTCTTTAAATGTGACAATTGACATGATTGTCTTTATCGAGCACTAGCTCACTTACCCTTTTGTGAATTTCTCCCAGATTTTCATATGTTGTAGCTGAGACATTGCGCTATCTAAAGTGTGCCTTTGTTTTTTCATACAATGTCGGGATCATGTTTAAAAACTTGGTTGAAATTAAAGCTTATCTTCGATGTATTGAGAAACTTCTGTCTTTCTGCAACTTTCTTTGCAATAACTCAAGAAAAACAGCCCCTGTCACCTCCATATTTTGTACATGTTTAGTTCATGTCACGTACATTATTTCATAAAATAAAAACTACTTAATCGGACACCATCTTGGGTATGTAAATTATGGTCCAAGGTCATATATATTTTATCTTATATCTTAGTGAATACCTGTCCTATCTTTCCCATATTTTGCACACGTATAGACGATGTCGCGAGAATCATTTCACAAAATAACCACTTTTTCCTCAGATGCCATCTTGGGAGTGTAAAGGTGGGTCAAAGGTCATATGTATTTGTTGCTGTATCTTTGTTATCTATAATGTATACAGAATTCAGTACCAAGGTGGGCAGATATGACTCCCTTTTCTAAATGAGAATCCAAACATCACACGGCCAATCTCTCTAAACACAGATGAAACGTGTATGGTCATGCGTAGAAATTGCGATCAGGACTCGAATCATTGATAAAAAAAAAATCGGATCACCTTAATTTGTCAGTAATGACAAATTACAATCTCTAGTTTTTCTATTGATATTGCCAAATACCACTTCTGCCGTCAGGTGGATGCACTGGCAAGCAGCATTTGTATGGATTACATTAATAATCATTACATCACATATGCTTATCCCAGTGAACTTAAAAACCAACATGCCTGTTGGTACGAATGACCTTTCTTCTGATCACGCGCAAATGTGGAACTGCGAACTGCGTTTTGCACACGTTTCAGGTCATTTACAGCATTTCAAAAAAAAAATCGACGGACGCGTATGCGCGCGCGCATATACGCACGCATAGCTCATATGCAATAGAAATTTCCCGCTTTTTCACATGGATCAGATGTCTGAAATGTCAAGGAATGTTTCTACCCATTTTCAAGTCAATCCGACTCAATATGACGTCATACGGGCCCGTCAAAGTTGAAATTCCGCGCGCGCGTCAATGGCGATATACAGTGCAACAATGCCAAAAAACCGCCAATTTTAAATCTGATTTTACTCGTCAGGATGGACGGTGACCCCCCATTTTCTTTACATATTTTGAAAGCTGATGAGTTGTACATATCATTTCATGGGTTGGCGATACTAAAAAAGTGATTGAAAGATATCAATTTCTTAATAAAGTAAAAAAAGTAGATTTTCAAAATGACGTCATCAAAATACAAGTTCACTCGAGCGTATCTCACTTATGCTTCGCCGATTTTCACCCAAATTTCAGTATGTTGTAGCTTATTTAATGTTCTTTCATATTTATTATTACAACATTTGATTGGAGGACGTCATCACCTTGTAAAAATGGATTGAAGGTATCCTTGTAAAATTTGACCAGTTTACGTGTTATCTCTATGGGAGAGCAGTTTTTCTGGAAGTGAAAATTGACATGACTATCTTTTTCGAGCACTAGCTCACTTATGCTTCAGTCAATTTTTCCCAGATTTCAATATGTTGTAGCTGAGACTTTGGGCTATCGCGAATGTGCCGTTCGTTTTTTCATAGGATGTCGGGATTACGTCAAAAAACTTACTTGAAATTAAAGTTTATCTTCGATGTATTGAAATATTTCTTTCTTTTTGCAACGTTATGTGCAATAACTCAAGAAAAATATACCCTTTCACCACCATATTTTGCACATGTTTAGTTCATGTCACGAACATTATTTCATAAAATAACAACTACTTGATCAGACGCCATCTTGGGCATGTAAATTAGGGTCAAAGGTCATAAATGTTTCATCCTGTATCTTGGTGAACACATGTCCTATCTTTCCCATATTTTGCACACGTAAAGACCATGTTACAGGGATCATTTCATAAAATAACCACTTTTTGCTCAGATGCCATCTTGTCTGTGCAAAGTGGGGTCAAAGGTCATATGTACTTCTTTTTCTATCTTCGCTATGACGTGTTATCTCTATGGGAGGGAATTTTTTAGATGTGAAAATTGACATGACTCTCTTTATCGAGCACTATCTTACTTATGCTAGGGTGAATTTCTCTCAGATTTTAATATGATGTAGCTGAGACTTTGCACTATCAGGACTGGAATCATTGATTTAAAAAAAAAATCGGATCATCTTAATTTGTCAGTGATGACAGATTACAATCTCTAGTTGTAATTTGTTTAAGATATTCAGTTTGTTGGTTTCTCTGGTCAAGGACCACAATAAATACCAAAAACCTATACCTAAAGCTGTCGATTTATGTACTACATGATGTGAAATTATGAAAATCGTCTCAAACACCCCTTTAAAACGAAAAAATCATAACGTTTGCTGCCATTGCGCAAGGGGACACCTGGATAATTTTCCTTTATTATCTTTATCTCCCGACATGTCCCCGCACAGTTAGCTTCCTCAACAAGAGTTGCGCCAACTCATGGTAATAACAACAATATCAAAAGACCTAATAAAACAACTACAGATAAGGACCACAAACCAAAATGACCTCAAAGATACATTTTGCCAATTAAAGTATAAAAAAAAGTAACTTGAGATTATTGGTGCACGAAATAATGCCCGGTTACATCATTGCGCGGGGAGCTGCGATAATGTAGCCAATCTTGGCATGGCCTTCAAAACAAATACTACTTCGTTATCTATGTACTCCGTGCCGACCAATTAAAATTACTCTGGGCGTAACGCTAGCTGCGACGCACGGAACCACGCCCCCATTTTCTACGATAAATAGCGTAGATTAACCACTGGCTAAACATCAGGCTTCGAACTCTTGGAAGAGAAGTTCGCACCAATTCAAAAGTCCGTCGATTGAAACGTTTTCAACTTTGACATCCACTGACAGTCCTCCTCCATCTTTGCCTTCCACTATGGACAAGTCAGCACTACTGGTGAGTACATCAATTTTTTCAATAGTTAACTCAGCACTAGACAGCAGTGTAATTTAAGTGGGCAAACAGAAAAGATTGCTTGAATATTCGATGATTAGATTATCGTCAAACGATTTATATTGTGGTTTAATGTAGAAAGTGGGAGATTAATCGTTATACGAATAGCAAGTATACCCTCTCCATTACAGAATGGTAAAATAGATACTAGTATTCAATTTTCTTCCGATTGTAAGGGGCACAACGCTTCGGTACGGATATTTGCTACGGATATTTGCTACGTTGCTACTCAGTCGTTGATTACAGTCAGAAAATATCCACACATCTAGAGTTCATAACGAAAAAGAGAAGAATTGTATCCTTCAGCATTAAGATCTCTTCACTTTTAAAAGAAAAGAAAAAAGGAATCTTACAGAACTATTCTGGACATCAACCCTAGATAGAGTTGATTCAGCTTTATCGAAATCACAGTCACCATAGCATCTTGGCAAGCTTATTTTAAAAAGTGAACTTTAAACTCTAGTGGAACCTCGCAAAAATTATAGATATATAAGAGTCCCCTTACGAATGGATTGATTATTGTGTATTTCTTTTTGTCTATCAACTTTCTCTTCCGTACTGTTTGCATCTATAGAAAATGTTACTTTTATCCCTGATCATTCTTCAATGATTATGCTTCTTGCTATTTCACTTCGTACTTTCAGCTGACACGAAGTAAACTTGACTAGTAAAATGAAGACAACTCAACCACTAATTCAAAGGTCGAATATGATATCCTAACCATTTTCGCTCTCTATACCTACGACCTGCAGTTCGACAATGAGGCAACCCTCAAAGTATCACGTGTGCGATCCTGCACTGCGATCGTGATTGCAGCCCTGCTGGTGGCCGGCGCCATCGCAGTCGCGCTCATCATCCGCAGCGACCACCGGGTGACAACCATGTGTCCCACTTCTGACTTGTCACAAGATGGAAGGTCGTCAAACAGGATCATGGACTCTGACGTGGTAAGGAAGTGATATTGACCGGTTATTATTGTCAGAGATACTAATGATGATAATATCAATGATACTACCACAAATATTGATATCTGTAGGACTTAAATTGAAATTAAAGTATCATTATGCTACAAACATTTAAGCATGCAATTTAAAGGGAACCAGAACGTAAATACAAATGTGGATTTAGTGAAAGCAGCAATATTAGTAGGCATATTAGTAAAATTTTGAGGAAAATTAGAGAATTGGACAATGAATGAATGTTTCAAGTTTCGTAGTAATCCTCACTGTATTAAAGGTGGATACTACAGTTCATGACGTCATTGTGTAGGAAAATATACAGAACACACAAGGAGAATTCCGATAAACTTCATTCGTCATGAAAGGTTGTTTTTTTTTTTTCATTCAATTCAATTTAAAGTTTATTTCATTTTTCGACAAAACATATGTTTCACTTCTTTTGATAACAGAGAATAGGGTAAATAGAACAAAGTGAAATGAAAAGACTGTACAATTGAGGACCTATAGTAATCATACATTGCATAGTAAAAAAAGAAACAGAAGTGATCAAAGTGAAGTACATGTATACCGTTGCTTAAAGTGCGAAAAATGGAGGGATTCACTAAAAAGACAGAGCTTGTAGTATGTGGGCCCCTCTGGAAAAGAACATCGATGGAAAGATAAATTGAATCATCGTAGATAAAAAAAAAAAATAAGAAAGTGGAAGAAGTCTGGAAGCCCACTGAAAATTAGATTACCAGATTAATTAACTTTCATAGGTTTACAGATTCCTTCGACTTGATACTGACAAATATGTGATTTTAAAGGGTGTGTACAGTTCTGGTTGAAGTGAGGATTTAGCTTTTAACGTTTTGCGAGATATTCAGAAACCGCTCTATGAGATGTCAAAGAGCATGCAATTCCAAGGGGTATCAAAAGTTTATTTGATGGAAATCGGTTTTGAAATGGCTGAGATATCCGAAAACAAGGTGAAACAAGGAGATCCTAATAAAGGCATGGCCTGTCGCCTTTTATTATTATTACTTTTTTGAATATCTCAGCCATTTTAACACCAATTTTCATCAAATAAGCGTTGAATCCTTCTTAAGATTACATGCTCTTTCATATTTCATAAGAGGTTTCTCATTATCTCACTTAGGAATGTTCAAAACATGAATCCCTACCTCAACCAGTACTGTACAGTTCCTTTAATAGCATTGCCCTTGCTTTCTGAAAGAGGTAGGTCAAGTACAAGGTACTCTTTTATTTCCTATACAAAAAATAAGCGAAAATAATGTGTCGAATTGTCTTTGTGTTCCAAGTGTTGTTGTCCATAGTGGCGTTATGAACTGTTACTGTAGTGGTCTCCTTAACCAGTGATGATAGCATCTAACTTTGAAAAATGCATAACTTTTGAATTTATTGTCAAAGTTTCCTAAAACCTTCACTGATATGTTCTACTTTACTTGCTTTTTTCACCTAATCCACATTTTATTCTGGGTTTTGGCTTCCTTTAAAACTTGTTTGAAATTGGTACGGATTCCATTAGATTTCATCCAACTTTAAATAAAAATAAAAAAACACATAATTATAGCAATAGCTTACTTTATTATTTTTCGTTTTGTTTTTTCTCTTAAATCACAACTCTTGTGTTTCTGTCATCAATCTCTACCAAGGTCAAAGACCTGGAACTCCGAGACGAGGCTGGTGAAACGGCTTCCGAGGCACTGACTTACAACAGCGCCCTCAATACTGTTCTTCTGAACTCACCGGGCAACTTCAGCGTGGGATCGGCAGCGACCATCGCGATTGACTTCGATCGTGTGAGTCCTTCTGTTGATGACAACTATTGATGATTGATAAACATAATGTATTGGAATGATCTTTGCGAATTTTGCTGAACTTTTTTTTTCATAGGCATCCTGTTTGTCAAACAAATTCGACAGCATTGTTAAAAACACTTAGACAACATGTATTAAGTGCCTAGACAGAGGACAATATTCAAAGGTGAAAATTGTCAAATAACAATTATTTCTCTGTCTTCCTCGTCAAATATCACTTCGTTCTTTTGGCTCTTGGTTTTTAATGGCATATTCGTAGAGATATGGATCCATGAGTTTCTTAATATGACTTTGCATACTTGATAAAGATTCTAGATATTAGGCAAAGAATCGTATAATTTATGTGTTATTTTTTCGTTATAGCGTTCCTCAAAGGATTTCAACCCTGTATAAACATTCAGGAAGGCATTTCGCCCCAACGATGTTTGTTTGGTTCATTACATTGCATATTTTGAATTATCATCTATATAGGACGTTTTAGCGGCGCATTAAAAACGCGTATTGTAGTCCGCTCAGTTTTTACCGTTCAATATCGGAGCATATTGAACGAAACGCATAGGCCAACGTATTAATTCCCCATAGGCTACCGTTGTTACTTGCCGTTCAAGATCATACCATATTCAATTCTGTCTCGATGCGCAAACGCTTGCTACTAGTGCGCGTCGTTTTTGTTACAATTCACAAGCGCGCAAGCATCTTGCTAGTTGTTTGTTTCATTTACAGGTACGCAGTGTTAGGGGCTTCCCCTTTTCAGCGTTGGGATGTGACTGCCGAGTCAACTTCAAAGACGAGTAGAAGCCGGGTAATTTTGTGCAGTTTATGCTTGCTCTACTTGATTGTATAGATGATAATAATTATATTGGATGGCCTTGATTCATGGAATACCAGGGAATATTGCACTCGTTAGGGCCAATATTGCACTCATCTTCGATTCGTGCAATATTGGCCCTAACTCGTGCAATATTCCCTGGTATCCCATTCATAGCTATCCAATATAATATAAATATTACTCCACAATGTCTGTTTCAGTCTGTGGTTGTAATGAGTTTCCACGAGGACCAGACGTGCTTGGTTTTCGCCCTACAAGAACAGACAGCAGAGACGATCAAGGCCTTGGTGCGCAACGACCAACAGCACCAGGTGAGTGGTGGTATCGTAAGCTGACACATTATGAAAAACTTCCAGAAAATTAAATGTTTTATGATAATGACTGCAATAATACCAATGATGTCACCAGACAAAATAACTGAATTCATACTGAAGATACTATGTAACTTTGTCAAAAGAAAAATAGACAGAATAGTCATAATAATCACTATTGAAGATGAGTGATGATTGACGTTTCCAAAAAGTTGAATACCTACAGCCACTCCCGTGTTACCACCTGGGTTTCGCATGTATATACCCACAAAGTCCTAAGGTACATCGTAAATAAAGAATCCTGTCAGATGAAGAAAATCACATCAAAGTCGTAGTGTCGCTGGGGGTCATTTGCATACAGAAATGTTATTGGAGAAAGGAAGTAGCGACATTTCAAGGCTTTCAGTTTTTGTCATTGTTTAACTTATTCCCTTTGTCAAGCGGTGAACTCACTAGTCTTATTCAACAAAGGGTACAGGGGTGAAAATTAGTTGTTACTCCAGACGTTTACTCGTATATATTGCCATTTCTTTTCTTATTATCGAAAACATCAAAAATTATTGTATCCTGGGTTCAGGGTAACATGTGAAAGAACACGATAGGACAACATAATTTTCATGTTTTGCTTCAAATTACCACCATTCTTTCCATTCATCTTTATCTGCGTGTTGGAATTTTTTAATGGCCCTGCCGCTCTGTTTGGTTTGGTGTTTTGTTTTGTTTTGTTTTGTTTTGTTTTTTTATTACATGGGGTCTTAGGAACGTTTTTTAACGTGTGCACATGTGTGTGTGTGGGGGGGGGGGCTGATGCCTGCTTAAGGCAGAGTTTCCTTTTATTAATATACCGGTAAATATTCCAACTCCACAGATTATGAGGGGGTTGGAGTTGGTTTCTAATGTTGTCAGGTGTTTAGTCCCGTTTTTAGTGTTTAAGTGTACGGGAGGGGTTATATCTTCCGCCACCTACCTCCCCTCCCCCACCCCCACCCTAAACTCCGGCTCCGTTGTCCATGATTTGCTACATGCTACATGTGACATGAACATTCTTGTACTGAAATACACGGAATAAAAGTATTGCAAATCATATGGTAATTTAAGAAAACAAAATGTAATTTCTTTGATTCAGATATAAAACGACCAACCAAAATTGAAACATCTCCGTTCACACCATTAGTTGCATAATCACTCTACAACCCATCTATACATTGTACATCAAGTAGTACGAAGGAATACATAAATAGAAAATGTTTGTTTGAAATTGTTGTTGCGATTTTTTTTTTTCATAAAGTCGTATGAATGATTGTTTCACAAAAATGACAGGTCATCAACATTGTGTCAGATACGGCAATGACTATGTATGACGTAGTTGGAGAGATTCCAGACGGCTACTTCCAGAATTCAAATGGACCAATCATCCGCGGCCTCTGCTCCGGCCGTCCTGCGCAGTGGATGGCGGTTAAGGCTATCTCTGGGCATGACTTGCAGAAGAGGGGATGCTCTGTTCAGTGTGGCTATTTTGGAGGCGTATGGGGATGCCGGGTCGTATGCAGATTTTGAGATAGTTTTGCACCCATTCAGCTGATATGACGGTGTCAGCTGGAGTTGATATAATTGTATACTAGTATATAAAGTACCATATAGCTACTCAGAGATATTCAAGGAAATTGTTGTTAAAACTTAAGAAGAAATATACTGTTCGTTGAAATAATAAGTGATTAACATAGCAGCTGCTGTTGGTAACATGCTGTATCCTGTCTGTGAAATTAATATATTGCATGCGGTAGCATCATCTCTATTGGATATGCAAGTTAGTCCTCTATCAACCAAGGTACCATTTCAACATTCAGGAAACAAAGACAACGAAAAAAATCTTCATTTCAACTACAACCCTCATATTTTTTTTTCAAATTTGCAGTGCATCACTAAGATTTTAAAACAGCCTGCATTTCTTTATGTTAAGTTGGATTTGAAAGTGAACTTCGACAAGGTGTATCATATTTCTTATGTGTTAAATTTCCGTGGAAACGTTAAAGTAATGTAAGATGTAGGCGTGCCTTTGATCTGGCAACCCCCGCCCTTTTGTTCTTAGGGCTATTTTGTATTGCTTTTTGTTATACATGTACATGTACATATATGAAGTTATTGTTAAAGGATACATTGCGATTATCTTTTTGTGTCATGAAAAGACAAAATGTTTCCGTACAGGAATAATCGTTGTATCACTGTAAAAACATCGGTGTTAGATTTCACACCACGGGTGTTAGATCTAACACCGATCAAATTTCAATAAAGGACCACACCCACAGGTGTTGAAAATGCACTGTGATGGTGTTGAAAAGTGTTCACCTGACACTTCGTGGTGTTAATTTGACACTGTACCTGGTGTTATTTTGACACTGTACTGGTGTTAATTCAAAAATAATAGTACGATATCTCTTTGATCTTATGAACAAAAACTGGAAATAAATTCAAGTCAATTAATTAATTAATTAATGCATGAAGTGTATTTCTGTTAAGTGTTTTGTTTTTTGTTTTGCTTTTTTCTTTTTTTCTTTTTTTTTTTTTTTGCTTGGTTTATTTGAGTCGATAGCTTTCTATATATTCAGTACAATATACGTCCAGAAACCATCACTTACTAAAACTAAATATTTTGTTTTCAAAATAGGACAAAGGCAAAACAAAGCAAAACCAAAAAGCCTTACTTTTCTAATACAAATAAGAGCACTGAATTTAGCACTCGGAAGAGATTTTTTAGCTAATATCACACACACTACAATAAGAATTTTAAAATAAAACATTTTGTATACGTCCCATACTACATACAAGTTTCGGAACTCTCTACAGAGTTGATTTTACAATGTTCAACTATGACAGACTAAAAAACCGTACCACAATAATTTTCCTTCGCAATGATAATTGTCCGTATGACGTTCTCCGTATCAAAGCTGTTTATTTTTCCCTACTCTGATTTTAAAGAACACCCATTGCGTGATTAGGTTTATAAAGAACCATACTGATGGAGGATAATTGAAAATGAAATACATACATTTATACATACACATAAAAACACAGACACACACACACACACACACTCAAATGAATTTTCCGTCATCACATCGCACGAGGTTCCTTCTTCAACGCCGGCTTTACTATTATACAGTACCCTGTGGATTGGGTGGATATTTATACACTCAGCAAAAAAACAAAACAAAAACAAAAAAGAAGTAAATACTTTTTCAAGTTCATACTTCTCATAGAAAATTTGGCTAACGATTAATGTTTCATAAACCATTATAAAGGTAATTTAATTGACTATCAACCTGGTAGGTCAATAAAAAGGAAAACTTTATACATGAGTGAACACATTCGTTTTTCTCTTCCAAAGCACAAAAGTAGAAATTCCAAAAATGGACACGTTTTCTATCATGTGTATGTACTCTTCCATGTAACAATGACAACAAAAGATAATTCAAAACAAAAAGAGATATAGATTAATTTCAGAAAAATCCAATGATCTCTATGACTTTGTAGTCCGAAAAGACAAATGATAGAGAAAATTAAGAATCGTCTGTGAGATGCAAATTAAAATATCATGAAAGAGGCAATATTGACAAAAGTGGTAGAAGTTTCATTATGTTATTTTATATCATGAACCTTGAAAATGATATTTGGTTCTGAATTTGTCTCATGAATAGTTCAATTCCTCAATCAAAAGAATGAAATAAAGAAAGTCTGTCCATTTTATCACCTTTGCAGCTTACTCCCTGAGTGTGTCCTTTGGAGTTAGATTCGGCAGGTAACTCTTATTTTTCCCCATTAGTTTCCCACTTTGTTAGTGTGTGAGGATATAAAGGGACACAAGGGGACGAAAACTTATTTTTGCTATTTCATTCATGTCTCTTGTTGTGTTAGATTGATTTTTTGTTATCATTGCCATCTTAAAGGGCGTTTGCAAATGAACGACAAAATGTCAATTTTTGCCATTTAACTTTTGTGTCTTGAAGGAAAAATATCAATGTGCTCCCTCATGCATGGTATTTCCCTTGGTATTAACTTACGAGGTCGAAAGCTAATTGAATAATGTCTAATGTGGTACATGAAACTATGATTTTGATCAAAATCTTCTCTGAAAAATATGTGCTGGAAAAGTGTTTATTTTCTTTTCTTTTTTCTTTTCTTTTGATTAATGTAGATGGACACAAGAAATCGCGCATAATACTATACACATGCGGTAATACTAATTTGATGAATGTATGCATGTACAAACACACACACACACACACACACATATATATATATATATATATACCCTTGTACAGATAAATATTTTTATTGAGAGAGTCAGTTTTGTTTTTGAAGATATATTCGTTTATGTATATGTATATATATATATATATATATATATATATATATATACATATATACATACATACATACATAACTCCGTGTTTCTCCAGAATATTGTCAGGAATGTGCATAATATTTAACCTTAGGGTTGAAAACTTGAGGAGGTTACAGGACCCTCCGCCTCATCTTGGGACTTACAACCTCGCTCAAAGGCTTCAAACCCTTCGGACGGTCGAGTTTGCATGGTTTGTATGTTCCCCATTCATGTAAACAATGTAGATGAATAGGAGTAAGAATTAATACACGCCCAATGCTTGACAAGACATACAGAAATACGAAATATTGAGCTTTAGATGTAGCTATTTCTATTTCATTCATGACAAACCATTTAAAAAACAACAGCAAAGCATTCCGTCACCAATAGTCAGTTACTAATACATCGCACATAAGCACGTAACAGGTCTACTAACTCACGTTCAACAACTGATGTATTTTTTTTTTTCAGAATGTGGATCACGATATTTACGATGACACATTATAGAAGAAAATCACTCAACAATCTACATAATTTGGTTAATTTTTTCTTTACTTTCGTAATTACTTTTTTTTTTTTGCCATCCTACTGTGAGAACACACATGTCATTATGGTGATATACGAGTACGAAATGAACATAAGATTTAGAAGTGCTGGATAAGATAAAAATACAATTTCTGCACTACAGATACATCGATTCCATTTTTTTTTTCGATATTCAAGACATCATCATCTCAAGGAAAACGTCCGTTTATCAATTGTACATACACTGTTTTACTCGATGTTTGAGTTACATCAGACATTAGCACATACAGTATACCTACTACCTCAGGTACAATAACCCTTGTAATTATTCATAAAATGGATCACGATCACTGACGATATAAACGATGGCACACTATAACCCAAACTAATTGACATACTTGACGATGATCATGATAATTAGTATGGTATCAAACTCAATGATTCTGCACACAAGCTGCAGTTATGTATTATCTCCAAAGGAATGCAATATAATTATGGAGGATTTACAAAGTTGTAAAGCACATGAACACGCTGAATGTTACAGCTGTCGCTTCCAACGAGGAACCTGCACTCAAAGTTTCTGCTTGCAAAAATGAGTTAAAAAGAGTAGATCGTACCCTTTGTATCAAATGAGCGTACAATTGAAATAACCAGGGAATCATGATTCATAGGAGAGGTTGTTTTAGCTAGATTATCGACCAAGATGTGCTTTTAGTCACCGTTAGTGTCGCCTTTTGAAGTTTAACATCAGCATATCTGATTTGCTTAATATAACATATTTAATGTGATTATGTGACAAAATTAAATTTTCGTCCAATCGTAAAGATGGTAATATTAACAATTATTATCCCTTGTCACTTGTGTTTCCTTGATTGCACTCAATCTCTCAAAGTCACTTTGAACATAAATTGAATGTCACGTCAGTGTAAATTCATTGCGATTGGCATATTTATGTTTCAGTAAACCAAAGATGAATTACCTCATGTTTTCCCTCCTTTGTTTGTAAAAAGAAAAATAAAGTTATTCATATTCTACAAGACAGCAAAACTAGTTTCATTTTACCCCAATACGAGCTGTATTTGCACTCAAAACAATAGTTGACACACAGGTCTGACATTCTGGAATCGTTTTTTGCTGAACTATTTTAAACGGAATCTAAAATTTAAAAAAAAATCCTCGTGCAGGTTTACATTCTATCTTATTTTAGATTCCTTTTCTCAATCATATTCGCGTCTAACACATTCATTCATGCTAAGTCTATTCTTGAGTCATCATGTATCATGTGTGTATTTTGCATACTGTTACGTAATTATATTGCTCGGGTGACGAGGAATCTTTGTATGCGTATTACATTTGGCTTTGTCGGTATCACGGAGTATTCTCCTTGTTCGTTATTTGTTTTTCTTTAATTCTTTCTATCTTCTTGCTTTCTTTTCCTCTACGTCCCGCTCCTTCCATTCAACGTCCTTTATCATGTTGTTATTTTGATAGAACCTTAACATTCTCATTTAGGGACCTATACAATAAAATCTTTGCCTTTTAGCAGGTCCTTCACATTTCGTGCTGTAAAATTGTCTTATCTCTTGATAACGACGCTATGTCTTGTATTTTCTATCGATTCTATTATTATAGTTATATTTGAGATGTGGAATATATAACTTAAGAAGGAAACATATAATGACTAAGCTCTGCCAAATGTCTACTGTAACAATGAACGAGTATCTTATGCTCATAAGCCGATACACATCAGCATATACTATCTAAATATCATGACATGCCTTGTGACACGAGTATAAGGATTACATAAGAGAAATTGCACTCGAAGGAGCTTGCGTTTTTCAGTTCAGACGGATATTTCAACTGCTTTCTGATAGGCTCTTACTCCATGATCTTATGATCCATAATCGTCATGTCTAATTTCAGTTCACGCATGGAAAAGAGGAATTTATTATATTTTGCTCGCTCAAATACAAACTACAATAGGAAATTCATGTACTTTGTATATCAGGGTTTTCCACATATCGGAAAGACCCCACCTCAAGGTTCTTTACACCATTAATTCTTTTAGATGTCCAGCAAAATCGACTATAGCACTTAAAAAGCCGAAGATGATTGCTGCCTTGATAAATCAAATTTACCTACCAATCCTATAAACCCAATTCATTGAGAAAGAATTCGCAATATAAAGGTAGTAATATATACGCATGCACCTGATGTATTACTTTGGTTATATATTGATTATCTATTGAGTATTGATAACAAGCCCAGGTTCCTAGTTGAATGACAACAAATTCTGTTTATAAGAAAGTAGAAGTAGTAGTACACAACAGTAATAGCGATGGTTACGTGGTACTCTATGACATCTAACTGGTTAAAAACGACCCAAAACATTGCGAACAATAGTCTATTGGTCCTTGTGGAAGAAAGGGTCATGCATGATATTATTGACGTTTAGTCTAAAAATCTTGTCTAAGTATCTTAAAGTTTCCGAGCCTCCATCTAACTTTATAACTCCACGGAACCAGTTTTTTCATAATTATCCCACTAGGCAATCTAATGAGTTTCATTTGCCCCTCCTGAGAACTTTATTAGCCCAGAGTACATTTATATACACCGGTCCTAGATTTTGGAATTCATTAAGCTGTGAAATAAAAAAATCCCCTTCTTTGCATTCTTTTAAGCGCAAGTTGAAATCATTTCTCTTAAATCCTCTCTGATATATTCTTTATTAGTTAGATCTCATCAACCTCAGGGTTCTTCATCCATCCACCAATCTTTCGATCACTGGCTTCATTATTGCGTAATTGATTACGTGTTTTATTATGTAATAGCCATCAAATCCTTGCACAGCTGCGTCCAGTACCAACCCTCTGAAGCACATTTTCAATCACCCCCTGTTCCATTTCCCTAGTTCAGCGTGTAGGCATTCTCTCTTTTTTCTTTTCCTTTCTCTCTCTCCATTCTTTCCGTCTTTTTTGTCAAGTCGTGTCATGTCATTTGTATTTCTCCTGTCTTGTTCTGTTCTGTCGTAGTGTGATAAGTATTTGTAAATAAGTAATTCATAAGTTTGTTCATTTTTTGAGTGGTTCACAACATACAAGCTTGCTTTTTAGTGGACCTCTCAGTTCTTTTTTTTTTCTCAACTGAAGCATAACTTTGTACTTTTTTCCAGTATGTGTTCTTTCGTTTATCTGTATCATTTATCTTTTGCAAAGTCGAATGTTTATGTTTATGATGTAATTCCAAATTTATTATGTGTTATGTTTTGTTGGAAAAAAAGAAGAATGAAAAATAAATGAATTGAATTGAATTGAATTGAATTTTACAAGGAGATGGTAGGATCTGATGACCGACATGTAACTGTGCACGATGGCCGACATACAGTTATGCACGATCTCGTGCAGGTGGTCCCCCTCTTCTGCCTTCCGGTCATCGCTCCACCGATCTCCCCCTCCAGCCACTGAGAGGATCGACCGCTGCACATCCCGCAGATGATAGGTCCGAGTGCGCTCTGCACGTAGCCATCTGGGATGGTTCCAGCGACACGGTAATTTCCCATCACATCTAAGACCAAATCGATGACCTGGAAGTACGAGCGAGTGGTTCAAAAGAGATTCAAACTATTCGTTATTTTAATTCAATCAAAATCAAGTTCCATCTGTTAAAACAACATTACAAACATTACATGAATAGTGAATTACCACACATGCAGATGCCTGGGGAAACAGAGGCTGTACAGATGCAAATGACTTTATAATTGACCCCTCGAACGCTCCAAATAAAACACACTATACGGTATGGTTCGCATTGGTTCCCTTCGCCTTGGTTCGCTTTTGAGCGCTCGAAAGTACCCTAAGATACACTCATACTTTAAGTATTACTCAATGTTAACAATCACAATAACACAATTTTGTCCAATCGATATCATTTCTCTAATACTATAGTTTTACAAGACAAGACAAGAAACATAAGAAACACGCAATCGAGGGTTCGTATAGTCTGGTTTCCAGACCCTTTGCCAAAACTGGACTCCGCGGCTACGAAATCGCCGCCTTGTCGCCGCCTTTGATTTCGACGTTGAGAACGTCAACATCTTGAATAGCGAAAAAGCACGAGCAGATAATCTGGAAGCCAGACTAGGGTTCGTATCGACGGAGGGGGGGGGGGGGTGGAGGATCGGAAGACATATCCCCTCCCCCACACAAGGAGCATCTGGTGCAGTCTTTGGCTGGAGTACTTGGAAAATTCCCAATAAAAATTTAGGCCATAAGTTGTTCATTTACTTCTGTTAAAAAGAAAAAAAATCACGCAACAATCTAAATTCTCTAATGGTTGCAGGATTTTCTACGCTAAATTACCGAGCAGGGGAGCTTTTGCATTTTCGGAACTTAACTGGTACACATTTTGGGTGGGAAATTTGGAAATGTTCATTAAAAAAAAAAAAAGTCCCTGTTGTCATGGTCACGGCGAGGGGGAAGTCGTTAAAGGAAAATGAAACCAAAATATATTATGTGGATTTAGTGAATGCAGCAGTATTAGAACAGATTAGTAAAATTTGAGGATAAACTGTAAGCCTAAACAAAGTGTTCTTAATGCTGTTCACTTGATTTGGGGTTTCATCCCCCTTAAAACGTATATCAATTTTGATGGGGTCGTTCTTAGCCCCGAACACCCCCCCCCCCCCCCTTACAAACCTGTACTACAAGATTTTCTCCCTTGAGGTTTTGATCCATACTAGCGCGTACATACAAAAACGCAGACTTTCAGAATGGGCATACCTGATTGTTCTCTCCACTGCGGATCAAGTTCTTCGTCATCTCTACCATTTTGTCCTTAAGAGCAAAAGCCATGCACACCTTCTCATCGTGGACATTAAAGAACACCACATTCTGCGGAAAGAATTTACAAAGAAAACTCTGCGGTAGCATGGAGTGAAATTTCACCACTCCCAACCTTGCACTCTGTTAATCTCTTTGCTTTGCATGATACCTTCTATTTGAAAAAAAAAAATCATTCTGTTATTCCTGTATAGACAATATGTCTAAGCTTTGAACTTTGCTCGATCATTTTTATCTCTTATTTATCTTTTAATTTGACAGGCGTGATGGAAAAAATATCACGTGTCCATCTGGCGCCTTCTTCTTGATTAATCAAATGGACAACACGAAACTATTGTCAGATAGTATCTCTATCAATCTGTAGGGCAAAAGTTTTATTGATGTAAAATATCGCAATTATGAAGCTTACATTCATTAACTAAGTGCTAATGTCTTTAACTTAATTGTCTGCCTTTCCACCATTCATTCAGTTTACCACGTCTATTTTTTTCAGAGGCCGTCATCAAAATCAAGTTTGTGCTGATAGATGGCAGCATCGTGCATTTTTTTTAATAATAAAGTTTAGTGAATGATTCTCCAATTTTTATTGTCCGTGTATTGCTACAACTTACGCATAAGGTATAATGAAGTAACAAACTGGTAATGCATTTTTGGCCAACAAAGCACGAGGTTATTCGACTCAAATTTCCGGCGTCCTACGCCTTGTTCAGTAGTCTTGATTGTCTAGACTCCTGACATGACTGAAGAAAACATATTCATGATTTGAAGCCCTATCTATAGGTTTTGAATACCTCAGTTGCAACTCCATTTCAATAGAAGGTCTGCAATGACCTTTATCTGCAGAAGCTCAGATTTGAACTGTTAACTGGCTTATAGCGCGATATATGTAAAATAAGAATTTTGCATTTTTCATTCCTTTATTACACCCATCGGACAAATAGGCGCCTGTGTATGATTGTATTTATTTCAAAAAAATGTAATGAAAGGAAATTTCCTTTCTTTTTTACAGATGCATTTAAGCTACACATCAATTTGTTAATGACGGTTTTGTAAATCTTATCCCGCTTATACATGATGGTGTGATCAGTACAGTGCGCAATTTGTTTTCCTCAAGTTGCGACTGCAAATCAAGAGTGTTTTAACAATAATTATCGACAAAACAGTGGTCTATCGACCTGTTATTGATATATCACGCATTATGTCTGTGTTCTTGGTCTTTTCGTTACTATACTTCTAGATGAAAGTGAAAAGGAGAAAGAAGAAAAACATTAATATTAAACTAACCCGATCGAAGTCAGTTGCGATCGATGCCGGTGAGCCTCTGGTGAAATTATCACGAGCGTTGATGAGGACGACATTGGGGGCGCTGTTGGAGTTCATGGTTTCGGAGTCAGACAACCCGTTCCCTCCCCGAGGCTCCAATTGTGTACCCTGTAAATTATGCGACCATAACAAAGCTTTGAATTCCGTTGTTATTTGGTGATACATTTGTACTCTAGTGTGTCGACTTGAGTTTGGTAATAATATTAGACAGACAGCATATACTTAAAATTTATATACATTTTATTGTGAAACGCGCCTAAAATACATGCGGCCATGTCTGTTCCATATAAAGCGTACACGGATACTATAAGACCCCGTTTACAGTGCGAGGCTCGGCCGCGGCTCGGCCGCGGCCGAGTCCAGCCCCGCTTCAGTGTAAACGCGCAAAAGGCCAAATGCGAGGCCAAAATTGGCCTCGCATTTGGCCTCGCTCTGGAGGTGGTCTCGGCCGCGGCCGAGCCGCGGCCGAGCCTGGCCTTTTCTTGGTGTAAACGCAAACTGGGCCAAATGCGCGGCCAATTGCGCGGCCAGTTTTAGTCTGGCTTCCAAACCCTCTGCCTGTATCTTTCGCTGTTCAGGATATTAACCCCCTCAATGTCGAAAACTAGTATAGTTTAAGATGGTTTTGTCCTGCAAAGGATTTTTTCCTTCGGCAAAGGCCTTTGCCCGAACGGCGACTTCGTCGCCACGGAATTCAGTTGGCAAAGGGTCTGAAAACCAGACAATACCAAATTGCGTTAGTTTACAAGCAGAGCGCCACTACGACCAAATAATGAAAGGTTTGAATCGAAAGCGCGGCCGAGCCCAGCAGTGTAAACGGACAAAATTGCGAGGCTCGGCCGCGCAATTGAGGCCGGGCTCGGCCGCGGCCGAGCCGCGGCCGAGCCCGGCCCCGCACTGTAAACGGGGTCTAGGTTTTCCCGGCCAATTTCGCACTTTTGTCAGTCCAATTCCTACTTGCTGCATTCAATTTAATTTTTTTCAATTGAAATTCGTAAAACAAGTACCATTTCGTTATTCGTTCATTCAATTTAGAACGATATAGTCACGTGATCACGGACATGCTGCACTCGTTCATTCAAATGCATTTTTGGGCATCCAATTTAACATCTTTTGCAGTCAATTTAGCACGCATGTTTATGCTTTGGTTCTTTCTTCATCTTTTTATTCAACATTGTTATCGTTTTGCAAGCGGCATTATATTTCATATTTTCGTATTTATTTTAGAGATTTGGCAACAGTTTTTTTTTTCTTCAATGTGCAAAATGGGTCTTCCAGTCCGAACGTATCTGGCCTTTGAGCGCTTTATTCCAAGTGTGTCGGCCAGTTCTAGGAAGTCAAGGTAATGAATGTTCCTATAATTCTTTTTCTGTCTTCTTGAGAAATATGTCTGTATCTAACTTGTGCTGTCACGACTGTTAAAAGATGGAAGTTAATCTGTAGTATTGGTACAAGACTTTGTAGGCCTAAAAAGACATGTATGAAAGAAAAGGGGCGTTACAGAACAACAAACTCGAGTTATATAGGGTCAAAAATACGATACTTTTACTGCTTAACAATGCGTGGATGAAACAAAAAGTCATATAGAAATACGAATTTAAATGTTCTCACCTTTTTCATAACAGAAATAACATGACGTTAATTTGAATGAACATGTTTGGAATTTGACTGCCCATACGCGAAATTGAATGACTGAAATACCCTTTTCGGGCAGTGCTGGCAAATTTGAATGACTGAAGAGCACGTGCCAATTTGAATGCCCGTTTTACGAATTCGAAAGGCACATGTGCAAATTTCATTGATCGAAATGCTGAATTGAACGACCAACTTGCAATTCTAAATGACAGAATGTGCAGTGACGAGGATTTTCGCTAAATTGAATGAACCTTTTATGAAATGGACTGACGAAAGTGCGAAATTGGCCGGGAAAACCTATATTACTGAACGATACAGTGGCTGGGGAGGGGGCTCCAGCTCCCCCACCTCCCCCCCCCCCCCCACACACACACGCACAAATGCATGCACACATTCACATAAACACACACTTTGGACTATTCAAAAAAAGAAGACATAAGGAAATCTGTGACTTCCCGAGATTTTTGCATCGAAAGTGGGGACGTGGTGTAAAAAAAAATCACAACAATGGTGGACCCTGATAGTCATGCAGTGCGGCCGGACCGTATCAGAAGCAGAGATGGAATTTGAAATCGGTTTACTACAGTAAGAATACTCTAGGGACAAAAAGCAATCCTTATGCTTGTTCAATGAATGAAGGGAAAGAAGAGACGTTGTTTTGATATTGTCAATTGAAGGTCGCCACACTATAAAAAAAGATCAGCACTGAATATTTGTGAAGTTTTGTTCGTGAATTGAAACGGTGATTTCAACGCGGAGATTTCTTATTGAAAACCAATTGGTTTCCAATTTGATAATGGCGTCCAATGCCATTTCCAACACACACTATTACTTTCTGTTAGAGGGTTTACCCAGAATTGTAGTTACAACACTAATTAATATTTCTAACGTGCACTTTCCGACAGTTTATTTAGGAGAATCTATTAGTGAGAGATCATCCTTTTGCTCCATCGTGAATCTCGTTGAAGTGTAGCTAAACCCTTCTATATTAATAGGGTTTCTTGTCTCTTTGGAATTAGAGATCGTTCTAATTTATATGACACAAAGTCGTGCTGTATAGATGCTATCACAAAAAACCATCACTCATAATTTGCCCCTAGGTGATATAACTGACCTTTGGACAAATTCTGAATTTGTCAGTGTTTGATGATGACATCTACAGAAACTTTAGCCTGCCAAAGCACTCGTCATCGTGTAGAACATAGACAGAGAAAAAAAAAAAAACGTTAAACGGTATTAAAACACACACACACACACACACACACACACACCAGTGATCTTAGCTTAAACGAATACGTGAAATTAATACATGAAGCAAAAGATATTTGATGTGCATTTATCAACATTTACCATTTAGTAAATTAATGATATAATAAATGCAGGTAAAAAAAAAAATACTCACTACATCCTGATCCAGGATTTTCCCATCCAGGCGCCCAGAACCGGTTGGCTTCGGATATTGAGCATTCCCATTGTAAGCCACTGCAGTGATTGTGATGGCGCCGGCTACAAGAAGTGCTGTGATGATTACAGCGGTACAGGGGATCCTCCACAAGGTGAAACGCGAGCCTCTAGGTGAAGTATCTGCCCCATCTCGGTGTACCCTGGAAGAGCCGAAGAGCTGTCGTACTGAGGTGGGCAAGAAAAGACGGCGCCAGTTTGGAGGTGTTTGGGTGTGAACATTAAATCTTTTTTGAATGAACAGGAGTAAACTAGGGGCGCGATAAGCGCATGAAGATCCGAGATGAATTCAAATTCAAATTCAAATTCAAATTCAAATTTATTTCACATGCTAAAAAGAAAACATCACGTTCACAATCAAACAGAAGAGAAAAATATACAATCAACATAGCACGTGAGGGATCAGTAAAGGCCGTATGAAGCCTATCGAGGCCGATTCCCTTACAAACAATAAATAGTACGCAATTTCCATCAAATATACATCAAGGAACAAAAACAACAAAGAAACATCACAGAAAAAGAAAAGTGGCAAAATTATTACAATAATTACTCAATTGCACTTTGTATTAATAACATTTTATATTTACGTTTAAAAAATGACAGTGTTGGACTCTCTTTAATAAAAGTTGGCAATTCATTCCAGCATTTTGCTCCAGTGTATCTAATTGTAGTCTTAGAGAACTTATATCTGTAAAAAGGTAAACATATCTCGTTGGCACATCTAGTGTTGTAGGCATGGATTGCACTATTTGGGGTAAACGAATTATGGAACGTGACAGGTAAGACACCTTTAAAGTATAAAAACATAAATTTAGCCACTTGTAATTGCACAATTTGATCAATTTTCAAAATTTTCAATTTCTTAAACAGTACTGCAGTGTGTGCAAACGGATCTACATTACAGAGTATTCTTGTTGCACGCTTTTGTAACATCAAAACACGATTCAATAAATATAAAGAACTATGACCCCATATTATTGCACAATACGTTAAATGTGGGGAAATCATTGTATGATACATGGTTAATTGAATTTTTAAAGGAAATATATGTTTCAGATAATTCATGACACCGACAATTCTACTTATTTTGATACAAATATCATCAAAATGACCTTTCCATGTTAATCCATCATCAATTGTAACACCAAGAAATTTTACTCTGTTGACCTGCTTGATTTTGACATTACCTATATATATTTGTAAAACATCTTCATCTATTACCTTATTTCTTGTTTTAAATACCATGTAACATGTTTTATCAATATTTATAACCAAACGATTTGCAGTAAACCAAGAATACACTTTCTGCATTTCTGAATTTATCATATTATTAACTTCATGCACATCCCGGCCTGAAAAAAATAGGTCTGTATCATCTGCAAATAATATGAAATATAAATTAGGGCTTACAAACTGCAAGTCATTAACAAAAAGCAAAAACAGAAGAGGACCCAGTACAGAACCTTGTGGAACGCCTGTATTCACATAACACAATTCTGATTTTGTATTATTCCCAACTGTATATTGTATACGATTTGATAAATAACTTTTAAACCAGTTCAAAACATTTCCTCTTATTCCATAATATTCTAATTTCATAATAAGTATTCTATGATCTATACAATCAAATGCTTTTGTTAAATCTAAGAATATTCCGACCAAAAATTCATGATTTTCAAATGCATTTGATATTCTTTCCATCAATTTAAGTAGCGCCATATATGTAGAATAACCATGTCTAAACCCAAACTGCTGATGATACAAAATATTATTGCTGTCGATAAATGATATCAATCGAGCATAAACTAATTTTTCAAACAATTTAGTAAAAACTGACAACAATGATATTGGCCTATAATTTTGTAGCTGGTGTTTGTCCCCCTTCTTAAAAACTGGAATTACTTTTGCTACTTTAAGTTGTCGTGGGAATATCCCACGACAGAATATCAATGACGATCTTCAATCGTAGCATGTTGATTGTTATGATTATATCTGTCACTTCATTGGTATATTCCCTTGACAAGTCGTTAACAGTGCTTGCAAGAGAGGTTTGTTTTAATTACGGGGAATTGTGGCAAATTCTTTGAAAGCTCACAATAGGGCCACACTGTACTAAGTGTATATAGAGATGTCTGTCTGTGTGATACCTGGACAAAAAAAAGACATGTTATCTTCCATCTAAGTTTATAACTTACATAAGTTTAGTTGCAATGTTTAAAAAACGAAAATAGAAATAACTATTTAGGTTTATTGCTATGGTTTAAATCAGTCCATAATTACCAGAATTACCTGTGTTCCTGATTTCTCCATGGTGAAGCACTGAAGTAGCAATGTCAGTATGGAAAAAGCTGTAAAGTCGAAAGTTGAAGGAGTGATGTAATTCTACTAACCTGCTCGTCCCCTGATAAAGCACTGCTTGTTCAGAGGATTTATAACAAAAAGTTAGGGCCTGGCTTAGCATGTATCAACTTTCGCCCAGAAATTCTGGTGCCCTGATTGGTTGGATCCAAATCAAGGGTGCACTCATCTAAATCTGGCTTTCATTCATGTGATTATGTACTTTTGCGCTTCTGTTCATGGCTAAAATAATAGGAAACATCGACGCAAACGCGCATTCCCTTGTCTCACTTCCTTCAGAATTTCATCAATATTAAAGGAGACCTCCGGATGATTTTCAGGTTTTTACAACAGCTTTAATTTATACTGAGGAGAGAGTTTCAGAATTCATGATAACTGGGATGAATAATAAGAATATTTTCGAAATTTATAACAAATTGCAATGAACATGGATGATGACATGGCAGAGTCACCACAAGAATGCATGAGTTGAGGCTCAATGAAGCAGAACAAAAGAAGGCATGCATATATTCTACACAGGTGGACTTGTTAAGCAAGTGATATTGTTATTGAATTACACTGCTTCATTTCTGAAATATGTGAGCCTCCTATGTCATTATCCTTGTTCAGTGTAAAGGCTCGGTCACAAACATGCCTTACGAACTGCTACGAATGCCGTACGAACGATTTTTTAACAATTTCGTAAGATCTTCTTAAGGAGGCCGTACGAAACCAGCGTTTGTAGACAGTTCGTAGACAGTTCGCAAGTTCGTAGCCTGGTCGATGATCTTGACCAAGATTTTTTTAACTTCTATTCGTAACGCGGTCGTACGAACGTTGTACGAACATCGTAAGAACTACGAAAGATTTTTCAGGGTCGAGAGACAATCCTAGAAGCCTTAAATTCTTCGATGATTGTAAGAACGCCTTAAGTCGTTCATAGAGGGCTCTTACGTCTTTCGTAAGACTGCCTTACGAACGGAGATTCGTACAGCGTTCTTACGAACAACTCTTCGAGTTTCTGAGGTGTTCGTAAGGGACTCGTAAGGCGTACATGTAGGTACACAATTTGTGCAACTGTCAAGTTTTAGGGGGTATAAGGCTTAACGCGCGAAGTTCAAATCCTCACTCAGATATTCTGTTCTAGGCGTTCGACCAGAAAGCATCACCGTTAAAATATGGGACCAAAAGGGAAGGCAATCAAAGGGAAACGTGGGAAGGGGAAGAAAAGAAAGGAGGGAGATGGGGAGGAAGGAGCGAGAGGGGGAGAGTTGAAGCAACAACCTCCTCATACTTTACTTGTAGATGCAGCTGCAGTTGTAGTCTCCTTGGCACTATTAAGCTGCCATCTTGAAGTATAAAACGTTGAACTGTTACAGAATTTTCGACAAGACACGGTAGCGTCTTTTTAAACAACCCGACAAAAATATACAAAAAATCGTAAAATCTTCTAGGACCATTGTATAACTGAAAATCATTTCGTTTCTCTTAAAGGTCTTAAGTTGTTCTTGCGAGTTAAACAGCGTTCGTATAAAATTCGTTAGAAGGCCGTAAGAATCTATGCCCCGTCTACGTATTTCCAGAATTCGTACGAACAGTGGCATTCGTACGAACGCATCGTTCGTACGAACCTTTGTGACCGTAGCTTAATTTAAGATTTTTCGAAATATTGTTTCTCTGCTAAAGAACCACAATAAGTTCTACAAATCTATACATGGAGCTGTTGATTTTACGAGAATCGTCTGGAATGCCCCTTTAATTTCATTTTTTATTTCTTTTCGTCTTTAGCAGAACGCTCATTGTGTGTATGCTCTTTTGAACATCTTTACAGAATTTCACATCACAGTCTTCTTAGTTGTACTTTTACGTTTCCATGATATCTTCACACCAACAGACGTCAACGTGTTGCCATCAGTAATATACACGATGCACCGGACATGAAGTTATCATTACATAAAGGACATACCGGTAAGCAATGCAAATCGATACTGACATCGGGTTTACCCCCGGTCACACAGCACTCCACGTCTAAATCACGTACAAAAAGTTATGAAAATCTGGTAGACGTGGTCGTAAGTGGTAATTTTTTGGTCATTTTTGGTTTGGCCGTGCTTTGCCGTGCGAAACTTTCGCGTCTTACCGCGTCTCCCCAAGATTTAATCACTGCCGGAAAGTGGATTATCACGTGTGTTTCACGTGTGTTGTACGTCTTTACCACGTGTGCCGCCCGTGGTTATCCGCAGAATAAAATTTTGAGCAGTTCAAAACTTTTTACCGCGTCCGACGCCGTTCCGATTTTTCCCCGCGTCCTGCCACGTCTATAAATCGACCGTAGCTCGTCTTAAACTCGACATCAACGCGAACAACAGCGTCTGCTTCACGGGATACCACTTTTTGACGTGCTTTGGCCGTGATTAAGCCTTAAAGCGCTGTATGACTGGGCCTTTAATACCTGATCATCACACGGTCACATGTGTTCCATACATTATGAAATATTTTTATTGTAACCATTGCGATTAAAGAAGAAATCCTCTCATGAAAGAAAATCAATTTCATCAGAAAGGTGAAAAATTCCCTGCAGAATGAATATTCAGATCAGCAAGTTAATGATGTCGTGCTCTAACAATTTTTTTAATTTTGTACCTTTACCTGGATTAGCTTAAACAATATTTTTTCAGAAGTTCATATATAACATATCTGAAAAATTATGAGGGCATGACATCATCAAATCGCTCATTTGAATATTCATAAGAACTGTTCAAGGAATGCTTTCAGGGAGTTTGTAGGGAGTTTATTCATTTTGGGGTGGATTTCATCTTTAAAAAGGTTATTGCATGGAGGCCTTTGGCAGCGGTCAATATCAATAAACTTTGTCAAATGGAAATACATCTGTACCGGGACTTCTTGATAATACGAATGCGTTTAATAGGAAGCAGAGGCCGCCCAGTCGTCTGCAAATAAGTTGTTCGCGTTTAAATCGGTCTTAGGTAAAAATCAAGTCATAATCCCAAAGTTTACGCGCTTGTCTGCTAATATGTTTGGTTGTTTATCTACGTATTTCTCCATCAATGAATCTTTTTATCTTCATAGTCATAATTATCCTCTCCAATTTGGGAGAATACCGCGCCGTTGCAGCTGAGTGCTGCTCCTGGCTTTTCAAATTGTATGCAACACCAACAGCTTGGTTGTTGTTGTTTTTTTTTTTTTTTTTGTCTTTGTTTTTCATGGAGCTGTACAACATTATGTGCAGCTGTATATCCATTTTTCTTTTGGCATTTTCATTATAAATATTATGACGTGATCTTCCTGTTCTCAGGGTATTGACGGGTCCTGTTCTGTATGAGACAGCGCACTACAGCCTTTGTCGCTAGGCCTGCTGGTTTAACGGAAATGATACTTCATAACCCTAGACTGAACCAAGGACGAACAGATACAGGTCTGTTTAAAGTTGTTGTAAAACTTAATGACAATTTTTAAACTTTATCTAGGCATCCTTATCCAAACCTTGTCATTAAAGTGTTTTGGAACTGTAAACAGAGAACTAATTCTTATGAAACAATGAAGAAAATTGAACATCGAACACCTTCCTGTCATCCTGAGAAGAAATCTGACCAGTGTCACAAAGAGATAAGCTCTGTTCGGTCAGATGTCATAATAAGAATGCTTCACGACTAAACCGTCTACAGTTACGGTTTATTTAGAAAAATAGTGATATCTCCTTATATTTTGTGCTTTATTGCGAAAATTTTATATGGTAGGATGTTTTGTGATACAACAGACCTGCAAATATGACATCTTGATTTTTTTTTTTAAATCACTGCTTCCAAAGGTAAACAGGACCTTTCAGAACAGCAGCAATGAATTTCATGAAACCCCGTCAACAATTAGTGCTCCCTGCACTTGTATCTTGCTGGCATCCATTCGTCTATTGGCTTGCCAGTCACGGAGGGCATACACGTTTGTTTGTTGGGGTTTTTTTTTTCTCATCACTGTTGTTTCTGCATGTACTCGGTGCCAACCAATCAGGATGCAAAGTGCGCAGAAACTTTTTTTCCAAATCTCACACCGCGCAAGAGAGAGAGAGAGAGAGAGAGAGAGGGAGATTCGTTCATATCAAAAAGGATTTTTTCCATTGCTTTGTGATTGTACCACATCACGAACTGTCCTGCGAATACTGTCACGGACAATGACGGACACAATGTTTCATTCCATTAAAGGACTAGTTCACCCAAATACATGTGTGGATTAAATACAGCAACATAAGTAGAAACGATTCAGTGAAAGCTAATGGAAAATCAGACAATCAGTGTAAAAATTTTATGGTTTCAGTGCCTCCAGGGAGGTATCTCACCTCCCTGGTGCCTCTATCGCTGAATGAGAAGACTATAACAGATAGTGACATCACTGCAAGACAGCAATATAAAGACTATATTATATAAAAGGAATTCTACAGCATGTCACTTTCATTTTAAAAAATGTATTCCCCCGACATGTTACTACACAAGGTTGGTCAGTTGTTTTACTAGAAATGTAAAAATACCGTTAAATTCTGTTAATAGTATGTTCTTTATATCATTGCCTTGCAGTTACGTCACAAACTGTTATAGTCTTATATCCAGCCATAGCGGCACTGAAATGTTGGAAATTCACAACTTTTGAACGGAGTGTCCGATTTTCCTGAAACTTTCACCGCTGTGTTCTAATAATGTTGTTGCATTCACCCAATCCACATACATACATGTATATGTTTTGAGTGAATTTGTCCTGTAATTACCCCATTCCACAGAGATTTTACTTTCTCATCTGTCAGTCTTGGGAAGGAAACTGTTTTGCTGTCGTCCACTAACCGAAATGTGTCGTATCGCACTCTGATGAATCCGACTTCTGCTGGTCGACCATCATTTCAGTGTAGGACATGTTGGGAGTGATCCGATGAGATAAGATCGTCCGATGAGAATCTAAACAAAATCAAAAATATGAAACACGTATTTACAAAATACATGCGCATTGTATTGCTGTAAATCGGAAGAAACGTATAATACTACGCTAAGTCATTAATAATCTGTGGATGTGCAATCATAAGAGGCTGAAATTATTATTTTCATGTTTGTTAATAGTGCTACTTTAAAGTCATCACGTTTTTCTGTCATTGCGCAAGGGGACACCTGACTGATACTTACCTGTCTTTACCTTCCAACGCTTTCCTTGCACTGTTAGCTTCCTAAAGAAGATTTATGCCAACTCCTGACATCAGAAACAATATCAAAGGACTTAATAAAAACAACTACTGACAGGCCTGGGACCACAAAACAGATTTGCCAATAAAGAGAAAATATAATAACTTGAGATTAATCTCGCATCAAATAATGCCATATTAGGCCTCTGATACATCATTCTGCGTGATTTGCAGCCAACCTTTGATTGGCATTCAAATGAAATACAACTTGTTTGTTTGTTGTAGCAAGACAAAATAGCTTTTGAACTCCGTGCCAGCCAATCAAAAGCGTGTGGGCGTGACAATAGCTGCGATGCATGGAACCACACCCCCATTTTCTACGATAAATAGCGTAGATTAACCAATGGCTAAACATCAGGCTTCGAGCTCCCGGAACAGAAACCCTCTCTTTTCAACCAGTCCTCGATTGAAACGTTTTCAACTTTGACATCCATAGTCGTCCTCCATCTGTACCTACAACAATGGACAAGTCAGCACTACTGGTGAGTACATCACATTTTGATGGTCAACTTAGCAGTGTAATTCAAGTGAACAAATAGAAAAGATTCTCTGATTATTCAATGATTTGTTGTCAATCGATTTGTAAAAGAGAACGATTGGTTGATTTTTCAATGATTTGTTGTCAATCGATTTGTATTGTGGCTTGGCTTAGTGCAGAGAATGGAAAATTTATCACACATAATTTTAAACATAATGATATACCGTTTTCATCTGAATGCTGAAACATAATGCTAGTCTTCAATTTCCGCTGTTTGCTAGAAGAAGTACACCCCTTTATTACAAATATTATTGGTTGCACTCAGTCGTTGATAATGAAAAACTTTCCTTTTTGCCTATGTGAAGATAAAATATTCTTGTTTGAAGGGTGAAGACAGAAATGTTAACATCCTTGGCAATCGCAAATTCCCGCACTTGATTATTATTTCTAAAATGTGTCAGAGTAGTCGTACCAGTACCGAGTACAAGATCCTCTAATTACCCTTCATCTCGGAGGACACGGAAGGAATGCAGACAGATTCCATTACACAAAAAATATAAATTTCTTTCCCAGCCAACAACAGAACCATTTATCTCAGACGTTATCTGAGTAGGTTAATTCGGGGCAATCATATTTAGTGTTCATGAAAAACGAAGAACGTTATTCTTCGGCACTGAATAAATATAAAAATAGTTATTATAAACAATATCAAAAGAAAAGACAACAATTTGAGAGAGCAATTCTGAACATCAATCCTGAAAAAAAAAAAAGTGATTCAGCCAAACTATAATTTTATCAAAATTACAATCATCTTGGTATTTCAGCAAGCTTCTTCAGAGTAAGCTCTGAATTTTGGAACCTGTGCACAACGTAATATGAGTAGATCAGAGTTTCGTAATGAATGGGTTGACTCTTTAGCATGTTTCTCTTTGTATATCTCAACTTTCCTTTCCATGCTGTAACTACACAGTGTTCATACAAACCCATTCTGCGATGATTGTGCTTTTTGTGATTTTGCTGCGTATGAAGGGCAGCCAACAGATTCCTATTAAGAAATGTGTTTAAGCTTAGATATCTTGATACTTCCCAAGTTCTCTTCTTTAAACTACACAGAACAATACTACACGAGATTTTTTTTATTTTTTTTTTACTGATTCCCATGTCTCCCAAGAAGAAATGTATACAAATCTGTATTCCGCTGACACGAAAGTATACTTGTCTTATAGGAAAATGATAAAAACAGCTTAACTGTTTATTCTAATGTCAAATATCAAAGCTATTTTTCTCTCTCTGTGTACTCCCGAAATGCAGTTCGACAATGAGCCGACCCTCAAAGTATCACGTGTGCGATCCTGCACTGCGATCGTGGTCGCAGCCCTGCTGGTTGCCGGCGCCATCGCAGTCGCGCTCATCATCCGCAGCGACCCTCGGGTGACAACCATGTGTCCGACCCCTGACTTAGGACAAACTGGAGGGTCGTCAAGCAGGATCATGGACACTGACGTGGTGAGAAAGTCACAAAGGACAATTTTACATTATTGTCGATAATGTTAGTGATGATAATGTAAAATCTTCAATCTGTATACCAAACTCACAAATTGCCCAATTACAAAAGCTACAAAACACCGCTGCAAGCATCGTTTATGTGTCAACTAAACCCAGTCATATCACCCCTATTCTAAAGAGTCTTCATTGGTTGCCTGTGCAGGAGCCTATTCGGTTTAAGATACTTCTACTGGTTTATCACGTTATTACAGTGTTTGTTTGTTTCATCAATACCAACCTACAAGAACTCTTCGATCCTCAACTTCCGATCTCTTACATATTCCGTTTTATAGGAAATCTTGGGGGAAGGGGAGTGGGGAACGAGCTTTCGCTCACGCTGGACCAACACTGTGGAATTCACTTCCTCGTGAGCTGAAAGACTCAAGCTAGAGTCCATAACATCTTTTAGGAGTAATTTAAAATCATATTTGTTTAGAAGTGCGTTTTGAGGCCAGACTTTCATGGTTCTTTTTCATCTTTTTTTATTATGATTTATGTTTATTATGATGTATGTATTTTCAGTCTTTTTGCTTTGATGTAAAGCGCATTGAGCATTTAATCAGAGCGGAGAATGGCGCTTTAGAAATTGTATGTATTATCATTACGTAAAAACTAACAACGATGATAATAGTAGTAATGAACACAACATAAATTGATGCATCGAAGTGATGTTTCAGTACATTACTGGAATGACTGCTTGATAACAGTGTTTCCTTTTTACGTATAGACTTAAAGTTCTTTGCTACCATGCCGTCTTAATGTATGTGTGTATGAGAGTGTTGTTAGAGTGTGTTTAACCGTCCCGTTTCATCCGAATAGTCTAACACTTGTCTAAAGGGCGATTTACCCATGCATACAAACTGTCGCGACGGATAACTAACATGTCGTGAAATGAACATGGCATCTTTCATTCCTTTGCGCTTACGCACTTCCCGTTAACCATTGCTACAAATAAACACGCAAACATCGTGCCATGAAATTTGATATTATGATCCTGAAGACATTCAATTATTACTAATTATAGTCTGGATTTAGATTTAAATCGAGGTATTATGCGACCAACACTTACGATCTTGATTTGTCTACAATTAGTAGAAATTCTTTGCAGTGCTTCTAAATTTCAAATTGTAACGATAGCTTACCGTGACATTTTCGTTTCTAAAATTACGATTTCTTTTTTTTTTTTGTCATCAATCTTCACAAAGGTCAAAGACCTGGAGCTTCGAGACGAGGCTGGGGATACGGCTTCCGAGGCACTGACGTACAACAGCGCCCTCAATACTGTCCTCCTGAACTCACCGGGCAACTTCAGCGTGGGATCGGCAGCAACCATCGCGATTGACTTCGATCGTGTGAGTCCCACTGATGAAAAACTATAGCCATGATTGATAAACGTAATTCCTTAAAATGGCCTTTGCCTAATTTGATTAACCATTTTTTTTTTCACAGGTATCATGCTTGTCACACAAATTCGACGGCAAATTACAAAACACACACACACACACACACACACACATTTAGACAACATGCTATGAGAACGTTGAGAGTGGACAATGTCATTCTAGGGCAAAACTTGTCAATAACAGTTATTTTCCAGTCTTTCTTGTCAAATTTTACTTGGTTTATTTATTTCTTTGTTCTTTGTTCGTATCAACATATTCATACAGATACATATGCATGAATTTCTAGAGCATTACTTTAGTTAACGCCATTAAAATTCCAAGATAAGAGACCAAGAACTGTATGATTTTCAAATTTTTTATTGTTAATGCGTTACTGAAGGAATTTCAACCCTCTGGATATTCAAATAGATATTTCCTCCCAATAACGATCTTTTCGATTAATTATAATCATATTGCATATTTGGAAATATTACCTCAGCTATACGTTGCATCTGTTTCAGTCTGTGGTTGTTATGAGTTTCCACGAGGACCAGACGTGCTCGGTTTTCGCTCTCCAAGAACAGACAGCAGAGACAATCAAGGTCTTGGTGCGCAACGACCAACGACACCAGGTGAATGACAGCATTGCAAACAACTAGTATAGTGTATCATGTAAAGTATTCTAAGAAATTAAACTTATTATGATAACGACAACAATGGCAGTAATGATGATATCAAAATGATGATGCAACACCAGACAAAGAGGAAAAACTGAAATGTTAGTAACAAACAATATAAAGGTTTGTCAAAATAAAAATAAACACAATTTCATGATATCATTTAGGATTGATGACAGATTTTCCCCCAAAGTTTAATACTTAGAGCCACTACAGTCAGTGAGAGTATTAACACTGCCCTTCCCAGGTCTTGAGGAACATCGTAGATTATACATCCTGCTGAAATGAAAATAAATTTAGATTCAAATCAAATTTCGTTGTTTTTGCATACAACATTGGTATGGATGGAAGGTGTTAATATTTCATTGTTGGCGGGGTTTTTTTCTCGCATTCTTTTTGTCCAGGGGTGATTTCACATGCGTAATTCAACCAGTGTATAGAGATTTTTTGAAGTTATTATTCTACACGTTTATTCGCAAATGAGTATAATAATAGTGGTCATTTCATGTCTTTGAAGAAAAATTGCATCCCCAATTCAGGGTGAAATGAAAAGACTAAAGAGCATCAAAAGACAACATCACTCTGCACGGTTTACTTCAAAATATTGATAACCAGAACTTTTCATTCATAATCTCTGTCTGCGTGCTGGAACTTGAATGATCCTATACTCCATTGTTTGGTTTGGTGCCTTTTCATCACAGTGCTTCGGCATTACATAGGGTCTGAGGAACTATTTTTTGTTACGTTTGTGTTTGTGTACAATGGGTGTGTGGAAGGGGGGTGAAACTCGATCAAGACAGAGCTTTTGGCTTTGAATACTGCCCAACATTCCTACTCTACTGAGCTGGGTTGTAATTTTGTCAGATTTTAGCCCCGTTTTGTAAATGTCAAAGTGTGCTGGCGGGAATATAGCTACGACACCTCCCCCCTCCGCCCCCCCCCCCCCTTTCAAATTTGTCGTTCTGGTTGTTTCTTTGTTTGTTTCTTTGTTTGTGTTTGGTATGTTTTCTTTTTTATACGAGCTTATACATTATTGTTTCACGAAAATTACAGGTCATCAATGTGGTGTCAGATACGGCAATGACTATGTATGAAGTCGTTGGCCAGATTCCAGACGGTTACTTCCAGAATTCAAACGGACCAATCATCCGCGGCCTCTGCTCCGGCCGTCCTGCGCAGTGGCTGGAGGTCAAGGCCGATGCGGGACACGAGTTGCAGAAAAGGGGCTGCCGTGTGGAATGTGGCATTTATGGCGGCATATGGGGATGCATGGTTGTATGTACATTTTGAAAATGTTTTGAATCTATTCAACCGGTATGCCGCTTTTAGTAACGGTTGGTGTAGTACACTGTAGTAGTGCATATAATGTCATGTACTCAGAGATAATGAAGGAAATTATTACAACTTAAAGAGATAGAACTGGATATTGCTAAAAAAAAATGATAAAGCTAGATATCGGCAACATACTATATCCTGTCTATGAGATAATCATTTTGTATGCGGTAACATTATTTCTGGTTATTCAGCATTGTTCACGTTAACTGTTTATTCACGGGGGCACCATATTGTTTCAACAACAACAACAACAACCCGGCAAATCTTTATTTCAACCATAACTTCCTCGAACAATTAATTTGCTATGTAACACTAAGACGTCCTTGTGGGGGAGAAAAACTGCCTGTAGTTCTAGTGTGAGGTCCGTGAGTGAATTCGGAAAATTGTATTCACTTTCGTTAAATAATTTGTGAAAGTGCATTGTTTATCTCACTGCTGTACAGTATTTAAAAAAAAAGATAGAGAGAGGTTTGTCGAATTTGATTTGATTTGATTATTTTGATCTTATTTGATTTTGATTCTATTTCTGTTTTTTTTTTTTTTCATGCATGAATGAAATACACAGTCAATTAAACGAACTAATTAAGCCCAGTATTATTTGAATCTGACAGTTAAAACAGATAAATGATTAATTCAAGCATCCAACATTTTTTTCTGACACAATGCAAAATGAATTATTTTGTGCATACTATTATGCAAACACATAGGTTCCCGTATATCTATTGTTCAGAGACAAATTAAGTAACTCTTGATGTACAGAAATTCAGGAGACCATCATCATAAGCAAACGCCTGACGAGGACAATGGCCTAAAAATGATTTTCTAAACAATACGACATTGTAAGAATATGATATGCAAGTCACCACTCACCGAGTGGCGGTAAAGAGAGAGGGAGGGAAGAATGAGGGGAGGGGGGAGTGCAGCGGTACATTTCACAGATTTTGAAAGTAAACGGTATGAGTTTGGCGCCACACTTTCAAACAAGTTACCCAAATGACAATAGAAAGCTAGGTTTCGTTCCTTTCCTTTTAATGTTCAAGTTTGGCATTATATTCAGTAACATTTCACAGCTATGTTTATGCATAGGCGTGCCTTAAATTTGTCAATTACGTTTTTGTGTTGTTCTACAGAGATTGAATACTGCAAATTCGTCGAAATCATTTTTGTTAAATACTTTCGATTAAAGAATGAAACAAATCTGTTAATTCATGTTTTAAAAAGCGGTTTATCACTCCTACATGTGTGTATACGCATATCAATCATTACTACTTAACTGTTTAATACGAAAAGTAGGATATTATGAGCTCAGATTGATACCAGGGTTTGCAGACATTTGGGGGAATATGAAAGGTCAGGTGCGTGACATCCTCGTTGTTTTATATTTTGTCAATTGATGAAAAGAAAACATTATAGTACATTTTTGACAACAACTTGGATGTTCTGATTCTTCACATATCCCTCGAGAATGTGCCGTGACCAAAATTAGATAAAAAGTAAATAAAACTTAATCAAAACTAAAGCAAACTTACCTGACATGCCACGATATCCATTTTAATCCAATTGGAAGCAATAAAAGTCAGTCAATATTACCTTTGACATTTTTTTTATCTATTTGCCGTTATCCAAAATGTACCAGTGCAAATATCTCAACTGAGGAAATATGGAACGTTTATAAGTATTTGAAGTTCCGTTCAACTTGTTGGACGTCTGCTATAATAAGGATGTATAAATCACTCAATGTTTGCATCAAGCTTTGTGATATCGATCATGCTTAGTCATCTTCGCATTCATCTAAACAGTCTCTTTTTAATAATTCAAATAATTGACACAATGTGCCTAATATGTGCGAGGAAATAGTCACCATAACGAAGTGAGCCATGTGTTCTCTTTTGAACAAAACTTTGAAGAAAAAAAAATATAAATGTAATTTCTATATTACTATGATTATCCAACGACCTAAGATTGCCGCAAGAATAAAGGGTTCACTTTCTTGATAAAGATATCGACTGGTGTAATTTCATGTGCATCATTGTTAGCAGTGTTTGAAAGGTGTGCGCGAACAGCAACCAATACACTGTGGCACTAAACATCAACGGAAAGGAACTCTTCCTACAGTATAAGAATATGTTTTGCCTTGAGGGATACTGGTTAAAACTTTACGTGCAGAGGTGGCTCAACAATAGCACTATTCTCTGAGGGTGCAGCCCCGAAGTGAATAAAACTTTTAGAGGCACCGAAACCTACAATTTTAACCAGAAAGTCGAAATTAGGCAGAGTATATAAATTTTGTTCCATATTTTGGATCGAAAATTTTAAGAAAGGAAGAGGTAATGTGAGGCGAGAAGTCGTGTGGTGGATGCAATGTTGTGGAGGGATCTTACACTGACCGTACGAAGCAGCGCACAATGTCAGAATTGCTTTGTGACGACACCATTGTTTTTGAGGTTTGTTTGCTTGGTTGATTGTTATTGTTGGGTGTTGTTGTTGTTGTTGTTGTTGTTGTTGTTGTTGTTGTTGTTGTTTGTTGTTGTTGTTGTTGTTTTTTAGATTGCTATACTTCGTATGTTGCGATGTCAGAATTGCCCTGTGATGTCACAATTGCTTTGTTACACAATTTCATAAACACTACATAGGTCCTACTATTTGCAAAATCTCAAAACGTGATGTCATTTTGCAAATAGCACGATATTGGCTGTCAAAAATGCCAACATTCTGACAAAACTAATTACCGTGAGATTCTTTCAACCAATGGAATGAGAATATTTTTCTGACAAATTCACTAAAAGATTGCAGCGTATCCACATGCACAAGTGCTAGTGCATTTCATACTTGAAAGACGCACTGTGAAGACCGTAAAGCACAGCAAAAGCTTTTAACACCATACAGCTGTAGTATCTGACTATGACCGCTGATTGTAACACATCGGGTAATACATAAGACTTCTGAGACATATCCATAATGGAGCAAAGTGTGAGGACGAAAGTTTAACATCTAGATACACTGTTTGGGAGAATTACAACAAAGGTTACAAAGACAGGAGACTAGAAGTATAAAAACCAGGTGTCTGGTACAGGGACTGGGAGAGAGAGATGGGGTAATATCGGAAAGACCGAACAGAGTGAATGAGATGGGGAAGTAGACGAAGAAATTTAGATGAAATAGGCGGAGGAGAAGAAAAACAGGGAAATAGAGAAGGCAAACACACACACACACACACACACACACAACAAAAACAAAGATCCAGGAAATATTCCCAATTAAAACGAATTCAAATTCCAACTCTCGCTTGCATGCACCCCTCCAGTTTATACCTACTTTACATGTGATAAAGGAGAAAACAAAGGATGTATTCTACTTTATCGTTAAGGTTACTCAAGTAGCTTCAGGTTTGCTGAAGGTTTCTTCCTTCAGTCATAATATGAGTGAATTGCGTCCATTTTAAAGAACATGCCCAGGACTGACGCATTCAAGGATGAAACAAGCTTCATAAGGATAAAAAAAGAAAATAATATTATCACATTTATCATGTACAGCGGCACTGACATTCGAAGCTGGTAGTGCTAAGTGCTAGGTTGTATAAAAAATATTTTTAAAAAAAGAATTTAATTAGGGAGCTTTAGAGTTTGACGCGCGGACGTTTGAGCCGACGCTTGCGCTGGACGTTCTCCTCTCCCTGCGTCGTGTGGAAAAGTAGCTTTAGATTACGCTGGGACGCAACGTATAAAAAACAAAATCGCGCCCCCATATGATCAGTCCATGAAGAAGCTCTCTACGTCGCAAACTGTGCGGACGTGAAAATAGCCCAGTACGCGTAGTGAAAAACTCAGGCGACGCAAGCTAAAAATAGATTTACTTTACGCGCGCTACTGCGCACGCTCAGAACATTTTTTTTTTCCTTTGAACGTCCGCGCGTCTAAAATCTAAAGCTCCCTAATATAATTATATATACCTTCCCCTTCTTCTTCTTCTGAAGTCTGCCTCCTTCATAGGCTGAAGATTCTTACATTAGACTTGAGACATATCCGTAATGGAGCAAAGTGTGAGGACGAAAGTTTAACATCTAGATACACTGTTTCGGAGAATTACAACAGGCTACAAAGACAGGATACTAATGTAAAAAAAAAAAATGTACGACAAAAATGACGGATGTAGTCTGATGAGAATTGATGAAGAGTGCTCGATGTTGTAAAGCAGAGCACAGAGCACAGGGTTGTCCACATTTGTATGATGTTACAACCATCTATACTCTTTCGCAATTCGAGCACATTCTCATATACCGGATTTTCACCGGCTACTTGCCTGATATGGTGGTGACTTATATAAATTTGGTGACTTGAATTGGCCACTCAGCTTGCTTGGTTGGCATATAATCACTCTGTTGTCGTTTTCGTTCCACCACTTGTGGCAATATTTTGGCACATGGTTCGTGGCTGGTCAAGTACAGTTACAGGCCAATTTGCATCTCATTATCGCCCCGTTCTATTTGAATTTCCAACGGGCATCCACGGCTGCCCGAAACTGTGAGCATGAAAAAGTCAAATCTTTACCTTCTCCTTGTGCCGCTATGCGTGCCGCTAGTAAACTCAAACTTCCCACACTATCTAAGTTTTTAAAAACCTTCCTTTTGATGAAAAAATTATGAAATTTTCTGCACTAGAACTTGAGATATTAAAGCGTTTTGAAAATCACCTCTCGCAAAACATGCTCTCTGTTTTTTTCCGACTGGACTATGGCCGGGCTCCAATGTGTCCGAAATTGGCAACATAAGTTCATCAGGCCTCAATCCATATATGATGAAAGTTTTCGCTTGGTTCCACCTGTACTTTTTGAGAAATCAACTTGTTTCTACAGGGTTTGGAATAGAAAATTATAGTCAGCGAAACAATTGAAAATGACGTCATTTCTTTTCCCGTATATTGGGCATGCGTACGTGGTACGTGAGATTCAGGATTTCGTGCTCATTGTTGGTTTGCATGTGACGCAGTCAATTTTGCTGAGTGTCGCACGGCGGTACGGTGACTGCTGAGCTGCTGCCGCGCACGCTGCATGCAGCAATGCGTTGTGTGTGCTGTGACATGCAACGCTAGAATATACAGTGACGCGATTATATATACATGGGACCGACCTGTACGCTCTGCGTTCGTGTCATTTTTGACATCAACTTCTGTTTTTTTCCGACACAACCATGGCCGGGAATATTACGGTATGAAATTTAAAATGCAAGCAGATAAATAAATTTCGGTGTACTTTGTTCGAATGGCGCTTTGGTTCCGCAATCACACTTCGTGAATGTTAGGATGATTTTCGAGGCATATTTTTGGTGATTTTGCTCGCCAGGTTTTCGCTAAAATTTCACATTTTATCATTGTCAAATCCTTTAATATGTTAAATGTGCATATTCGGACATGTTTTCAAATTCAAACTAACTCAATTTTAATCCGAAAATAGGTTTCCTTAAATTGTTATTAGCTTGAGAAGTTGTTTACTTTTTCTCAACTACGCGAGTACATGTTGTTTACTTTATGCAAATGAGGCTCGGCTGCCGATGGATTTCTGCGAGATAATTGGGGTGCTCCACCGCGCCTGGTTATGGTTGAAAATGCTCCATGCATACTCATGCTCTGCTTTTGTCCAATTTTAGGATGTTTCAATCATTATCTCCTTCGCAATACGAGAACATGCTCATATGCTGCTTTTGATGGTGCTGGTTTCTAAATTTAGTTCAATCTAGATACCAAATGGCGTATGATTATATTTTATAATTATAAATTGGTCACTAGAGCAAACGCCACAATTATGTATCATGTTACTCCTTTGCCGTTTGCTTTTGTGCTTTTTGCTCATTTCGCAAGATTCCGTCGAGGACTGCGCAGTCATATTACAATAGGATAACAAGATACCGGTATCCATTATCCATATGTCCTTAACTATGATGCTAATACCTTCTCATGCCACTACGTGTACTTATCACCTGACGTCAGGCATTTGCTGTTCGTGCTTTTCTCTCGACTACCCTTGCCACTGCTCTACATATTGACTATTATGTTACATGTTTTATCTCTTCAAGTTGTTGTTCTCTTTTTGTGTCTCTCTTTTAGTCTACATCTTGGTCCATCTAACTCGCACCAATGGAATAATTTGTTTGTTTGTTTTTGTTTGTTCATTGCCATTTGAGAAGATGGCTGGATTTCCCACATTCAGCTACGCTAAGCTGATCTTCCATTGAGGGTCCAGTTGGATGTGAGGCTTGACCACTTCACCGGATTAAACACCGCACCCGATCTGGATTATAATCCTGGCCAAGAGAACTCTTATATTCATCGTCCATCTTGTCATAGTTAAACAGAAAATCAGTTTGATTAACGAAATATTAGATCTGTTGAAAATTTTATGCTTTTACATTTGAATGTAAGAAGTATTTATAAACATTTTGATTTCATACATTTTGTTTTAGAAAATTCACGAGACAATTGTGTGGAAATTGCTTTAACCGAGACATGGTTTCACAACACTCCAGCAATTCATATTACCTCCCTGACCTTGATTTATAGACTAGAGAGAGTTGGTGGAGGCGTTGAAATTTATGTACCAAAGAAATCTAATTATTAATTTCATGAAAAGCTTACCTGTATGAATTATATAATTGAATCGCTTTTTACAGAATTTATAATGCCAAATGGTGAAAATGTTTTGATTGGTGTCATTAACAATGCCCTGAGTTCAAGTGTCAACGAGTTCATGATTCATCTGCATGATTTATTTTAGTGATCCAATATTTGCTAATAAAGATTTGTATTTAGTTGGTGATTGTAATATTGATTCGATGAAGAGCAATGTTTTGAATATATCACAATTAATGAATTATTAATGTCCACCTCTTTATGCCAATGGTTTCGAAATCCACTCGAGTCACAGAATTTAGTGCCACTTTAATTGACAGCATTTTACGGATAAAATTTCTCCTCCGGAATCAGCTGGTATTGTGGAATCAGACACATCCGATCACTATCCCATATTTATTTTTTTTTTTTATTTAGGGCGGAATTTTCAACCAACGCAAAAAAAAAAAAGTATTCAGTGACTTCTTAGGTGCTCCTAACCCTAATTCAAAATTTTTTGTACCAACTCCGAGAGAATGAGTTTTATAAATTGTATGTCATCTTCATGACAAGAAAAGTTCTGGTTTTGATGGCATTGATAACTGTTTACTCAAAAGGATTATTGTCTATGTTGTCGATCCCCTTGTTCATATCTTTAATTCATCTATCTTACTAGTGTCGTTCCTGGCAAAATGAAAATATCTATGGTTGTTCCAGTTTTCAATAAGCAAAAGGGGTATAAAAGTGATGTAAACAAATATTGGGACATTTCCTTACTCACAAGTATGTCAAAGGTTTTAAAAAGAATCATAATTCCGCCAAGCAAGTCATGTATGTACTGATTCACAAGTTGGTTTTCCTGAAAACCACAGCAACTTTCGTTTGTAGAAAAAGCAACACAAGCATTATATCATTATGGAATTCGTGCGAAGGTTTTGAAGTGGTTCAGGAGCTATCTATCTAACGGAAAACAATTTGTGATTTTTAACAACATAAACTCTATATAGATCATGTAGATTGCGGTGTTCCACAAGGCAGTCTGCTTGGCCCACTACTCTTTATAATTTATAATAATTATTTTCACAGATCTTCAAGAATATTATCGTTTATAGCCATTTGACAAGCAGTGAGAACTGGGTGATGTCTTGAAAATCTTGAGGAAGATATAATTATATAGGTCTAGACAAAATTACTCCGAAAGCGTTGTAACACATAGGCAAGAAGAAGACTCTCCTAGATATCTTCAAGAAAATTTGATAGGTTAGAACAGTCCAACAATGCTGGCGTGCGAAGCCATCATGGTCCCCATACACAAAAAGGGTAAGAACCGGTGAATGGCACACAGCTATACAGACCCATCACCTTACCAAGATGTGACTGTAAACTCATGAAACGCCAAATCATCACAAGACTCATTTAGCACCTTGAGAGTAACAAGCTGTCTCCCCCTCCCTTAAGGAAAATAACACAAACAAACAACACACACACACAAAAGCACACAGGCAGGATTCAGACAGCATCGATCATATTTCATATATAACATACATGAAGAATTGTGAGGGCATGCCATCATCAGCTCGTTTATTTGAATATTCATAAGGACTGGTTAAGAAATGTTTTCTGAAAAAAAAAATGTGACATTGCAGAGGGTCATATTATCTTCATTATTTTCCATCAGATTTTTGTAATATTTGGAACATTCTGTAAACTTTTATTTTCTTTTTCTTTTGCAGTCTTTTTTTTGGGGGGGGGGAGGGGGAGGTGGATTCCTTTTTTACAAAATATGAGGTATACAGTTTGGTCCAGACGTCTGTAATTCATTGTTCACTGAAATAATAATCATAAAACAGAAATCACTTTTAAGACAGCTATGAAAAACATATTGCTTGGTTGACATCAACTTCAGACGTTTCAAATCAACTTGAACTCTACATGATTTTACGTGTACAGTTTTTGACGTGATAATCTAAAGCCCCTTGATAAGGATGATATAAAAAACATTAAATCAAATCAAATCATAGCAATTATTAACGTAGCCAACATGAAACCTGTTGAATTCTAATTTCGATGGCGGAGCAGTGTGTCTTGATAATAACAAATTCAGAGCAGAGCGTCTCAACATTGCCTTATTATGAAACTATGCAGAATGCCGGAGAGGAATCCACCATTGTAGACATGCATATTGAAGATTAGAGTCCGTTTGTATGGGCGCTGTTGATTGAAAGTGCGGTCACAATGATATCCATGTGATTATAAAGTGTTACCGGGTATAGGGGCCTACATTCCTTTTGCTCTTGTCCAGTTTCTCTGTTTCAGAATAGAAGTATGTCACTCCTTTTAGGCAATTAATTGAAATAAAACGCATCAGGTTTTAACAGAAATTGGCAAATCTAATCACAAGCTGCCTTGAACAGGTACCAATACACAAGAAAGGTAATGATGTGATCGATAGGCAGAGAGGTGAATGGACTAAGTTTACGTGTAAGGGATTCCTGAAACACTATATTGAATTTTATAACAGGAATGGTGCTTAAAAAAAAATATTGAGATTTTCAACCAAGCGAGTTAGGACGACTTTCAGCATGTATGATAGAAAATAAAAGGAAAACCCCTTCTAGTGAGCAGTGTGAGACCTCTTCACGTCATCCAGGGTTAAAGCTGCTGAGGTCGCTGTACTTTGTAAAAAAATGTTGTTGTCCAATCCGTTTTGCAGATAGGTGGTTTGGACATTGGTAAAGCTGATGTGTCCAACCCTAGTATAGCTGCCAACTTAAGAAGGTGAATTCGTCCTTATGCGACCGATTGCTCAAAGCAATCGTTTTGTTTTGCTTTGCCGATGAAGCTATTTTTTTTTTCATCAACCTTACACTTAAAATGTTCTTTTTCGATTGATAACTGGTGGATGCGCCTAGTAGTATCAAATCCTGAAGCCAAACTACATGTTCTTAAACAATTTCTTAGTCGTCGTCTTAAGTGGGTTTTGACGAATTCAGCTGATTAATTGCACATTGCATATATATACAAAGTTTTTAAGGGTCTACATAAATAATGATTTATCCTAGAAAGCTTTAACCATCTCAGTGAACTATTATCTAGAAATACAGGATTTTTAAATACACTTAGGTTTGTCCTATCCTCAACTCTATTCTCACTTTACATAATATAATATTCATATCTCTTCACAGCAATATATGGAATGATTGCATGGGAAAACTTTCGCGTATAGTCCTTAAAAAAAAAACTCCTCACATACTGAAACAGCGGCATTCGGATTGTTCACACGTTAGATAACTTTCACATACCAAAGATATCTTTCGTAAAAGCAAAATTTGAATAATCGGTGATTTGCATATTGAAAAAAATTATATATATATATATATATATATATATATATATATATAGGTATCATTAGTTTGGTTTACAAATAAATGAAGTTGGATTCTAATGCATTATGTCAACTTGTTTGTCTTCATCGTCTTTATATATATATATATATATATATATATATATATATATGTGAGAATATCTTGTTATGAAAGTGTGTTAGGACGAATGGAATCAAAGAGACAATAACGCGTTAGAAGCAGAGGCCGTTCAGTCGTCTGTGAATGAGATGCTCGAGTTAAACCTTTTCTAAGGCAATGAGAAAAATGTGCAGAAATTTCACACACAAACCCATGAATGAGAAATGAATGTGGAACGCAGATGATCAATAAAGGAGACCTGTAAATGATTTTCAAACTTTTACATTTTAATAACTATAAATTAGTTACACTGAATACAGAGGTTCAGAATTTATAGTGAATACGACGAGGAACAAAAATGTTTTCAAAATTTAAAACAAATATTTCAGTGGACAAGGATGATGACATTGCAGCCTCACCATAAAAATGCATGAGTGGCCCACTCAGAGGGGACTCAAGGAAGCAGAACAAAAGAAGAAGGCATGAATAGATTCGACATTGGCAAACTAGTTAAGCAAGAGAGAAACATGCCATGCCGTTCCAGCCAACCGCGCCAGCTGTTGGACTGCGAATGTTGCTCCTAGCTACTAAAACTGTATACAACACTTTGTTTTTTCATTGAGCTGTACTAAATTATGTGTTGTATCTCCTTTTTTGTTTGTTTGTTGTTGTTGTTTTTCATTTCCTTCAGGTATTGCGACGTGATCTTCCTGTTTTCTGTTTGGATATTGACGGGTTCTGCACTGTATGAGACAGCGCACTACAGCCCTTGTCACTAGGCCTGCTGGTTTAACGGAAATGATACTTCATTAACCCTGGGAAAAGAAAAGGAAAAGATACACATGGGGGAAAATCCCGCCATATTCGGCCCTTTCTTCTACCAAGTTACCATAAAACAAGGTCAAACGAGTACAGGTATGCGTTTATAGTTGTTGTACAGCACATTCAATGAGAGATCTCAAACTGTATCTAGTCTATTTAAACTGACCTAATTTTGTCATATTAGTGTTTTGGAACTACATACAGAGGGGACTAGATCACTATGACACAATGAAGATCGACATTAAAATCAAATCTCAACTGTTTTTAATTTTCTTTTGAATAGAAATCACCGCAGAACTGGAAATTCTATGATCCTTGGAACAGATTACTCTGCTTGACCAGTGTAACAAAAAGCTAAGCTCTGTTCGGCCATGGGTCAAATAAATTAATCACTTTGTATGAATATCTTTAGTCAGGAAAGATCAAAGACATAAAATAAATAATCAATGACAAGTATTTCACCTACAAGAATAATACCAATGGATTGGAAATGAGTCAATGATCATTGTTTCCTCCTTGTGTCTTGCGGAAGCGTTTACTGACATCCAGTGGTCTATTGGCCTTCAAGTCAAGTGCACGTTTCGACAAATCACCGCTGTATTTGTACTCGGGGTCAACCAATCAGGATGTTTATAGTACGCAAAAACTTTTTTTTCAAAGTTCACAGTGCGCAAGAGAGACTCGGTCATATCAGTGATGATCCTTCCATTGCTTCGTGATTGGAGCGCACCACGGACTGTCGTCCGAATACTGTCACGGACATCGCAATGTTTCATTTAGCAATTAAAGGATAATTGCATCTGATTGACAAATTGCCCTACATTGATGTAAATAAGTACTAAATATTGATCACTGTTTTAATAGTAGACATAAAAGACATAAAAGAAATCATGGTTGTACGCACCCGACAAGGATTCGAGCCTACGACCTCCTAATTTCCGGAGAGGCGTCGATATGGGCAATTCTCTGTCAATCAGTTGCAATAAAAACATCTCGACGGAACTAGAATTTCATGAATTTGAGGATAAATTTACCCAAATATACGTATGGATTACTAAATAACGCAGCGATATTAAGAAAACACAGTGAAAATTTGCGGAAAATTAGACACCCAGTGGAAAAGTTTTGAATTTTTAAAGTTTCAACCATTGAAAGAATTCGAAAACTGCAACAGTTTGTAAGATCACTATAGGACAGAAATATAATGAAAATATGAAAACAATTCTACAACACTTTTTTTTTTAAATAAAAAGTACACATTCCTTCGACTTGTTCCTGACAAAGAGGGTAATATTGTTCCCCTGCTTCCTGAAAGAGGTTAGTCAAGTGAACTTTCATTTTGCTAGAAATATGAGAATATGTTAAATTCTGTTCACATTTTCTTTACATCATTTTCCTGCAGTGACGTCACAAACTCCTAATCCAGCGATGGCAGCACTGAAATTTTGGAAATTCATAACTTTTGAACGGATTATCCGATTTTCCGTAAACTTTCACTGAGGCGTTGTAATAACGTTGTTGCATAAAGGTTGCATAATCAACACGCAGTAAATGGAGAAAAATATAATTATGGAACCTTGGGGTAACAAATACGTTGTAATGAAATTGACAGACTGAAGTGATAAAGACGATTTAACATTACGCAAAACATCAAAAAATGGAGGGACCCACAAAAAGACAATGCTTGTAGAATGTGGGCCGCTCAGGTACAGAATGTCAATAGGAAATGAACTGATGCAAAAGGGGAAAAAGGGCTGGGAATAAAGTCAGAAAAAAGTCTGGAAGCCCACTAAGAAGACAGAGTAACAGACAGACATACATGCACAGGCGAATAAACATTAAATGAGACTGGGACGACAAAACTAACAAAGGGGGACTATTAAAAAGACAAGACAGAACGACACAAGACTAACAAAACAAGAAGACAATACAACGGACAGAAAGACAAAACGATTCCAGCGATCCTCGACAGAATTATATCGAAAAAATAATGGAATGCGTCAAAAGGATACAGAAATATACAAAAATAGAGAGAAATAGATGTAGAAGCGATATAAATGAAATCAAATCTAATCTGTAAGTGTCTCGGGACAGCAGGGACGAGAAAATACGTGGCAGTGTAGTATTTATAATCCAAGTTCTTCGAAACTGAATTGAGATAAGCCAACAGGCTAATTCAATTCTGTGGAAAAATAAAATTGCAATAAAAAGACTTTAATTCCCTTTACAATGAATATATGGAGGGGGCATTTTTCATGTCATTATTCAGAAAATTCCAATAAGTTGGGCCAGTATAGATAAGTGTGTTCTTAGCAAAAAATTGTTCGTAAAAGAGGTAAATGAAATTCATCGGAACGTCGAGAGGGATACTCCTGGAATGATTGATTTCTTTGAAACATAGAATCGAAAATGGACTTTAGTGAGTTGTTGCTGTACACAAACACAAACAAAAAAACACAAACACATGAAACCAATATCATACCTAATAATGATAGCAGTGAAATGTAATAGCACTTTGGTTATAATAATTAATTACTATCATTACATTTTTGGGTGTGATAAAATCTTATCCGTGAATGGTTGTAGTCTGAAAACCCATTATTGACCGTGAAAGTATCCAAGCCTGACACACACACACACACACACACACACACACACACACAATATTATATATATTATATCAACAACAACAACAACTATACGTTCCGAGTACTCACCAGACTCTATTCGAATTAGAAATACAGATACAATCTAAAATTAAGTTCTCTTATAAATCACACTGTCTGTATGCAGCGCTGTGATGATAACATTTTGATATTATAGATGAATGGCATAATGTGTTTTAGTCTGTTTTTTCCTTCTTGAGAATGTCATTGATTTTATTGTTTTTGAGAAAAGAAAATAATGATTTCAGCGGTTTGCCAATTTAGCAAAATCCACCTCTGTAGCAGTCTACGCTTGAGAGTAAGGCATTAATGTATAAGTGAAAATATCTTTCTCATCACAAAATGAGAATGTAGAAGGGTCTTATCACAATAAACATTTTTTGTCAAGTTGTCAGTCACTTGTCAGCGCTTGGTTTGAAATGAAATACATTTTTGTTTGTTTGTTTGTTTGTTTGTTTTACTTGGAACACACTATCACTAGACGAAATAATATAACTTCACATTTTGGGAGCCGTGTTGGCGGCCATTTTACAAATCATGCTTGCGAAACTTGTCAGCACGAATGAAAACATGCTTATTTGGGTTACGCCTCGATTTTTGAGGAAGCAATTATCAACCAAAGCAAAGATATACATGTACATAAATTATTATGTATATATATATATATATATATATATATATATATATATATATAATCACATGTAGATATACATAATAGAATATATGAAGAGTTTGTTTGCAAAAACCGATAAGTCCATTTTTGAAGATTTTTAAGTACGGTTTCTGTCATAAAGTAAATCATGTTTGCGAAACTTGTCAGCACGAATGAAAACATGCTTATTTGGGTTACGCCTCGATTTTTGAGGAAGCAATTAAATGTTTATCAACCAAAGCAAAGATATACATGTACATATGTATATATATATATATATATATATATATATATATAATCACATGTAGATATACATAATAGAATATATGAAGAGTTTGTTTGCAAAAACCGATAAGTCCATTTTTGAAGATTTTTAAGTACGGTTTCTGTCATAAAGTACAAAATAATACCTTTTAAATGATATATTGGTCAGTTCATATAAAGGCACATTTTTGAAGTTATGGTCAAAAGAAGCAAAAATTTTCTTATTATTCTCTTTATTTTTCTTGACCTTTAATCGCATATATCTCGATTTGGCAAATATGGACTTATAGGTTTTTGCAAACAAACTCTTCATATGTATGTATGTATACAATATCTTAAATTACGATAGATACGTATGTGAATCTTTGAAGTGCCTGGAAAGCATTAGGCTGAGCAGAGTTTGCGTGATAAGCTCAAGGTAGTTTTAGAGTACTTTGACAAACAAATAACTATAACGGTCTTCATCTCTCGTGATTAATTGGACCTGACTTTAATCATGTTAATCCTTTGGATGGAACATTCTGTGTGTTCCTTACCGCGTCAGTTGTTACATTATGTATCATGTCACAAACGTGTAGGAAATTATCAACACATTGAGAAACGAATATCGAAAAAAAAAATCACTAACTATACAATTCCAGATTTAGCTACCAGCTGTCTATTTATATGACACTACAATCTCACAAACACTTTTTATAAGTAGTAATAAGCATTACTTTACGATACATCTCAAAAACGAACATAAGATTGAATAGTTACGTAAATCATATACATAGCAAAACAATAAATGATAATGAAATGACACTATCCGTTGTGACCGTTATCTGTCAAGATATCATGGATAATGTCTAACTCCATTTTGTAATACAAACGCGTTTATGGGATTTCATTAACAAAAACGTTTCCATACAAACTACTGACGTACTTTGCTTGAAGAAGTTAAGGTAGGAATATCACTATCTCTATATGCAACATGACTATATTAAAGCTACAAGTATTATGAGAAAAGTTTGCAGGTTTTTTTAATGAATAATAAATTAGTACATTGTGAATCCTTTGTATGGTGAGTACCTATCAAGGGGCGGAGATTGCATCTGACAGACTGCCAACCAACACACAATTATGTTTGTACTTTATTTCGGTTCTGTGTATTTCAGTTGATACAATATGTATTGGGGTTTTGCAAAGGGATACCATTTTGTCTTTTATGCATTTATGGTGCCACTAGCATTACAGTTTCGCTTAAATTTGCACATTTTGATATTTCGAAATCTTCTTTATTATAAGTTTTGACTTTTAACATTACATATAATGCACTGCTTGTTTGATATAATTTTGGCCATGTGAGTTTACTCATCAAAAGTTAATGCTGAATATAAAATCTTGCCCAAATAATATAGAGACGCTTGCATATTTCTTAACTCAAGCTTTCCATGTAATGGACATTTCTCAAGTCTAGATCCTCGACAATTTATGTTCCGGACATCCAACTGAAGTTGCATTAGCACATGGGAAGGGTATAGAGAAAATACACTTAACAGTCGTTGACTTCCTAAATCAAACTTACGTTACCAACATTTCATTTATTATGCTTAACGCAAATTCTCAAAAATCATTCTGAAAGAGAAAGGTATGATAAAAGGTCTATATCTGATATATACTGTGATATATTATGAGTATATATTGACAACGAGCCTTGGTTCTCTGTGGATTAACTACAAAATAATGTAATATAGGTTTATAGGTGTAACATTAGTACGCAACAATTAGTGGCTGTAATACGCACTTGACGGTTCTAAAGAGATAACCAAATAAATCCGTTGGAACAAGAATCAGACACTGTGAAGAAATAGCTGAGACATTAACATGTAGTCTGCAAAAATCTTACGTTTCTAATATCTAATTTGCCTTAACACGAGAAATACAAATGTTGACAGGGTTGAGACATATAGACGTATAGGCTATCGTAAAAGCATTATTACCACCATGGGCAGCAAAATATATCTGGGGGATAGCATATGTAGCGACAGAAAGTAATACCAGAAGTGATAGATCTTTTCTGCTTTCCGGACATCCTTCCATCGGCCGTCTCCAGCCACTGAGAGTGTCGACCGCTACACATCCCGCGGATGACAGGGCCGTTGGTGGCCTGGACGTAGCCAGCCGGAATTGTTTGGACGACATAGTCCTTTCCAGTCACTGCCTTGTCCGAGACCAAGTCGATGACCTGCAAGAGAAGATATAAATCACGGTCAGCTAGTTGCAAAATAAACCTACAAATATGCATGATATCAACTTACAGTGGATCTCTAGGAATAAGAGGCTGCTATTGGGGTTTGCAAAACATACCAATAAAATAATTATGATAATTATAACATCAAATTCAACTCAATTCAGTTCAATTCATTTTATTTTCATTCTCTTTTTCAATAAAACATAATATAGAAAAAAATATCAGGAATTATATCTCATAGGAATAGGTTCGCCTGTTAAAATAATAAATGATAGTTAAATATATAACTTTATGCATACCGGCAAAATGCATAGTTATGTTTGGAGAAAATAGGACTAAGAGGCCCACTCAATGAATTCTATGAGAATACATGATTACAAATAACTGCACAAAAATGAATAAGAAAAGGACGGAAAAAAACATGAGAAACACAACAACATGATATGACCTAACTGTGGGGTATACAATTGACAAGAATGAGGCAAAATAGAACAAAAGGAAAAATAGGAAAGAAAGGAAGAGAATGCCTAGATGCTGAACAAGGAAAACAGAAGAGGGAATTGAGGAGGTGCTTCGGACACTGGAGGCTGCACGCAGCTGAGCGAGGATTATGCAAATAAGATGGCGTATTTCATTGCTAAGGTTCTCAATTATTGATGATGAACCTTAAGGTTGTTGTGAACCAACTAATAAAAATGAATATCTGGGCGAGAATTTAGCAGAAAGCATTTCAACTTGCGCTTAAAAAAATATAAAATTTGAGAGTTTGTTTTTATTTCAGAGCTTCAGGAATTCAAAAATATAGGACCGCCTTATATAAAAAGGTATTCTGAGTCAATAACGTTCTAAGGGGTCATGAGTTAATGAAACTCATGACATTAGACTGACTAATGGGATAATTATGACAAGCTTTGTTTCTTGAAAATATTGAAATAAAAATACTTTGGAGGTGCATTTGCCTTGTAATTAAACATAAGCCGACCCAGTTGAAAGAAAATCTAATCATTGATTTTTAAGATCTTATATTCAGTATACAGTGGATCTGAATGGGAACGTGGGCTTCACAGATAATACAAAGGACCTTTTTTTTTTTTGTATTAAATGACATTAGTTCATTCCATAAAGTTTGATTAGCACTATCCCATTTGAAAACTTCGTAAAAAAGATTGAATCAAATTTAACATTAAGTGATAGGACTCAGTTTTGTCCAACTCTTTTATCTATTTCTGAATAACAAGAAAAGTTACATTAAAAAAAAATAGTAACAGCAAACTTGACAGAGGACAGGTATATTTCGATGACATCTTCCCCTTCACAAATCTATGCTGTACGTATTGGAATCAGCTCCCCCCCCCCCCCCCAGCCCCAAGTCCAAAACAGCGCCCCCCCCCCCTCCTGAAACTAGTAAACTTGGTGTCCCTTTATCATGTCACACTATCCCTGTGCTTTTCATAATAATGTACTCTGAACTTTTTAATGACTTACTTCACATTAATTGCACACATTTTTGCGTCGATTTATTTATCGTAATGTACACTGTACATCTGAATGTTACTCTCCGTTGTTTGAATCAGTTGTTCACTTGTTAGTGTTCCCGGGCCACTAAGGCTAACAGTGTATGAACCACTGATCATGCTGATAGGGCTGATCTGGGTAGGCCCCTACAGAATACTAGATGAAGGATGAGCAAAATATCTGCATGTTTTGTTCCCTCCAGGTTCTCAAATTACCTCATCCAGTGGTACACAAAAACGCAGACTTTTAGAATAGGCTTTAATACCTGATTTGGCTCCTTGCTTCGGATCAAGTTCTTCGCGATTTCCGCCATTTCGTCTTCTAGGGCGAAAGCTACGCAAGTGTTTTCATCATGGACGCTCACGAACACCACATGCTGATAGGAAATGTAATGGAGATAAATATTGACAATATAATGGGGAAAGGGAATGACATGAGGAATACGTTAGAAAAGTGTATGTGTGTATGTGTGTCTGTCTGTCTGTCTGTCTGTCTGTGCGTACATGTACGTCATGTCATCTTTCTGAAATGCAGGGATCAAAACATTTTCCATTCTCATACTTTTGTTTTCCGCACTAACCATGCTAACAAATATATAGATACAAACTCAATTCTAGAAAATGAAAATCTTCGTTTGTTGCGCTGTTGACTTTCTTATTATACCATTTGGGTATGTTTTCAACGATTTTATAATCTTCCAGCTGTGCTGTGTACTAAATTCGCTTATTCTTCAAGTAGCTATCTGTTCCGGATAAACACTCCTGGTATGCGGTTCATATGAAATTATGAATATGATACTCTTATACTGCATCATTTATTTAACCAGAGCATGACTATGACGTATAGTGCTACGAGATATCATTATGAGGAGCCTACATTGGTACTTTGTCATCAGGTAAACGTCCTTTCAGAAAAAAAAAAAATTAATAATCAAACTAGAAGGAAACATGACGCAATCCCCCTCATGCCTTACCCGGTCAAAGTCAATCGCGATAGTCGCTGGCGAACCGCCGCTGAAGTTACCAGGAGCGTTGATAAGGACAGTGTTGAGGGCGCTGTTGTAGGTCATAGTTTCGGGGGCAGTTACCCCGTTCCGGCCCTTCAGCTGCAAATGCGTCACCTGCAAATCACATGATTATAACACCAATCAGAAATCTGATAGTCATTTGGTGATAGCCTAGTGTATCTGTTTTGTCATGATATAGAAGAGACAGGAAGATGGTACTTCTCTTTGTAGTGTAATGTGAAATCTTGCTGTAGCAGCAGTGGCAGTGCTACACAGCTACCACTCTAAGCTCGCACCTATAACTCATACGAATTCTTTCCAATCTCACCTCAACCCCCACCCCCGAAAAAATAGAAACAAAATGAATTCATGAAGAGACAGAGTTACCATTAAGAAAAAATTATGACCAAATACCCTTTCAGCACAAAAGAAAAGACATATTGCAGTCGCAAATATCTAAATGTATCTTGTTGTTACAGCTTTATTGACCTACGTACGAACCTGTTATTTTGATTTGCATTTTTATTTATGAAAAATTAGTTAGTTTACGTAAAGTCAACCCTCAAAAACGGTTGATGCCGAACCGGGGCATGAATTGTATTGAGGGGCGTACACCACAAATTAACATTCATGGAAAATGATATGAACGTCTCCTAATGTATTGAGAATGTGATTACTCACAAAAGAAATTTTGTCGGTTACAACTCGTTATTCCGAAGGTTCGATATTCCGCAGGCTCTATACTCCGAAGATTCGTTATTCCGAAGGTTCGTTACTCCGAATTTTACTTTCGGATTAACGAATCCTGGGAATAACGAACCTTCGGAATAACGCCACAAATGTTCGGATTAACAAATCTTTTTTTTTATTTTCGGATTAGCGAACCTCTAGGCCGTTCTGGCAGATTAGTTAAAGCAGACTGCTAGATCTTCGTCTTCTCATTCATTCATTTATTCATTCATTCATTTATCCGTCTATTTTGACAGGCAAACCATTCAAGAGAATAAAGGTCCTCTCCTACGGACCCTCACTTAAAACTAAAACATCCCAGTTATGCTTAGCTATCTCAGGAGCAGTAAAGATGATTTACTTCTAGAAAGGAATGATGTATAAAAAATTGTACTTTTATTCATATTTACAGGAAAAGGCCAGTTTCTAAGAGCACTGTAAATACAACAGACCCAATGAAGGGACTTATATATAAATGAATATATATATATATATATATATATATATAGAGAGAGAGAGAGAGAGAGAGAGAGAGTGAGAGAGAGAGTAACTGCGGCAGTATGCGGCCGTGCGCCCGTTCGCGGCAAGTACTACATACATATAAATATATTTATCAATTTATTTAAATACACCATCATAAATGTATCAAGTAAATAGAGATCACAATGTGTACGTATTTACGAAAGTCTTGATGACGACATGATAAACAGATTACACGAACGCAATCTTTATATTGATATCAAACTTATACTAACTGCATCATGATCAAGGATCTGATCGTGAGGGTGACCACCGTTGGTTGGCTGCTGACAGTTAGGACCCCCTTTGTGGACCACTGCAGTGGTAATGGCGCCGGCCACAAGAAGAGCTGTAACGAATACAGCGGTACAGGGAATCCTCCAGGAGGAGAAATGCGAGGCTCTTGGTGGCGCCGTATCTGCCCCCATCTCGGCGTATGCTGGTAGAGCCGAAGAGCTGTCGTACTGAGGTATGATAGGCGAAAAAAGATTTGAAATTTGAAATGCTGAGGTGTGAATATTAACTGAACAGGATCAAACCATAGGAGCTTTGAATGCACGAAGATCTGAGATGTCGAAAAATTACCAGTGTCGATCTAATTTCATTGTAATGGATGCAACGGTATATTCGTCATTAATTGTCATAACTGCCTTCATTAAATTTGTGATAGTTGGGAGGAACTGTTTATTGCTGCTGTTTGTATTTGGGGAATTATCACGAAATCCGACTCGCAATGAGGACACACTCTTCTAAATGTACATGTTAAAGGGATGGTAAAGTATTGGTGTAGAGAAGAATTAGGCTTTAAACTTTTTGCGAGATACCAAGAAAACGCTTATGATACAGAACAGAGCATACCATTTTAAGAGGAATTAAGTTTATTTGATGAAATAATCGGGTTTGGAATGACTGAAACATTGAAAAACTAAGTTAAAACAAAGCGATTGTAAAAAAGTGTGGGTCACACACTTTATTAGAAGTGCTCTTTTTGGATATCTCAGCTATTTCAAAACCAATTTTCTTCAAATAAACGTTGAATTCCTCGTAGAATTACATGCTCTTTCATATCTCTTAAGAGGTTTCTCATTATTTCACCAAAATATGTTGGAAACCTGGAATTAGATCTCAACCAAAACTATACAATCCCTTTAAGGTTTGTGGGATATTCTGATAAATCATCTTGCATGCACATCAAAGCGGGAAAATTTGCAATGAAATCAATATAAAACAAATTTGAAAATACAAATAGTCATAAAGGTTTATTGCTATAATGTTAAGTTAGTCTCGACAGCTTACCTGTGATCCTGATTTCTTCATGGTTGATTCGTAGTTGATGGAAGACTGTCCGTGGAAGAGGTTACAGTAGAAGTGAGTTGTAATTCTGCTCACCTGTCAGTCGCCTGATGATGAATACACTGCTGGTGCACATAACTTATAGCAAAACTTTGGGGCGTGGGTCAACACGTATCCACTTTCGCACCGGAAGGTGGTCTAATTGGTAGGATCAATTCAAGGGTGCGCTCATCTGATTCTGGTTTTCATTCAATGATTGTTTTTTACTTTTACTCTATACTGTCCTTTATAGAAAAAACAAAACAAAACAAAACATAGACGCATAGACGCCTCCTCTTACACAACTTACTTCCAAATTTCATCATCATTCATTTTGTGTTGTTTTTCTCTGTTCTTTCCTTCATTTCTTTATCTTATTTCTTTATCTGAATAAATTTTGTTTTTGTTCTTTTAAACAATAACAAAAAATCTCATGACAGTTTCCTTGGTTTTACTCTCTTTTTTTTTTTTTTGCCATAATATCATCTTTACTTCAGTCATTCATATCCTCCTACAATAACCACCGAATATTTTTGTAATGTTTGTAGTATCACATATCCCCACAATGTATATAGTCATGAGCACTAAATTGAACCAATTCATCAATTTCATTATTTGAACTCTATGTCTTCACTAACTGCCAAATTGACGTCAAATTGTATTACTTCGTTCAATTGAAGAAGTACAATATCCAGTCAAGTGCAATTCCATATCAAATTTCATTTCATTCAATTTCATTCTAATTTTCCATACCCAAATAATATTTTATCAATCATGCCATTACACAATACTCATGTACGCAAACAGGTATGAATGTCAGTATGAGTTTACAATCATGATATAGTTATACATAAATTAATCTGCGTGTGTGTGCAATTCATTTGTTACAAAATCATATGAACAAAAAAATGGTTGGTCTAGAGTTTTCATCAAAACTTGAAGAAAGAATGTTAGAAAATTTGAAGTGCTTCACACGTTTTCCACGAGATACAATGAGTCATGCAAATTAAAGAGGCGATGTCATCCCTTCACCTCTCCCCTAATTATTCTTATACAAAATAAGCATAGAAGCATATCTTTGGTCAATGATTTAGCGTTTTGTTAGTTCTTTCCCCTAAAAGTCATTGTTAGTAGGTTATATAATTCTACGAAATTATTTGGTTTGAAATGATGCGTCTAAATTTAATAGATTTCTATTAGATTCCTATCTAAACATAACGCACATTCTATGCATCGGTGGTAATCACAATGGTCAATTGCTAACGTCTTTCTTGTCACTCCTATAAATATCAGCAACTTTCAAACTAACAGAACTTAAATCTATGAGACATAGTCTGGTCCAAACGTCTGTAAATCATTGCCTACTGACATAAGAACTATAACACAATTAAAGTTCATAATTCATACAAAATACCTGTGAAAAACATATTGCTCGGTTGCGATCAATGTGTTGCCATCAGTGACATGCACGGTGAAACTAGGTAAAGGACATATACAATGGAAATGCATACTGACATGGAGTTTATTGATATTACCCTGATCATCACATGGTCACATGAATATCTACAATTGTATGTGTCATACATAGTTGGATATTTTCATTGTTATATTTACGAATAAAGAAAAAACTCCGGTCAAAAAATCAATTTCATAAGAAAGATGAAAAATTCCCTGCAGAACAGTTCACAAAAAGATCAAAATTAGAAGAGAAATAAGGAAGTTGTGATATTCTGAAATTTCATTTTTTCGGAAACACGCTGCTTGACTAATCGGAATGAAAATTCAAATCAACAAGTTAATAATGTCATGCCCTGCATTTTTTTTTTTGTTCTTTTCATATACATAAATGACAAAAATATTTTAGCTGTATGAATACAACACTTGCCTTACAACCACCCAAAGTAAAAAAAGAACAAATGATATATTCGGATATGGGAATATGCTTTTACTAGTATTGGCTAAAAATATTATTTTAAGGAATTTCATATATAACATCATATGTATGAAAAATTACAGGGTATGACATCAACTCGCTCATTTGAATATTCAAACGAACTGGTCAAGAAGCGTTTTTAGAAAAGATGTTAATTTTTTTCAAAATATCATATCTTCCTTATTTCTTATCAGATTATTGTCATTTTTGGAACGCTTTGTATGGAATTTGTCTTTTGTTTCTTTTGGAGTTAATTTATTTTAGGGAGGATTTAATCTTTAAAAACGGCATTGCATGGAAACATGTAGTGAATAGTAAGTTGAAGGGAAGGTGTATATATTCCATTTTCTTTAAAAAGACAAATCCTATTCGTACTGCAGCCGTGATTGGCAATATTTCCATCGACAAATTCTTGGTGTGAACGTGTGGGCATAACATCCACGAAATCTCGAGGAAAATTCAAAATAATTGTCAAGAATAATAATGAAACACGGGAATACTTTTTGGGGCGCATAAGTGCTGATCAGGGTGTCATAAATGATTACAAGTCAATAGGTATTTGCATTGCATACAAAGGTCCTTTGATATGGCCTTATTTGAATGTACTATGCGTCCTGATCTTTCATCACTTTTTTTTCAACCGGTAGTTCTTTTAGGACAAGGGCGGCACTCTCATCAAGACTTCCGTCAGGCATAGTCATTCTGTGCATTGGACGTTTTCACATTCAGTTGAACTCTTTAATTCAGATTACAGAAATCATGTGATAATTCCATTTTGATTGAAGCATGTTAATAATGATGATACAGAATCTGGTGAATCTAATCAAATTATACCAATATCAACATAGCCCTAGTTTTCACACTTAATAAATCAATAAGCAATTCAGGAATGTCTCAATATTGTATAATTCATGAAACACGCAGAATGTCAGAGCAATATAATGTGTACACTGGGTAGACATGGTTACTGAAGATTAGAGTCGGGCGATGTTGATTTAAATGATATCCATGTGATTATACAGTACTACCAGGTACAGGGGTATACATTCATTTGCTCTTGTTTAGTCTTCTGTTTCAGAATAGAAGTATGCTTTGCATAGATCATAGACACCCCTTTTAGGCAATTACTTTAAAATTAAACGCATCAGGTTTTGACAGAAATTGGCAAATCTAATCACAAACTGCCTTGAACAAGTACCAATATACAAGAAAATAAAGATGTGATTGATAGGTGAATGAACTAAGTTTGTGTGTGAGAGTTACCAAAAACACTTCATCGTTTAATAATAAATGCTGAATAAGATAACAAAATAAACATTGAAAGTTTCACAAGTGATTTAGGACGACTTTCAGCACGTAGGAAATAAAGGGAAAACCCCTTTCTACTTTCTGAAATATTTTTACATCATCCAGTGTCGAGGCTGTTCAGGTCGATGTACTCTGTGAAGAACGTTGTTGTCCAATCAGTTTTGCAGATGGATGGTTTTGATATTCGTAAAGCTGATCTTTGTCCAAAACTCGCTGCTAACTCTGGAAGCTGAATTTGTCTTTTAAGGGCAAGTCCATCTTCACAGACATGTGGATTGGGTGATTGCAGCAATATCACTAGACCATATCAGTGAAAGTTTGTGGAAAATCGGATAATCCCTTCAAAATTTATGATTTTTTTTTTCTGCTCAGTCTCTGCTGGATTAGAAGAATACCACAGCTTGTGATGGCTTGCATGTGTAGAATGATACAAGGAAAAGATAAAGAAAATGCAACATAATATTATTTTCACTTCTCTCACATAATAAAGGAACACTTGACTTGCCTCTTTCAGAAGGCAGAGCGAATGATTTATATTACCTTAACATTATGTCAGGACAAGTCGAGGAAATGAGATGACCTCTGCGCACTTTAAAAAATAATGATTAATTAAATTTGGGGAAATTCTTTTTAGCACGAGTCAACTGTAATAATCCAGCAGTGTTTTAGAAAAACTCCTCAATACTCAAAACGCTCCATTCAGATTGTTCATCACGTTAGATAACTGTCAAATACCAAAGATATATTCTGTTATAGCAAAATTTGAATAGTCTGCGATTTGAGAATATTTTAGTCATGAAAGTGTAGTTGGAAGGTTGGAATCGAAAAGACAATAATTTCCCATGATAGAATCACTGTAAACTTTCAATTTAACGGTCGAAGATCGCTTCACTTTTTTCCTAGGTCTATATTCAGATAGGACTATTTAGAAGTAATTTTGGATAAGGTGAAAGTGAATGGCCAATTAACTTACATGAATGTGGTGTTGAAGTATCGAGCTCGAATATGAAATGACAGGGGTTAAAGGTCAAAGGTGAAAAGCGATAAACTGGAAAATGTTTCCTTTGTCCATGCAGGGTTAAATGGTAGTAATTTGTCAGCGGTCAAGATCAATGAACTTTGTCTAATGGAAATACCGAGACCTCTTGATATATGAGAAATTATGTCCGACTGTGAATGCGTTAGAGGCCGCCTAGTTGTTTGCAAATAGTCCAGTCAAAATAGGGTTTCACCCACCACTAATTGCAACAGTAGGAATTCCACTGCAGTGCAACTTGTTATGGGCTCCTAAACACCATACTAAAAGTCCCAAGAAATCCAGTGGGGCAAAGTGGCTAAATTTGCATAATATGCAAATTAGCTCCATAATGATAGAAATACAGTGTTTCCATGAAAACCAGGTTTCTAGGTTTCAGATTGGAACACCGAAAGTTTTAAAATCTATGTTTACAATGTCAATTAGTGCGATGGAAACATTTCTGTGTACATAATCTAGGCCTCATTTGCATAATATGCAAATTAGCTCCCATAATGATAAAAATACAGTCTTTCCAGGAAAACTATGCTTCTAGGTTTCACATTGGAACACCGAAAGTGTTGAAACCTATGTTTACAATGTCAGTTGGTGCGATGCAAACATTTCCATGTACATAATCTGGGCCTCATTTGCATAGTATGCAAATTAGCTCCCATAATGATAAAGATAGTGTTTCCATGAAAACTATGCTTCTAGGTTTCAGATTGGAACAACGAAAGTGTTGAAACCTATGTATACAATGTCAGTTAGGGCGATGCAAACATTTCCACATAATCTGGGCCTCATTTGCATAATATGCAAAGGGTACCGAGCCAACAGAATATCCAAATGCATAAAAGTGCCCGATATAAGCATTTCAAGAGTGTTCAAATAATAATTATGATATTTCAATTTCTCTTCACCAAAAACAAACTTTACAGCATTAGTTAACCTAGCATGATAATATTATGCAAATTAGAGTTTGTTATCAGACAGATAATGATAACTTATCCATTGATTACGTAGAATCAATGTACGAAATTAAACAAGTGTCAACATCTATAACTTGTCCAATTTGTAATTAATGAACTCTATTTGGAGGGTGGTTTATTCGAATCTTGATGATTCAGCTCTTGCATCCTTGAGGGTTTTGAGATATCGAAGATGGTACAGTCAAAGGAAACCCTGTGGGTAGTGCCCAAAGTTACCCCTATCGATCATGTTATCCCCACGACCATTTACAAAACATGCATCAACCAACGCGATTTCCGTTGTTCTAAGCGTACAAAATTTTTGATTTTTTTTTTTTAGTCGTTTGGCCGTTTAACAAAGACTCTTTGATTTCCATGAAATAGAATTGGCATTGACAGCGGAGACATTTTTCTGCAATGTGTATGTGGTGCACAGTCAAAGCGACTCGCAGGGAGGACTGGTACCCGAATTCATCCCTACACCATCATGGCCCGGTACAAAACATATTAAATTATACACACGTGAATACAGCTGTTTGAAGCGGAAAAACCTCTCTAAGGTCTTTTTCGTTTCATTTCCATTAAAATTCAATGGAAGTTAAAGAAGAATTGTTCTACAATATCTATAAGGTGAAAATGGTTCACATACGAAGGCAACCACGTGGAGGGTGCCCAAAATTAACCCCCCCCCCCCAAGGCAATCTAAGAAATGCAATAATCATGTACCAACGCAAATACATTTATGTTCTATGGGTACATGCCTTTAAACAGTCCTTCTGGTTTTCTAGCAAAGAAACTTTTATTTAATGAAATTAATTCAATGAGGTTAGCAGAAGATTATATTGCTCTGCAATTTTAACTTACACTGACATAGTTAAAGTGGTGATCATTCGAAGGGAGCCTACTATATGGGAAGTGCCCACATTAATTGCCTCCATACAAACCATGACCCTTATAACTCAAATAACAACGCAATTACAGTCGTTCCAAAAGTGCATGTCTCAAAAAAGGTCGTTCCTTGAGTTTTATGACTATGTGTATAATTAATGTAAGGTGTTACAATCATTGTACATTCTTTTCATCCTCATAGTTTTACGTACCTCATTTTTTGTTCCACAAAAAAAAAAAAAAGTGATGTCTATATGTTCTTGTCGAAAATTAAATAAAAATTGAATTGAATTGTATTGAACTGAATTCCTGCCATATCAACATACTTTTATTTCTACAAAAATTGCCGGGGTAAAGATAAAATAACAAAATTGATCTACAATATCTATACAGTCCAAAGGGTTCACTTGCAGAGACCACCTTGTGGGAGGTGCTCAAAGTAACCCCATGCATCCTAAAGGCAATGAAAAACATGCAGTGTATACAACCGCGAAAACTATTCCATGGGTACATGCCTCTGAAAAGTTCTTCCACCTGTCTAGCACATACGCTTTTATTTTCGCAAAATGCAATTAAGGTAATATAGGAGACGTTGCTTTACAATATCTATTTTGTCAAAAAGGTGGACATTCAAAGACAAGCCCTTAGGAAGTGCCAAGATCACCCCAACCCCGACCGTCGTTGTCCCAAAACAGGTTAACAAAACATGCATTATATGCCAGGGCAAACTCAGTTGTACATGCATGTAGAAAGTCGTTTTGCCGGGTGGTAAATAAAGACACTTTATTTTTCATGATTTTTAATGGTAGAGACACTGCTTGAATATGTTCCAATTTTCCATGTCTTCACATAGTCGTAACGGTTGTACAGCAATTGCCCTTTTGTTTTCAAGAAATGGAATACAATTACAAGAAGAAAAATTTCTGTGCACTAACTAAATTGTTAGAAGGGTGAACATTCAAAGGCAATCCCCTGTTTAGGAAGTGTCCGAAATTACACCTCCGCTCAAGCCCCGTAATTACAACACTTTCATACTATGAACGCAAATACCGACGTTCTTTCGTGCATGGTTTTAGAAGTAGTTCCGGCAATACAGCTACACACTTTTATATAAATGAAGGTCGCGGAAATGATAGAAGAAGCGTTGCTTCACAATATCTATTCAGTGAGAGGATGCACATTAAATGCCAATCCTGTGGGATGTGCTCCAAAGTACACCACCCTCATGGCAATATAAAAAACATTGAATATCATTAACGCGAATATACTATATATGTTTCAAACGTACATGTTTTCAAACTTCGATCGTGCCGTACATCAAGGGCACTTTTGTTTTCAAAAATACATTGCAGTTAATAGAGGAGACATCGCTCTACAATATCCATATTGTCAAAAGGGTGAACATTAAAGGACAATCCCTGGGAAATGGTCCAAATTTACACCTATGCTCACGCCCCTTAAGACAAAACACAGATATTTGCAACGCAAACACCGTTGTTCTAGCGTGGATGGTTTTAAAAGTAGTCCCGGCAATACAGCAAATACACTTTTTATCGATGAAAAGTAATGGAAATGATAGAATAGACGTAACTTTACAAGATCTACACAGTGAAGAGGATGCACATTAAATGGCGACCCTGCGGGATGTGCCAAAAAATATTCCATCCTCACGGCAATATAACGCGAATATATACATGTTCCAAACGTACATGATTTCAAAATTCCATCTTGCCGTATGGCAAAGGAGCTTTTGTTTCCAAAAAAATACAACTAATTAATAGAGGAGACATTGCTCTACCATAACTATATTGTCAAGAGGGTGAACATTCAAAAGTAATCCCTTGGAAAGTGTCCAAATTCACACCTACGTTCACGCCCCCTTATTGCAAAACAAAGATATTAGCAATGGAAATACCGTTGTTCTAGCGTGAATGGTTGTAAAAGTAGTCCCGGCAACACAGTAAGTACAATTTTCATCGATGACAAGTAATGGAAATGATAGAAGAGACTTAGCTTTACAAGAACTTTGCAGTGAAGAGGGTGCGCATTAAACAGCAAGCCTGTGGGATGTGCCAAAAAATATTCCACCCTCACGGCAATATAGAAAACATATAATATCATATAACGCGAATATATATATATATATATATATATATATATGTTCCAAACGTACACGTTTTCGAAATTCCATCATGCCGAATAGCAAAGGCACCTTTGTTTCCAAAAAATGCAACTAATTAATAGAGGAAACATTGCTCTACAATAACTACATTGTCAAAAAGGTGAACATTCAAAGGTAATCCCTGGGAAGGTGTCTAAATTTACACCTACACTCACGACCTTTATTACAAAATATGGATATTAGCAACGCAAATACAGTTATTCTAGCGAGAATGGTTTTAAAAGTAGGTCCGGCAATACTGCAAATACACTCTTATATAAATGAAAAGTCATGAAAATGATAGAAGGAGATTTGCTTTACAAGATCTACACAATAAAGAGGATGCTTATTGAAGGGCGATCCTGTGGCGTGTGCCCCTAAAATGCCCTTTATCCTCTTGGCAATATACAAAGCATATAATATCATATAACGCGAATATATATGTTCCAAACGTACATGCTGTCAAAATTCGATCGTGCCTTATAGCAAGGGTACTTTTGTTTCCATGAAATGCAATGTAATCAATACAGGAGACATTGCTTTAGAACACTTATATAGTAAAAAGGGGTGCACATTTAAAGCGGCCCCTTGGGAGGCGCCCTCAACCCCGCGTTCCCATACGCAAAGCGTGCATTATGCCAACGTGAGTACTGTTGTTATGAATGTACTCTTACAGTTACCGCTAATTTGCATTTTATGTAAATTAGTTTCGTATGACCAATTCGAAAAGGCATCCATTGTGTTCATTGACCTACAAAATATAAGTTTATATATTTAAATCTTTGAAATTGGATAACGGGAAGCTGAGATCTGTCAATTTTCTCTCATTACGGGTGCTAATTTGCATATTATGCAAATTTTACTATTTTGCCCCATTTGATTTTTGGGGACTTTTAGTATGGTGTTCAGGAGGCCTCAACGACTTGCACTGCACTGAAATTCCTACTGTTGCAATTAGTGGTGGGTTACCCCCTAAAAAGCGCTAGATTGACTGGACTAAAATGAATTGCTCGAGTTAAACCTTTTCTGTGGAAAATGAGCACAAATTTCACACACAAACCTATGGATGAGAAACTAATGTGGCAGGCAGAGGATTAATAAAGAACGCATGCAAATTATTTTCAAATTTGTGCGTTTGAATTCTAGAAATTAGTCACACTGAGTACAGAATTTCAGAATTTACAGTGACCGTGATGAGGAATAAGGATATTTCAAAAATTTATAACAAATATTTCAAGGGACAAGCGTGATGAAATAGCAATTTCATTTGCCAAATTCAAGTACTTTACAAGAAAAAAAAAATAGTTAGACAGGTTGACTGTGATTTGTAATCTATTTTTCCCCATTTGTCGCATATTGTTTCAAGTAAACATGGACAGTAACAGTGTAGACGACATGCTTGTCTCGCCATTCAGGGACGTTACATGCGTGGCCGCAAGTGGCCGCAAGTGGCCGCTTCAGTAATAAGCAATTTTGTGACGCAAAATTTGTCCTTGTTTGAGGTTTGCTGCTCCCCATCATTGGTGTTTATTCAAAGGCAGTTAAGTCTGAAAAGGCAACTCAGCCAAATATCATGACCGAAATGACGGAAACTGTTCTTTTGTCGGTGACGATGCACGATTACACAACCGTCATTGTCCAAACGTCTGAATGTACTCATTAAGATGCATATATTCAGGTAGCATTGGATCAAAGAAAGGCCTCCGTTCACAGTCCATGGTCCATGCTCCTAGCTACTAAAACGGTATACTACACCTAAAAAATACAATTTGTTGTTTGTTCCCTTGTTTGTATTTTACATTCCCATTAGGTAATGCCACGCGATCTTCCTGTTCTCTGGATATTGACGGGTTCTGTTCTGTATGAGGCAGCGCACTACAACCCTTGTCACAAGGCCTGCTGGTTCAACGGAAATGATACTTCATTAACCCTGGACTGAAGAAAAAGGTACACATGGGGGAAATCCCTCCATATTCATTCATCATATTCGACCCTGCCAAATTACCAAGGTCAAACAAGTACAGGTATATACGTTCAGAGCTTTTGTACAGATAAATGAGAACGCTCAAACTAAATCTAAGCCAAATTGGCCGAATTTTGTCAAAAAAAAAGTGTAGTTTTGAAACTGTATACAGATGACTAGATCTTATGAAACGATGGGGATCGCATGAAAATCAAATCTCACCTTTTTATGTTCTTTTGAATAGAAATCATTGCTGAACTTAAACTTCTTTGATCCTGACAACAGATCTGACCAGTGTTACAAAGAGCTAAGCTACGATCGGTCATGGGTCCAGTAAATTAATCACCATGCAGTAATGTCTTTAGCTAGAAAAGATCAAAGAAATAAAATAAGTAATCAATGACAGGTATTCCACCTAAAAAATAACAACCGTGGATTGGAAATGTGTCAGTAATCATTGTTACTTCCTTGTGTCTTGCGGAAGCGTTTACTGGCAGCCAATGGTCTTTTGGCCTTCAAGTCAAGTACACGTATCTATGAAAGTTGTTTTTTGTTCTCAGTGCCAACCAATCAGGATGCGCTGATAGTGCGCAGAAACTTTTTTTAAAGTTCACAGTGCGCAAGAGAGACTCGGTCATATCAGTGATACTCCTTCTATCGCTTCGTGATTGGAGCGCACCACGGACTGTCGTCCGAATACCGTCATGGGCATCGCAATGTTTCATTTTGCAATTAAAGGATAAATTTACCCAAATATATGTGTGGATTAAGTTAATGCAACAACATTAGTAGAACACATTTGTAAAAGATTTGTGGAAAATCAGACAATCATTTGTAATTATTGTTATTGTTATTGTTATTATTTTATCATTGTTTTTATTATTATTTTATTCGGCATTTCAGACATTGTACATGTACATGGGTAAACACATTAACATGAAAGAAAAAAGACAAATTATAACACAGAGACAAAGCACAAATGAGAAAAAAAAAAACTAGATTGTGACATAGAAAACCGGGCTGCCAGGGGCAAGAAAATGTTAACTTAACCATGACCTGCAGGTCTTCTACCCCACACCCCATAAACTATGTCAAAATACGTACATAAAATAACACTTACATTGTATCAGTCACAGTAAATCAAACATGCAGTCATACAGGAACAAAATGGGGATATAAGGAGGCAACATAATTATGCTGTATTAATTGGGTTTTCATGACCGTCACTCTCTGGAATGATATCTAAACTACAACTTAAACCCTCTATATACAGAATTGCACTTTTAAGAACTTGTAAAGTATGTGACATATCTCCATATACAATATCGATTCTCTCATCTGAAGAGAGGCTTTCCCAGATTATTGGAAACCTATGGATTGCTGTTTGTCGTAACTGTTCTGTTCAGGCTTTGAGAAAACGAAATCTGACATTGTGCTCTACATAATATCGTTCACGATACAAAAGTTATGAACTTTTTAAGTTTCAGTGGCGCAATTGCTGAATTCGAATCCGAAGACTGCAACAGTTTGTGAGATCACTTTAGGACAGAAAAGAAAATATGAAAAGAATTCTACAGCATCTCATTTTTTTTAAAATAAAAAGTACACATTCCCTCGATTTATTGATGACACAGAGAGTAACATTGTTCCCCTGCTTTTTGAATGAGGTCAGTCAAGTAAACTTTCATTTTTTTAAAAGAAATATGAGAAAATGTTGAATTCTGTTTACATTTTCTTAATATCATTTTCCTGTAGTGACGTCACAAACTTCTTATCCAGCGATGGCAGCACTGAAATTTTGGAAATTCATAACTTTTGAACGGATTGTCCTTAAACTTCCATTTACGCGTTCTACTATTAAAGGTTGATACATTCACTCAATCCACATGTATATTTGCGTGAACTTGTCCTTCAAGGCGTTGTGTTTGCTGCTCGCATACACTAACTAATTAACAGTAACTAATTACTATCATTACATTTTGTGTGTGATGAAATCTCTTCTTATCTTATCCGTAAATGGTTGTAGTCTGGTAACCTATTATTGAAGGCCAAATATCCAAGCTTCACGCACACACACACACACACACACACACACACTTTTATATCAACAACAGCTATACGTCCCGAGTATTCACCAGACTCTCTCTGAATTAAAGATCAAAAGAGTTTTCTTATAAAACATATACTGCCTATAATTACGCAGCGCCGTGATAACATTTTGGTTTTACACATGTATGGCTCAAATAATGTGTTTTTGTCTACTATTCTTCTCAAGAATGTCATTGATTTTATTGTTTTTATTGAAAAGAGTTTTCGGTGGCCATGTTTGAAAGACGGTAAGGACATTATTTTCTTTATTGCATTGATATGAACATCTTAAAATATCCCAATAAAGAACTAAGAAAAGATGAAGCTCATATGCAATATTTTACCAAAAGTATTTCTGTGAAAGGAACAAACGAATGATACGAATAGTGTAACATGTGGATGTTAGATCATTGGAAATGAAATCATCATTCTCTATGTTACATTATCTCGTTGAACGCTTCTTCATAGCAATGTTAAAAGTCAGGACGTTTGCTGTCATTGCGTAAGGGGACAGTTGGATAATTTCGCTTACTGTTTTTATCCCCGATCATTTTCATCACCTGGTTAGTTTCCTAAACAAGAGTTGTGCCAACTGATGGTATCAACAACAATATCAAAGGATAGTAAAAAAAAAAAGAAATTAAAAAAAAACATATACCATAGGGGTATCAGAGCAGAATGACATCCATGCGAAATTATTCCATTGAGAAAAAAAAAACCACAATAAGTTGGTATTGATTTGTCATGGAAAACTGTCCAGTTATATCACGCGAGACTAAATGAGCCAATTTTCGAGTGGCCTTCGAATAAAGTACACCTTTTAGTATGACATTGTTGATTTTGCACTCCGTGCCAACCAATCAAAATGCTTCTGGCCGAGAATACAGGCTGCAATGCGTAAAACCACGCTCACGTTTTCTTTTATAAATAACGTTAACCAATGGCTAAACATCAGGCATCGAACTCCTGGAAGAAAAGTCCGCTCTTTTTCAGAGGTCTTCGATAGAACCATTATAGACTTAAAATCGACAATAGTCCCCACTTTCGCCTACAAGAATGGACAAGTCAGCACTGCTGGTAAGTAAATTACTTTTCATAGTAACTTTCATATTAATGGAAATTAAATATGCCATAGGGAGTATTGTTTGATTAATCAATGATTTGATTCTCAGTTGATTTGTAATTATATTCTTGCAATCCTATCGGACATAAACTCTTTGGTATGTGTTAATGTGCCAGATAACTAAATAGTACACAATGTCATACCGCATATTATGACTATCATTTCTGAAATGTTTCAGAGCAGTCACGAACCTTTTATTATCCTTTATCTCGGTGAACCCACCAAGAATAGTGACAGATTCCCTTTAAACGGAATACTAAATCATTTTTTTTTCCATCCAACAAGAGAATATTTTTCTTAAACATTTTCTCATCTGCGTAAGTTCAATTGGATCGACGTAGGGTTCATAATGTAAAAGACCAGAACTTTATAATCGCTACCTTTGTTTTTTCACGTTACTGTTTAAAAGAATACAACATAGCGATTTTTGAGATCTATTCTGAACATGATTATACAAACTTACTATTAAGATTCGATTAGCTTCGTCGAAGTTACAGTCATCTTGGTATATTGCGTGCTTCTCTAAAGCAAAATTCTTGAACCCGTTACTTAAACAATGGACCCTGTCCAAAATGTTTGGAAATTTAGAGACTTGTATTGATGGATCAGCTATTTCGTATTATTATGTTTCTCTTTATCTCTAAACTTTTCTCTTCTGTTCGGTCTCTATCTATATAAAAGGTGGTTTGTAAGTAAGCGGCATAATAAGCCCACAACAGGTTTTTAGCGGGAAACATGTTTAACACGAGCGTCTTTCAAATTACCGAAAAGCTCTCAGATCCTGATTTACACAAGGCAACTCAGGAAAGTCTTCAGATTCATTTTCTCCTCCAAGAACCCCTATAAATCTGAATATTGATTGTCAGTTGTATAGATATGTTCGGTTTGGGTGCGGGTTTTTTTATGTTAATGTCTTTTTCAGCCATAAAGGGGGGGGGGGACTTCAGGATGCCTAGCAATACATGTAGTTGATATATACACTATGTACGCGCAGACACAGCAATGCACCTGCCTCAATGCACAAGCAGACAAAGCAATGCACCAGCCTCAATGCACAAGCCATTGAATCATCTGTTCTTATTTCGAAAGGCACCAGTAATGGCCGACATAATTAAGTCAAAGTGTTTTGAAACCGAACAGGTCTGTACGCCGCGCGGAAAAAGAAGGCACCTTACATGTTGATTTTGTGTGTGTGGGTGTGTGTGTGTGTGTGTGTGTGTGTGTGGAATTTCATGCCTTTCTCCAGGTCCCTCCTCTCTCTCTCTCTCTCTCTCTCTCTCATTCTCTCTCTGCACTTACGAACTGCAGTTTGACAACGAGATGGCCCTCAAAGTATCACGTGTGCGATCCTGCACTGCCATCGTGGTCGCAGCCCTGCTGGTTGGCGGCGCAGTCGCAGTCACGCTCATCATCCACAGCGACCACCGGGCGACAACCATGTGTCCCACCTCTGACTTGGGGCACACTGGAAACAGAATCATGGACACTGACGTGGTAAGGAAGTAACAGAGGAGATATTGGCCCAAAATAGATAACAATGATGATGATAATAATAATAATAATGAGAATATATTAATACTATGAAAATACATTATTATACTAATGACATGATAATGGGGAAAAAAAACATCAACGAGTCCATGCATTGTAATGGTTATCAAATACGTTAGTCATGTTGATAGTCGAATGCATATTTGAATTAATTTGTCTACTAATTTTTGCTAGACCTCAATTAATTTTGCCATTTTGCTGTAGGTTGTGCCTGAGCACGTCTGCTTGCGCTTATGTATAAACGGGGTGTGTTTAAACAAAGAGGTTTAAGCTCTCGGTTTAAATTTCCGCTTCCTTACAAAACAGACATTTAGATCATAAAACATTAGTTATGACGGATTATCCAATCCTACTAACCTGTCTTTGAAATGTTCTTTGGCATAATCTTTTTTTCACGCCTCTACGTTTCCCATCAATCAATTTCCACAAATCCCGATTTTGAATGGACACAAGTAGACGTCGTAACTCTCATGCATCATGCCATAATAAGTTTGTTGAAATATTAGTGCTGGTGTTATTACATTTCTCTCGACATTTCGTTCAACTGACAAAAAACAGAACAAACTCGACTCCTACAAAGAAGCAAAATATAACATATTTGATGGTGACTTATCGTGGCAGACCTTTTGCATTATGAACATTGTGTTTTTGTCATCAACCTTCACATAGGCCAAAGACCTGGAGCTCCGAGACGAGACCGGGAAATCGACTTCCGAGACACTGACTTACAACAGCGCCCTCAACACCGTTCTCCTCAACTCACCGGGCAACTTCAGCGTGGGACCGGCCGCAACCATCGCGATCGACTTCGATCGTGTGAGTATTTGACGTTCTTCTTTCTTTGATTTAATTTGAACCGCGATGACTTAGTCGGGATCACTCGACAACAATAATTTTGTCCCGATTAAGCAATTGTCCCAATAATGACATCAGAAACATATAGGCCTAATACGCCATTATGCCGTGGGCCCATCTTGCCTATCGACTTTATAGGACGCTTGCCATGTCATGCGTTGTCCGCGCTACTGCTGTATATGCCTTCACAAACGTAGTTCACATGGCTGGTAACAGTCTTTATTATGATACATTTTTATTCCCATGTCAATATCATTGTATCTCATTATGAAACAATCCTATTCCTTCCATGTCACGCACTCCTGTCTGTGTATGTGTGCGTGTGTGTGGTATAAGTATCGTCCTCTCTCTCAATACAGAAAAAAAAATCATTCAATAATGTTACCATTGAAATATTTATTGAAATCGGACTATTTAAAACAAAATAATAGGCCTACATTTCTGTCGACGGTAGTAAAACACTTTGTTTGAATATTCCTCTTGTCAGCACCACCTAAAATCAATACTTGAATGGCCACCTTAGACAATATAAAGCAATGAAACTTATTTAAGCATGAATTGACATAAGGCTCGTTTTCATGCGTAAGGGGAATTCTGCCTTGTAAATAAAGGTTTTATCTTATCCTATATAGATAAGATTACGCATATGTTGATTATGTTCATTGCATCACACGATCTAATACTGGGGCAATCTTTAACAGTCTGTGGTTGTGCTGAGTGTCCATGAGGATCGGACGTGCATGGTTTTCGCCCTCCAAGAAGAGCTGGCGGAGATGACTAAGACCTTGGTGCGCAACGACCAACGACACCTGGTAAGTGGTGGTATCGTTAGAACTAACATGGGATTATGTAAGGTGGCAGGAAAGTGATAGTCAGGGTAACGATATGATGAAGACGACGTCAAAGAACAGTACTGGAGAGTCATCATAACCATGATGGTGATTACGTAATATCCAACCAGGGAAATGTTACAACTGCTCTTCCAGAGAGCTCTTACATCATATAGGCATATGATCTACAGGACCGTCGTTGTCAGATACCCATTCTTCCCATATACGCCACATTGGGTCAAACACGTCAAAAGGAACATCGGGAATAAAAGCATTTTTTTTTTCACAAATCTAGTGTAACTTCCCATTCCTTGCATAAATCAATTCGGTATATTGGGCCAAATATGTGGAATTCTCTGCCTCCATCTTTACGCAATATTCAATTTATGAACTCATTTAAAACAAAATATAGGTTTCTTCTTTTGTCGTTTTTATATTTAACGCAACCTCCTGTTAAACATTTTGTATTCACTCACATTCACACACACGCTCACACACAATCACACATTGAATATTTTTGTGCTGTAGTTATTTTTATGTCATATAATGGGTATATCTACCTTTCAAGCCTTATAGGCTTTTACTGATATATCCTATTTCATTTTTCTTTATTATAGTGCACTCTGTTTGTTCTCTTTGCTTCTGTTCGCTAAAATACTTGTCAACATTTTTATACCTGTACATAATATATATGAATGATTGTTACTTTCCAATTTTTATCCGAAGAATGAAATAAAACGAATGAGTGAATGAATGTATCCATGTAAAAATTATCATTAAAAAAATAGTGGTACGTAATCCGCGATTCTGGTCATGTCGAATTTACAAATAGTTTTACGAAATGCGTAATCTTCAGGATACGCATTGTTGCATCATGTTTACACCATACATGACACGCATTGTTCACTCGTTGGTATTCTCATTGCCACGCAAAGAGATTTTACCCAGTGACGATATGCATTGTACTGTGGTTTTGTTTTATTAGTCACGTGACTTGTTTCAACTGGTTTGGTTACTACGCACTCTGGCCAATGATGGCGCAGGAACGGAAAGTTTGCGCATAGATTGCGCAGTGGACGAAGGACTCTTCGCATAGTTCACGAAGGGTTCACGAAAGTTGCCCAAAAATGTATTGATGCCAAAGTTTCAGGCTAGTTTCGAACATGTTTTCACTTATTTCACGCATTGACCGCATTGGCCACCATTCTCCCCGCACGTTGCCACGAATGTTTCCCGAATTGGCACGGAATAGAACGTGCCAATGCGCAAACCATGCGCAAACCAAAATGCGTGCAAGTGTCAGAGTGGGTATTAAAATACCGTATGGATTTCCGTAGACGTAGGCCTAGACGTAGACGTACAAGTTGTTAAAGTTCCATGTTTAATGTTCCAGCCGTGATATCGGTCACAGTCATACTTGAAAAGAATTTGTGATCACCTAAAAGGTTTCACACCGACTAGCAAACATTCACTGAATTTTCATATGATGAAAATGGCTCGAAATGTTAGAACCTTTACTGTAAAATACTGTATAACTATAACGAATTAGTGATGATGATTTTCAAAGACAGAATTGCAAACTGATTTAAAAAACAAAAGGCATTTTATTGAATTAGTGTACATAATAACGTTCTCGCCGTAAACGATACAGGTCTTCGACGTCGTGTCAGATACTGCAATGACTTCCTATGTCGCCGTTGGACCTATTCCAGACGGTTACTTCCAGAATTCAAACGGGCCAATTATCCGTGGCCTCTGCTCGGGCCGTCGTGCTCAGTGGATGGAGATTAAGGCCGAATCAGCGCATGACGTGGAAAAAAGAGGATGCCACCAAGTTTGTTTGAATATCTTTTTCGTAATAAACTTGTGTTGGACATACTGTGATTAGTTTAGATCGGAATCCTTTGTCATACAATGAAACTGAGTATAGAGACCTCTTGATTTGTAGATAACGTGTCGACGGACAAGTTGCATTTGACCCTATTTTAAGGGGTAACTTGGGTCTCGAAATGAATGAAATTGTTTTTAGAATGAAGCTACTTTTATACCAACCAGAATTGAAAAGTGACAAGAAAGCTGATTTGTGGCTCATTTAAATTATTGCAAGGGTATTTGAATTCGTAGCTTACCTTTTTTAACCCATGCATGACCTTATAGACAATCATATAGGCCTATTAAAGTATTGTGACGTATGCTAGCTTTAACCATACTTGATTATGATCTACACTATCGGAAAACAGGCGTATGTTTCTGTATTGTTTATATTAATTTAGAAGCGTATCATAATAATTCCACTTAAGAGGTTTCTTACATAACTTGTTTCGTCGTTATTAATATAGCTATTTCCTTGGTGATCAAATGACTGCGTTGTTATTTTGGCAACCTTGAACGGGCTTGTTTGTCTTTTATGAGACGCATACATTCTATAAAGAAGAACAAGAATAGATGTAAATCTCGAAACATCAGCAACAGCTTCATATAAAACATTGAAAAAGATCTTTGTGATTTTACGTTACGTTATGACTCTTTTCTATTGTTTCTCTCTTAAAACGCTGCTACCAATAATTGACTAATTAATTGCGGCTTGCATGCTGTGGAAAAGGGCAGATTTTTGATATAGTATAATAGCGAACACAAACTGATTACGTTCATCCCTGTCTGATTTCATAGGCACCAGACACAGTTGTTGAATCAAGAACGGTTTTTTATGTGCACTTACGCCAAGCCCTGAAGCTGTAGCAGTTGGAAGCAAATGGGAAGAGATATTGCCCTCATCTAAATTCTTGATAAAATACCCTAGGGCCTGACCAACGCTGTTGTTCATCTCACTTCCGTGTAGTCATGACATATCAATTGAAAACATATTGCATATGGATTGCGATGATGTAAGACAACTTTAACGACAGTAGTAGCAGTAGTATATAGTGTCATGTTATACTCAGGTATAAGGATGATAATGATTGTAAAACAGTCACTATGATATATAGCAGTACAATCAAAATTACCTGCAATGAATAATTAAGTAATAATTCGCTGGTGTAACGATTCGCTTGGTCTGAAAAAAAAAAAAAAAATCCTCTAGCCTTCCTGAACAGTTTGTTTGTAACAAATCAAACGGTTGGCAAAGACAAACCATTTTAATTGCAGTGTCTTTTGAGTGAAACCTGATTAATTCATTGTCAAAATTCGCAATGTAGCACACTGTTTGACATTCAAAAACAAGAAATGGTGCGTAGTATTCAAACACATTGCTCTATATTCACTAATATTCAATGTATTATAATTTCAAAATTTGAAAGTAAAGAGTGATCGCCTGGTCAGGTATCATTGTAATATTTTTATACAAACTTGCAGTTATGCAGTAAGTCATGTGCTGTTCATTATTCCTCAATGGACAGTAAAAAGAGAGACATGCAACATTTCAGCATTACTAACACAGAGGTGTCGATAACACTTTCTCCTATAGTTATCGTTCACGGCGATTAATGTCAAACTCCAACCTCATTCTTTTTAGAATCAAAACACATCTCTCTGTTTGAGCCGTTGTCCATCACTCCTTGTTAAAGTGGCTTTCAATTTGCGTTTTGAGATTTATTTTTGTTTTTGTTTTTGTTTTTGCATACGTATATCGCAAACAGCTTGAATGCACAGGTTAGCTACATGTGGCTGTTTTCTTTTATTGTCAGTACACAATATCATACATCCCTAGAAAATATACCGCAATAAACATTTATGTTACATAGTAAATAGTTACAATGTATTGTTTTTTTATTATAGTCAAATGCCACGATGTCCAGTCATGTGTATTTCGTTTGCAATAAACAAAGTCAATAGATAGTGTTTGTTGTTGTTCAAATGTGAAACGAATGAAGTCTTTATTCATGTTTGAATAATTGAGAAAAGAAATGGGACGTTACACACAAGCCTGCGATGTTCAGTGTAAATAAATTACGCAACATATTTTCACACAAGCATTAGGATTTCAACCTTTGTCTGTTTGGCATTGATTCAAACCGGCTGTCTTGATCAAAATAACTGAAAAAAAAATACCCCTTTGCAAAGAAAAGAAAAATAACCATAACGAGGTGATTCAATGTGACAGCATTTGAACCAACCTTTCCACAACTACTCAATTCCTATCTGATCATGCTTATCCAGTATCTTAAGAACTACAGCACGAGTGATAAATAAAAAAGCACAATCAAATTGGACTGAACTGAATTGAATCGAATAACGGGTTCCCTTCGTGATAGAGAGGCGTGATGTGTTATTGCATTTGTATCATTGTAAGGAGTGAATCAAAGGTGTATATGAACAGATTATTAAATTTTAGCACGGTAGACATAAGATATTGATATAATGTAGACTCCACCTCTGGTAGGCAGTGCGTGCGTGATTGGTTACTTAATTCCTAATATTGTGTTAATGTTTATCAATTGAATATCTGAATATCAAAACGACCCAAGTCAATTACAGAAAATTTAGAACAAAATATAGAAATCCTTAAATAATTTCCCAATATCTTAATTTTTCTATTGGTAAGGTATTTTTTATACAAATTCAAATGTAAAACATTAATATGAGTGGTTATCTTTCTTTGCATGGCTGCGTGAAGGGTCTCCAAAGGAGATTGCCAAATTTGGATTTGGCTCGTTTTTATACTCAAATATTCAATTAAAATATTCCAATAATAAACCTCTAGCACTGTGTAAAATGCATACAGAAAAAGTTTCAAACAATATTGATTACTTTATTGTCCGCACTGATAATTTTTTTTTTTGTACATTGGATATAACAACAAAATAAACATCAAATAATATACGCAGGTACACCACAGACATTTCTGCGACTGACAGACATATTGCAGAATGCGACTGAAACTATAATTCATATTAACATACAATATCATATTCACCAAAACAACATAATACCATAAACCCAACATTTACAACTACACCATCAACAAAATAGACCAGTATCACAGTTTATACAAATATTCAACTCATAAATGTATTCATTAATATCATTTCCTGCGTCAGCACTATACACCAAACAAACTTTATCACCTATACATAGCCCACTTTATAATTATGTTTCCCAATTCTTTATGCACTTCATTTCATTTAAGGCCTAATGAAGTCTTGTTCCTGACAAAATAACATTGAGGGATCAATTAAAAGATAATAATGATAATAAGGAATATGAAATATGGGTCTGTAAAACAAAATAATGTCATAAGAAGATAATGACTGTTAGTATTGAAATGTAAAGTGTTGCATGGAAGTGTCCTAATAAATATTTGAGAAACTCACTGCTAAGAAGATCCAGCAAATAGCGTCAGGTTTTGATATCATAACGCAAAATGCGATCCATTAGACATCCGGAACATGAAAGCATGAAACATGAACATGAACTAAAACATAACTTTGTACATAATGAAGTACATGTACAATCTTCGAGAAGAGTTCAACACAATACGATTTTTTTTTCATATGAAATACAGTCTGTTCGTGTTGCATTTTCCAGGTACTAATGCAAAAGGAGCAAGATTAAATCCACCTCACCCTGATTGCAAGCTTTTTAAAGAGTTAGTATTATTGACTTTGATATTTCATTAAAAGGAAGACGGAAATACAATTTCTTGCTACAGAATATTCCTTCCCCGTGGTTAAATGGTCTTGACACAATTTCATCTGAAAAAGATATTCATCTTGAAATTGTGCACAAAATAACTGAAAGTAAGAAAATTATTAGATATGGATACTCTACACTGTTTGATGAATGTGTGCCGGACAAACACTCTCTTTTTAGAAGGATTCTTGTCCATCTCCCGTTAATTTCACTCTCGATTGGCAAAAAAAATACTCATGCTGAATTTTAAATGCACTATCGATAGTCGTTTGAGATCATTTTATTTTAAAAATTTTCATAAGACAATTGCTTTTAATGCGTTCTTATTCAAAATAAAAAGGAAAGACTCTCCCCTCTGTTCATTTTGTAATAAGGAACCTGAAACGATTGTTCATGTGTTTTGTGAATGCCCAGTGGTAAATCTTGTATGGGATGATCTATTGTTGACAATAAATAGAAAACAGTCCTCCAATAGAATCATCTCCTCTTTTGAAAAAAATGTTTGGCATTCAGGCTGACACATTTTTGACTTTTCTATTTCTTGTATTTAAGTATTATATCCATTGCTGTAAATTTAGTAGTAAATCGCCTAATATTGTGGAATTCATAGCTTCACAGAAAGGTAAACTCCCATTGCTTTTTAAGAAATGGAGATTTGATGTTTAGAGTAATTTTTTTGCTAGTCTTTCATGTCTCTGCTAATCTATCATGGGCAATACCGTGGAAACGTACTACTTATTACAATACCCTTGGTGCCGTGAGGTTTCGTTTCTCATATTAGTTCTTCTGTTTCATAAGTATACAGGTATTTGTACCAATACGTATGGAAATGGAGATCATTTCATAGGGACCAAGGAGATAGACTGACTTGGTCAGATTTTTGTTTTTGTACATGTATCTCTGATTCTTGTGTTCATAGTTTCCACTATAGAACAGTCTGGAAACATTTCTTGTATTCATGTGAAAACTGCTCTATCTAATCCTGTAAATATTTTGATTCTGTATGATTGATTTGTTGATTTGATCAGTAAAGACTTAAAGAAAAAAAAGGAGAGACAATCAAAGGGACAAACACAGTTATACAAATATCGTAAGTATAGCATAACCAACGACCAAGCTTAAAAGGAGTAAAGAGACGGCGAAGGAGGGTATATTTATTTATATGTAGTCATTTATTAATTCAAACATTTATTTATTGATTATTGATTCAAATGATTATTGATTAATCTCCTCAGTTTTCAATAAACCAAAACAAGTACAAGGATACACAATGTACATGATGTATTTCAAATATCAAAGACACTGGACATGCTGGAAACGCAGAAAACAAACGTTATACGAATGAAGATGAAACAATACATCGATAACTTAACACTCTAGGCGCCTATATAAAAAGTGAAGAAGGAAAACATCAATGAATAAATAAGTTATCAACCTTGCAGTGTAATCTTACGGAGTCAAAATGATTGACCCCATTTGGAATAGTTTTGTCCGAGAAATCTTCAATCAATTCACAACGACTGAATAACCAGAAAAAACCGGGTCAATGCGACCCCTCAAAATCTGTTCGGAAATTAAGAATCCTGTTAGACGGTCATTACGCATACTATAGTACATCTTTATGGTATCATTTTGATAGATCAAATGATATTCGTTGAAGAAATTGTTTTATAATTGGTTTAGTAAACCCTAATGAATAGAAGAAAAATACCAGACAGAACGATAATTTTTTTCTTAGACCTAGACCTGTTTGTCTTCTCTTACAAAAGTAAAATTATAAGGAAAAATGCACGGCTAGCCATTTTACAGCTAGCGCGCGAGGATCCATAAGTGTGCACGAGTACTCGGGCCCAGCGCAGAGAGAATCGGTACGGATCGGTATCGTGCAGAAGATATTGGGCGGGATTTTCGATTTTGTATGGTAGGCCAGGCGCTAAGCCAGGCTAGGGTGGTCTGCTCGTATTGTTTGGCGTTTGCAGCAAAGGTTTGCAGTATGTACAGTGCGTGGCGGACGGGCATCATCCATGTATACACGTACTTGACAAATTACAAAGTGATCATACGATAGCATTTTCGATCCTCATCGTATCGTATCGATCGCAGACTACAACGTCATGCATTCATGGCGGAGTCATTGCTTGCCGAGTGAAGATTTGGAGATTGCATTCAAAGCTTCAAAGCAGAGTTTCTTTTGACGAGTGCTTATTAGTGCGTTGATCTTTAGCTAAGAAGGATGCACTTCTACAGAAGAAGAAGAAGATTGTTCCCTTGCACATTTTTTTTCAATGTCAAAAAGGATATGTACGGGGTTGCCCTAAACCACACCGGCGACCCGAACACGTTGTACTGTTTAATGCACTAGTAATACGCTTGTGACCGTGCATCACAAAACCAGCATGGTCAGCATAGTCAATCCTGAGTTGTTTTTTTCTTCTTCTTTTTTATACATGTACAGATTGTACTTTCTGAAAGTGAAAGACGCTAGGCCTACATCATGTTAAAGTTTAGGATTAGAAAATGAATGGGAATTTGTCCTTTAGCAGTTTTTCCAGAAAACTATTTTGGGAGAAGAGAGTTATCCGGTGTATCTGAGTCCCCTTTTCATTTCTTAAAAACCCTTGTTGGTCCTACGCACTCTTAACTTTTAACTCTCAGCTTTTGAAAGGATAATAGTGTCTATACTAAGTCTATAGGTCTAGCGGTCTAGCGGTCTAACTTTGGACGTTGGTATTGATAAGTATATGGGTAGAATGTGTTGACTGCGTGATCAATTTCAGCTTAGTAATATGATAATCCCTTCACTGTTTATGACATGCTGCAGAGTTTCACATCCTGTTTTAGTCCCTTCCACTGCACAGCAACCAGGGGTTTTTTTTTTTTGTTTGTTTGTTGTTTTTTTAGGTTGGGGAAGGCATAGTATTTGTATATGCTGCAAGCCCACAAATTTTGGTAATTCATTTTTTTCACCCTTTTTTGCTAACTACCACCTGTAAGGGGTTCTGTCCTACATGTCCTGACAAAAAAAAAAAAAAAAAAAAAAAACATGGGAGGGGCATTATGTACCACGCTCATCGAAAGCACCTCAAAGTAAATGTACAGCGGTAGTCATCTTTGTGGGGGGGGGGGGGGCATTCTATATTCACAAGGCAATCGCCGAATTGTGTCTCGCCCATTCGCGTACAAGGAATTAATATTTTTTATAACTCCCACAAGTTAATTGACCTGCTTATGACCTTTGACCTTGTGGTGACCTTCAACACCCTAAGGGACATTCACCATCCAAGTTTGGTCACAAATGGACAAAGGGATCAAAAGTAATGAGCCATAATCGAAACGCGCCATAAAAACTTAACATTGGGCCCTAAATATTTGTTGACCCCTTTCTGTGACCTTTGACCTTGTGATGACCTTTAACTCCCCAAGGGACATCTACCGTCCAAGTTTGGTCACAAACGGACATAGGGATCAAAAGTTATGAGCCACTATCAAAACGCACCCTAAAAACATAACATTGGGCCCTTAAAGTTTGTTGACCCCTGTCTGTGACCTTTGACCTTGTGACGACCTTCACCTCCCCAAGGGACATCTTCCATCCAAGTTTGGTCACAAACGGACAAAGGGATCAAAAGTTATGAGCCATAAACGAAATGCGCCCTAAAAACTTAACATTGGGCCCTAAAAGTTCGTTGACCCCTGTCTGTAACCCTTGACCTTGTGGTTACCTTCAACTTCCCAAGAGACATCTACCATCACCCAAGTTTGATTGCCATTGTCGCAACATGTGCTGAGTTACGTGTGATAAGAGAGTCTTGCAAGTAAACTTTAACGTATGACCTCAAATGACCTTTGACCTTATCATGTGACCTCTTACGGCACCATAACATGAAGGTACCCCCAGTGCATCCATCACCCAAGTTTGATTGCCATTGTAGCAACATGTGTCGAGTTACATGTGATAAGAGAGTCTTGCAAGTAAACTTCAACGTTTGACCTCAAATGACCTTTGACCTTATCCTGTGACCTCCAACGGCACCATAACATGAAGGTACCCCCAGTGCATCTATGACCCAAGTTAGGTTGCAATCCAAGCAACTTATGTGAAGTTATTTGTCAAAAGAGAGTCTTGCAGGTAAACTTTAACGTAGAAAAGAGAGTCTTGCACATACTCTTTAATATATGACCTCAAATGACTTTTGACATCATCACATGACCTCTGACAACACCATAACATGGAGATACCCCTAGTGCTTCTATCACCCAAGTGTGGCTGCCATTGCCGTAACAGATGCCAAGTTATGCATCATAAGAGAGTCTTGCAGGTAAACTTTAACATTTGTGACGGACGACGGACGGACGACGGACGGACGCCATTTGGATCCGTTAGTCTCGCCTTCACCTCCGGTGGGCGAGACAAAAATGGCAGAGATGTGCTTTCAACGAACACAAATGGTGGTAATTTATTTATTTATTTATTTATTTATTGCAATTCTTTATCCAGAGTAGCCTGATCAGCATGAGATATATAAACAGGATAAAATATTACATTTCAAAACAGTATAAAGTAATCACACACATCATTTATGGAGTGTTGCAGGTTAATAAAACAATTGGGGTCAAAGGGGACTATGCAACTATTAAATCCCTAGCCGAAAAGGGGGTCATTGGGGGGCATAATAAATACCGGTAAATAATTTGTGGCTATGAAGGGGGTGGGTCATTTTCTAAGTGCATGTAAAAGTGTATCAGTAATGAAAGTGCACCCCCCCCCCCCACCCCACCTCAAAAACCCGGGATTTCTTTCCAAACTGTGTAAATTTCTTTCCCTCTCTCTCTCTCTCTCTCTCTCTCTTTCTTTACCAGATTCTGGCAAGTATACCAGCGGCTCACCAGTTGCCTGTCCCCCCCCCCCTCCATCCAGCTAACCTCAGTCTGTAGAGGGTAAGTTATTTTCTTATCGTCACAATTTATAGAGTAATACCATGTACGTGTGAAGTTGATATATTTCTTCGTTTTTCTTTTTTCTCTCTCCATTCCCCCCCCCCCTCTCTCTCTCTCTCTCTTTCTCTCTTTACCAGATTCTGACGAGTATACCAGCGGCTCTCCTCAGTCATCCTTCCCCCCTTGCATCTAACTTGCCCCCGTCCTCAGAGGGTAAGTCATGTGATATTTGCATTGTCTTAATTCATAGAGTTATTATAAAGTATGTATATATGTTTCGACTGAAATAAATTTGCAATAAAATGTTTTCAAAAATAAACTATCGCATAGCTGTAGATTTGAATGAAATATTGTTTCAAGTAGAATTGCATTAACAAACTTTATTTTTTCCATTTCTTACAGATTGAAATAAATCCTGCAGATTATACAGGTAAGGTTTTTTTCTGTTTTGTTTTGTTTTTTTGTTTTTTAAATTTCATAAATCCATGGCTGTTATTTTTCACATCCGCCACCCTCCATTATTATTTGCATACATTTTCACTTCCCACTTTTGTTTTCCATTTTATTTTGCACCGTTGCTGCACATAATTTATTTTCCTGTCACCATATCTATCCTTTCGTTTATTTTTTTTTTCTTCTTCTTCTTGTATTACAATGTTATTTTGTATGTTTTGTACGCATGCCTACATGAAAATGTAGTTTGGAGGGGTTTCTTACAACCAGACTAGCTATGGCTGGACATGGAGGGAAACGACATATACAGTACAGAGCTTGGTCGCAGGATGACATGAATGCTGCCGACTATAATGTCAAAGACAGGGGCCTACAGATTGCAACAGATGCAAGAAATCACGACGTCCCAAGAAAAACATTGACTGAGTCCATGGAAAGGTCCCTCTTGATGCCCTCTGGGGATCGACCGCGACTTACTGTCATAACGTATATGGCAGCAAAGGCCGTAACACTAACCATAAACCAGGTCATGACATACGCGTGGATTCTCGACAAGAAGTGTGGGGGAAGGGAAGTTTGGGCCGAATGGTCCAAGCTATAGCTGGTGACTTCGTTTCCGTGAGGCCTACCATGATGAGGTGTTGAAGGGCAGGCGGGCCGACAAACTAGATCGATGCCGTGTCACGTCTTCGACAGTTGACAATATCAGAAAGTATTTCACGCTTCTCAGAGGAGTATTCGATCGCTATGACTTTCACAGCATGCCAAAGAATATTCAACATGGATGAGACATTGGTGGACTTGAACAAGTCTACCCAGCGTGTTGTTATCCCGAAGAGGTAAAAGCATGTCCACGCAGTGACAGTGGCTGGCAGCCAACACGTTTCTATGCTGTGTGTGTCTCCGCCTATGGAACGCCGATGCCACCCTTCATCGTATTCAAAGGGGCGATCCCAGGCGGAGACTACACTAGAGGAGGTCCGGATGGATGCCTCTATGGAAAGTCCGACAGCGGCTTTGTGGACGGGGAACTGATGGTAGGATGGTTCAAAAAGATATTTCTGAAGCACTGTCCTGCGGATCGTTCGGAGGCCAATCCCGTTCTACTCATACTCGATGGCCACGCCTCACATGAGGATACCCGGATGATTCTGAAAGCCATGGAAGAACACGTCATCATCTTGGAACTTGTGCCGCACACCACACATCTGTGCCAGCCACTTGATGTGGCTGTGTACAAGTCCCTAAAGTTTCACATTGGGACTTTTGTGAAGAAAGGCCAGGCATTCCGCAGTTCACCGTGGATCTCGAAGGAGATCCCGCGAATGCTGAAGATATACCGTTTGAGGCCGCAATGTCGATGCACAATATCAAGAATGGCTTTGTGAAGACAGGGATCTTTCCGCTCAACCCAAACGCCGTGGACAAGGAGCAGTTGGTTCGCTCACGGACAATCCCATCGGCGGATGTTGACCTCGCAATTCCTCCACAGTACCGTTTTGCCGACGTAGCGGTGCAAGCTGACACGGCACCTGATGGAGAAGACCCCCCCCCCCCCCCCGTGACAGTCGACGGACCACAGAACGAGGAAGACCAATCAGTGGCAACCGAAAACGAACCTCGGAATGAAGAGAGACCACAGGAACTGAGGAAGAGAGCTGTCCTTCAGAATCCGCTGGTTAAGTTCGATGTGGTATCAGTCTTCCTCCAAGAAGAGTACGTCCCTCCTGGAAGGAAACTGCCACCACGAGGCAGGAGTTCTGCAAGGATTCTCACAGTGGAGGAGGCAAAGGAGACTTACAATCTGCAGGTGAAGAAAATTGAGGATGAGAGGAAGAACAAAGAAGAAAAACAGAAAGAAGAAGAACGGAAGTAAGCAAAGAAGAAACAAGAGGAGGAGAAGAAGCAAGAAGAAGCAAGAAGAAAAAAGACAAGAAAGAAGAAGCAAAGAAGAGAAAAGACAGGAAAGGAGACATGAACAAAAAGAAGAACGACAACAAGAAAACGAAGTCGGGAATGAGAAAGTACGGTCAGGTGTACATGAAGCCGAGGAAGAAGTGGAGCCCTTTCGTTTTGCAAATCGGCGGACCGCAGTGGCTGATGTTCATGTTAATGCTGCAACAGAAGAAACAGAAGAAATGGATGTTGAAGAAAGTGAAGATGAAGACGAGTCAGAAGACCAAAAATGGGACACAGGAAATGAGGAGTACGATGAAGATTTTTTGTTACAAATGCGGATCCAACTAGTGGGAGGAATCAACATGGGACCAAAGAAAATGGGCAGGCTGCTCTTCCGCCGGATGCAGACACTGGTCATGCAAAGAATGCCTGCCAGAAAAGTTCAACTATGACGATGACTTCTACTGTGATGACCACAGGAAACCACCACACCAAATGTAGATACAGTATTGAGTCAGAATTACAGACACATGGCAGGGCCGCAAGACAGTTAATTTGTGTCCAGGACGAATGAAAAAAAAAGAAGGATTGGTTTAATTTACAAAAATACTCATCAATGCCGTGAGAAAGGTTTTTCATTAATATTCGCATATCATTTTAACAATGTTATCAGGCCTCAAAATAAGCCGTTGCCCGGTTGCTAAGGGCAACCAAAATGACTATTACGCAACAGCATCACAAATTCAAACTTAACAAAGGTCCAAAGTTGCATTCGGAAGAAAATGTTAATGCTCTTCTTTATTTTTTAAGTAATTCAGCTGAGGATTCAGCTTTTGACCTTTTTGCGAGATACTTGGGAATCACTCTACGAAATGCTAAGAAACATACAATTCTAGAAAGAATTACAAGTTTTTCTGACGAAAATAAGTTTTCCAACGGCTGAGATATCAACAAAACAAAAACAAACACAAAAACAAAGTAAAGTAAAGCAATCCTAAAGGTCTTTTATCTTTTATCAGGATCGCTTTGTAGTGAATATCTCAGCCATTTCAAAACCTTATAGTCATCAAATGAACTTTGAATTCCTCGTAGAAACATACGTGTTTTTTTATTTCCTAACATATTTCTTATTTTCACACAAAAATAGTCGGCAATCTGAAATTTCATCTGAACCAAAATTTTAACATTCTTTAATCTACTGCTTTCCTCTGAAAGAACACATTTAAAACAAAACCAACTGTCAATGTGCAGAAAATGAGTACTTGAATCAACAGATTTCCGTTAACACTTTGTAGTATGTAAACAGGTAAAAAGGTGATTTCTGTTTGCCTAACATACCAGGTAACCCCCCCCCAAAAAACACACACACACACACACACACACACACACACACACACACACACAATTCTAGTAAGAAAGCGGAGTCCTGTTATACGGTTCCAATAAGATACAGGTACAAATTTATAATTAATTTGGTGTTAAATGTATACAATGTATTACATTTTGAGGCATATTATACGCCGACACCGCTGGTTTTTTTTTTCTCTCAAATTTTGCCTAGGACACTGGAATCACATCATCTTATCAATATCAACAATGTAAATATTTTTAAGACTCCATGATTACGTTTGATTAGACTTAACAGTTTAAATTCCGGATTGTACATTACTTACACAGAAAATCAGAGTTTAAGTAGAATTTTTAAAGATTCCACTGTAAATCTGAATCACGTGAATTATATAGGTAAGAAGCTAAGTACACTGATGATAATTCAACACCGATAATTTGCCAAGACATATTAATCTGCAAATAAGTAACACAACAACGTTATGTGACCGACACAAAACAAGTAGACCTTCCTGAGATAGACTCACAGAAGTACAAGAAATAAAATACAAACAGCATAAAGAATAAACATTCGTAAAAATTAGGGGAAAATGGCAGCCAAAAGTTCAATTACAATCGTGTTTACATGGTATTTATATTATTTCATTTCGCTGAAAAATTAAGAGAGCAGAAACCTTAGGAATCGTTATACAGGCTGTGTAGAAACTGAGGAGGATGCCTCGAAAGGAATTGTACGAAATCTGATCAACGTGGAGGTCTCTGCGAAGTCGAATCTGGACCAGTTGAATCCCAGTAAGCCTAAGCATGGCGTGACATGGTAAACCTGTCCTACATACACATACAGGAGTAGGTCTATGTCTATGACCACTTACAAATTACAATGTTGAGAATTCCTCAAAACATTTATTTTGTATTCTATTACCTATATTGCTGAACAGGTCGTTGCGGCAGAGGTTTGAAATTCAAGCCCGCCAGGGAATATTTTTCCCTAAATGGAAACGCTATTGCACTCATCTTCGATTCGTGCAATTTAGGCTCAAACTCATGGAATATATCTGGTATTCCATGAAGTAAAACCATCCAATATAATTATCATTATCTTAACTGAACATAATTCAGAAGGCATAAACTGGGAAGTCAGATATCACGATATTGCCTGCCGTCTGCAAAGACACAATGCTCGAGCTTACAAAGTTCTTCATTCTCGTGCTTATTGTGACGTCACAAGTACCTTGTAGTGTGTTTTCTATGTTTAATAGGCCTACATTTCTAATTTTATACTGTATGAGGATTTCAATCAGAAAGCTTTTGAAACATGACACTTTTTACCATAAACTTTTTCTTTTTATTTAGGCTAATTAAGGTTTATTTTCAATTGGTCTAATGCCAATTCGTCCAATTACTAGTACCAACTCGTTTTGGTCTACCATCAATTCTAACTGCCATTTCACCATTTCGTCTAATAACCAGTTGAATATTTTGTTCCCCTCTTTTTCAGGTAGAGATGATGTATCCGATGAATGGTTTGCTAACCTTCACCCTGCAGAGCAAGCCGAGTTTCCTCGTGATGCTGACGACAAGATAGTTGCCTCTACATCACATGATCCTCAGATCGAAAAGCTTGACTCTCTTTCTTTGCAGAGGGATCATGATAATAATTTCCTTCACAGAGGAAAGAACACGCGGTCTAAGAGCCTTTCAACCAAGCTTGAGGATATTTTTCAAACCTTACGTTCCAGTTGCTGTTGGTATCTGAATCTGGATACATGTATAACCTACGTCATTGAAAATGTTACCTAGACTATATCAAAGATTGGGCTTTGATAAGGAAAGTTTGATGGCTGTTTAAAACTTGGTCTAAGACCATCTTTTGGGAAGATCGATTGAGTCGATGGATTAATCAATAGGTGTATATTTTCCATCGGTTCTCAATTCGTTTGACCTATTTTTTCCCTTTTTTTAAACTGGTCTGTAGACATCAGAGTTCCAGTTTGGCTATGGGATACGTACGATTAGCCTACATATGCTCAGTCAACATTTTAGGCATGTTCATTCAGGCTAATAGTTGTTACTGTAGGTTTATGCCTTAATATAGCTAATCAGCTTATAAATATACTGGTACACTTGCATTGATTGTCTCTGTTCTCTCATTTCAAGGGTCCATATGGGTGTTGGGACGAAGAGGATATGGGCATGGCCCTACGGCAGTATACAGATGAGGGTCAAAAGCTCACCACAGTCTGTGAAACATATGGCATTCCCAAAGCCACATTCTTGACACATTTTCGTCAAAGCAACAAATATGCAAATGGAAATGTACAACACTTCGATCATCCAACATTTCCTGATGAACTGGAAAAATCACCTTCGATGTCGAATATCTACTGGAAAGGGATTCGATGCTCTTCTTGTTTTATTGTACTATAATCTTCGTCAATATGTGCAAATCATTGTCTTCCTGTTAAGTAATTTTAATTTCATCTTTAGAATAATTTAAGTGGTAAAGAAGTGAAATGCATTGTTCTCATGCACACAAATCGTATTTTCATGAACTCAGGGTCTGAATCGAATTCTTAATTAAATTGGTAAAGAACTCATTTGATATGTACCGGATTCTAAATTCGTTCTTGATGAATTCTAACTCATCCTGTCAACTGTTACACGATTTATTTATTTTTTTTTTTTTTGTCGAAGAACCCATTTATGTGATTAACGTATATAGCCCAAATTTTGATGTTAGAGTATTTGTGATTATCAAACAGTTATCTGAAATCAAAACATTACATTTCTGACCTTAAAAGTCGCACGAACTAGAAATTACTGATAAACGCACAAACGGTCAGAGTAAGCCAAACATCATTGCAAATATCATATCATGAAGATTTTCAGAAAGTGGTTCTTTTTCAACAAGCGCTCCTTTATGGTAAAGGTGAAGTTTTGCGGATTGATTGAATTGACTTTTTATTCTAAGTGAATTGTTGGAACTGTTTGAGTTTGTCTGAATGGTTATACCTGAAATTTGGAAATGAATAGACATTGGTCCTATTAATTCTTCAATTTTTTTAAAGTCCTTTGATCATTACAAAATTGAAATTGGGATAATGTAAGCCAGTTTCAATAGTTGTTACAAATAAAGAGATGTTTTCATTATGAGTCACCGCTATCATTCTCTAAGGAATGTTTATATATAATTTGAAATTTGGAAGTTCCACAGAGCCAAACTTGCCTGTATCCCATTGAAATGAATACAAACTTCTTGACTCTTAAGATTTGACTCGAATAAATGTTGAGCATGAAATTTTATTTCTTTAACTGTTTTTCTCTTTATTCAAATATGAATAACCTAAAATAAAATAAGGGAAAAAAGGAGGCATATCACTGCATGATGTATTCATAGTATACCGAAGTAATGGATAGAAAAGGAAATTTAATTTAGGATATGACAAAGAACAATAAATCAACATTAAAAAAGGGGGATAGGCCCCAGTTTCAAACAATCGGGAATGGGGGGACTGAAACAGCACAAAGGGGGGTGGTGGTGGCAGCATTTCATGAACTCCGCCAATAGGGGGGAATGCAGTTCCCCCCCCCCAAAAAAAAAAAAATAATAATAATAATAATAATAAATACATACATACATACACAAATAAATAAATAAATAAAAAACATTAAGATTAAAAATTAAATTAAAAAAAAAAGAACTGGATACACCAGTGCCTGTAGTCAACCATGAACCAGAAGATACGGCCTTACTTTGGATGAAATGGGCTGCCTTCCAACATTGTCTGAAGTCCCCTTTATTGAACGGGATAGTCCCCTATATCCAAATGAACAACTGCTGGTAACCGAGCAGTCTGAATGCTCATGACACTATTTCCCGATCGCGATAAACATTATGAAATTGGAAACATTACAGATTCAGTCTGGAAGATTTAGTTTATAATGTCTCCATCGGTTTTATAACTCCACAGCCTAAGTCCTCAACCAAGCCTTTCACTATAATGAGAGGGGGAGGGGATAGCAGAGGCATTTTTCTCCTGCAACTAACTGACGTGAAGTTTCGTTTGAAATTCTCTGTTCACGAATGACACCACTGATTAATGCCCACCCGGGAAGGGTGTGGAGTGTGCAAATGAGTGAATTATAGAAATATATGTGGTCAACGCTATAATTTTCGCGTTTTACCGGTAACCTTTCTTTACGACTTTCCCCCTTTTTTGTATTCCCTATACCAGACGGTGAAGAAGATCCTCGATGACGACGGAAGGAAAACGCCCTTCAAAGACAACCTCCCAGGAAAAGATTGGCTGAAAGGGTTTAAACGCCGTCATCCGGACGTAGTATTCAGAACACCACAACTCCTTGGGAAAGAGCGGGCAGTGCTAACTCCAGCACGGATACAAGAATGGCACGACGAAGTGGAGCAATATTTGACCAGCGTCAATGCGGCTACCATACTGACAGGAGAGGGGCGGATGTTCAACTGTGACCAGTCGGGATTTGTTCTTGGTGTGGGGAGGGTGCAGCGCATCATGGCACAAAACCCCGGCGAGTGTGTTACAAAGCTCAACTATGAAAATGTTCATTTACAATTTATAAAAGTAGCCAGTCAAGTTTATATATGTCAATACACTATTTTCCCCCATTTTAGGTAACGGAAGAGATGATGAAGCGTTCAGGTTGCTCAGACAGCATGAATATATTGTTCCTGCGCTTTTTCCTCTCCTTGGAAAACGGATCAAATTCCTGAACCAGTACAAAGTACATTATCGTCAGGTTTTTATCCATATACAGGGAGTGTAATGACAATTTTAGTAAAGATTTTCTGCAAGATACAAGTACATTTGTACAAGTTAAATACGCAAAAGCTGAAGCCGGAGAAAGCCTCTTCATGGTCACAATGACGTATTTTACGTCTGGAAGCAGAGTTGTCAGTGGGATCACGTTACCTATGATGGTGTTACTTTGTTCTGCTTGTAACAAAGTGGTTGCTGGAGGGACACACAGGTTGTTAAACATTTAAGGGTAATGCACTCTCTCGTAGAGGGTGAACAACTGTGAGACAGTGCAATGTATGGGGGTGCTACAGAACATGTAAATACACATGGACCCTAAAAAAAAAGACATTTAGAATCCAATCACAGCACGGTATTTGATATCAATGTTCCTTTGGTAAATGAAACATTCCGAATGAAGAAAATGGAGAAGAGAACAATGAGCCACAAGTAGATGACAATTCGAAGGAGCTGTTTCTTCCTGAAGATCATAATGTAGATCTAGATGTGAACCATCTGAAAGAACAATGTGCTGAAATTGTTTACAAGTTGGGGCATCCAGCAGTACAGCAAGCACCGTAAATCTGGTGACACAACCTACCACAAACATGTTTACAGCTTGTATGGAGTACATTGAAAATACGATGAAAATTGTAGTCCCAGGAGTAGGAATCACTCCTGAAACTAAATCCGTCGTAAAGAGTCTGGTAGATGACATAAAGGAGTTTTTTGAAGGTTGATACTGATTATAAATTAATCAAATTTCTTGAAAACACTGACAAATTTGTTGCACCAGTTTCTGTACCACTTGGCATAGAATTTGTTCAGAAAACAAATCCACTGACTCGGTTAGTGCTACAGAAGGCCATGACCAGAACATATTGGATATTCCAATTGGTTCTGTGTTGAATATAGTGCTGCAAAGACCTGGTATACTTGAAACTAATTTTGAGCATCACAATACTCAAAGCAAAGATGGATTTCTGGTCGATTTCCAGGATGGAGAACACTGTAAAAGACATGAATTCTTCACTAAACACACAACAAGGATTCTTCTCTACACTGAAGATGTAGCAGTAACTAACCCTCTAGGAAGTGAAACTGGAACACATAAGTTAGGATGCCTTTATTACACTGTAAAGAGTTTACCCGCTATATTCTTGTTAGGTTTGGAAGCAGTGTTTTGTATTAGCACTATACAAAATAGCCGATGTCAAGCATTATGGACTACATGCCGTGGTTCAGAGAACAGGACATCAAAGTTCTGGAAGAAGGCCTTCAAGTCAAGCAGTGCTTGCACAGGCAGACTTCGCATTGCAGTTGCTCAAGTGGTGGTTGACAATCTCGGGGTGAATAGCATATTAGGATATACAGAGTCGTTTTCAGCCAACAACTACGTGTCGTCAATGGAAGGTGCAAAAAAAAAAATGTGTTGAGGAACCAATGTGTCGCAGATACTGCTCTAGAAAGAAATGTGCAAAACTATGATGAAGATGTTGCACAGAATGATGTACGCGAGACTGGAATTCGGAAAGCATCTATCTCGAATGAGTTACAAACATTTCATGTAACCTGAAATTATGCTCCAGATATTATGCATGATATGTTGGAAGACGTATCATGCATGTGGGAACTGAAACTAGTGACTAAGCATCTGGAACATTCTTTCTTGCAGAACATTCTCTCTTGCAGAACTCAATGAGAGAATAAGTTTTGATTACGAATTCCAAGACGCACCAAATATGCCAAACATCCAGAATCCAGTCAATGCTACTGGTCAAAATGCCTCTCAGGCTTGGCGCATTATGCCTCATTATTGTCTAATGATGCGTGATCTAGTGGAAGAGGACAATACATACTGGGAGGTAATAGTTCTGTTATTACAGTGCATGCACGTCATATTTTCTCCAAGGGTAACAAGGGAAGATCCTGAAGCATCTGATTAGAGACCACCATGAATTGTATACATCTCCATGTCTTTGAGGAGCACGTGAGATCCAAGCACCACTTCATAGTGCATTACCCTTTATGGGGTTTGTAGGACCATTGCGTCATCAGTACTGGACATTTCGTTTTGAAGCTAAGCATCATTTCCAGAAACATCTCGCTCATCTAAATTGCAACTTCAAATCATTGCAAAGAACAATGTATCTTGCAAAAAGACATCAGATTCAACTATGCCAGAACTCAATCACATAGCCACGAGTATGAGATTCATCTCTGGAAATTAGCCTGGATCAAGTGCTCCTGCTCATCAGCTTAGATAATGCAGAAGTCATGTCTCATGCATTGGGTGGATATTCCCTTTACGATGATCTTTTCCTTGCGAAAATGGATCAGATTTTTCGGAATTACAAACAGTAAGGGAATGACAGCAGCCATTGGGAAGACAGACATTGATATTGAGCCCGTCTTTGGCAAGATCATACATGCGATTTTATTGGAAGATTCACATGTAAAACTGATAGTACAAATCCGGTGGACAAAGGAAGGATTCTCTCGGCATCTACACGCATATGCCGTAACCTCAGGTGATCCCAGAGAAGTCATTGCTGTGGACATAAATGATCTGGTTGACTTCAATCCACTTCATGCTACTAAGGCATACATGCAAGATGGCATGTGGTACATCTGTCCTCGCTACAAACTGCAGATTTGGATCACAACGGGACGTCAAGGCAATGAAGGAGTGCTTCAAACGGTTGAAGATAACTGCGAAGGCAGAAATTTTTGCCTTCGTAAATGAACAGAAGAGGACTGGAGGAGGATCTCCTACCCCTGTGCCGGGGAAATGACGATGCGCATTTATAGGTATGTGGTACATCTGTCCTCGCTACAAATTGCGTGAAGAAAGATCCCACATGCATCCCTCCCCACTGTGAGCAGATTCTGTGGACATTACGATCTGACATGTACGATGATTTCTTTCCCTTTAAGGTATACTTCCTGTTGTGTGCCTGGAAGATGATGTCTTGAACTTCATGGCCCGTATTCTACTGTAGACCAAGCTAGGTTTAAACCCATTTTAGACTCACCTATGGTTTAGCTAGACCGAAGGTTTAATTTTGTATTCTGCTAGCGTGGTTTACCTAAACCTGTCTATCTCGGGTCTAAATTAAAACCGAGAAAGACCTTGGTTTAAATTTAGTTTAACTGCTCATGAATAATTCACTACGTGTCTGCTATTTATGCGCGTGCGCATTGTGACCAGAAGCAGATGTCTCTGTCGTCTGTTAGCAATGGGCGCCATCCGCACGGGCAAAAAATTGAAGCGTACCGATAGATGACGATCGATGCACGGGAAAGCTGGGGCATAGAGAGATCCGAAATGGCGACAGTCAAGCTGCAGCGGCAGTGTCGCGTGAATTGCACATCAACGGAGAAGGAATTCCTTCTGAGTCTCACAATAGAAAATGCTGACATTCTGCGGCAGGCTAAAAGTGATTTACACCTCAAACCTAAAAAAGCAAAGAGCCTGGGAGGAGATGCAGGGGAAATTTGCAAGCAGATTTGGATCACAACGCGACGTCAACGTCATGGAGGAGTGTTTCAAATGGTTGAAGATGACTGCGAAGGCAGACATTTCTGCCTTCGTAAATGAACAGAAGAGGACTTGAGGAGGAAATCCTCCCCCTGTGCCGGGGGAAATGACGATGCTCATTAGGTATGTGGTACATCTGTCCTCGCTACAAATTGCGAGAAAGAAAGATCCCACATGCATCCCTCCCCACTGTGAGCAGATTCTGTGGACATTACGATCTGACATGTACGATGATTTCTTTCCCTTTAATGTATACTTCATTATGATGAAGATGAAGATGATGTTTTGAACTTTATGGCCCGTATTCTACTGTAGATCAAGGTTTAAACCCACTTTATTTGGAATTTGAGTTTGGTGTGCACCCATGGAGGTTGCCCCCTTTATAGCTCTTTCTTGTTTGCTATTTGGTTTTATTGCGTGTTTGATTCTTTCAGGAAGGCACTTAAAACTTATCTGTTCAAGTATTGATGATTGTATTTATATGTTATGTCAAGCGCATAGAGAATTTTGTTATTTATTATGCGCTTTATAAATGTGAATTATTATTATTATTATTATTATTATCATTATTATTATTACTACTATTATTATTATTATTATCATCATTAGCAATAGCATTTTAGACTCACCTACGGTTTAGCTAGACCCGAGATTTAATTTTGTATTCTGCTAGCGAGGATTAGCTAAACCCATGTCTATCTCGGGTCTAAATTAAACCCGAGATAGACCTGGGTTTAAATCGAGATAACTGCTCATGAATAATTCAGTACGTGTCTGCTATTCATTATTTATTATGACCAGAAACAGATGTCTCTGTGGTCTGCTCGCAATGGACGCCATCCGAAAGGGCAACAACAAAAAAAAAAGATTGAAGCGTACCAATAGCTGACTATCGATACACGGGAAAGCTGGGGCATAGAGAGATCCGAAATGGCGACAGGCAAGCTGCAGCGACAGTGTCGCGTGAATTGGACATCAGTGGAGAAGGAATTCCTTCTGAGTCTCACAATAAAGATGCTGACATTCTGCGGCAGGCTAAAAGTGATTTACACCTCAAACCTAAAGAAGCAAAGAGCCTGGGAGGAAATGCAGGGGAAATTTGCAAGCAGATTTGGATCACAACGCGACGTCAAGGCAATGAAGGAGTGCTTCAAACGGTTGAAGATGACTGCGAAGGTAGAAATTTCTGGCTTCGTAAATGAACAGAAGAGGACTGGAGGAGGATCTCCTCCCCCTGTGCCGGGGGAAATGACGATGCTCATTAGGTATGTGGTACATCTGTCCTCGCTACAAATTGCGAGAAGAAAGATCCCACATGCATCCCTCCCCACTGTGAGCAGATTCTGTGGACATTACACTTTGACATGTACGATGATTTCTTCCCCTTTAAAGTATACTTCATGTTGTGTGCAAAGGCAGGAGGCAAATATTTCTATCCATGATGAATTAATTTTCTTTCCTATCTTCTAAAAAATAAAGTATGAGCTTTACAAGCGTTGCATATGCACACTCCTAGTATAATATAACTAAATGGCAAGGGTTCATCACAAATGCCAAGGAGGTTATAATTTCATTTGCGTTTGTTTGCTTGTCTGTGTGCAAAATAATTTAAAAAGTTGCGAACGGATTTGATTGAAACTTGCACGAAGCTTTTGATTTAAAAGGCACGAAATGTTAATACAAAAGCTTGATTATTATGAGAGAGGTCTTACATTAAAGTGGCTCAGAAGTTATTTGAATAATTGGACACAAGTTACATTATACAAAAACATACTTTATCGGAAATATGTGATGCATATTACGGCCATTCTTATTTTTGACATTTCACGTGTGGTTAAATCTATTTCACATGACGATGAATCTACTTCATTGATTTCTCATTTTGATTAAAATGAGTTGATAAGTAATTTGAATAATGAGTTATCTTAATTGTCTAGGTGGTTTTGTGATATTTCTAGAGGTTTATATGGACTTCAATTTGAATGGGAAAAAATCAAATAGCCATGATGAATAAAAAAAAATTCGAAAAATATTGGAGTAATTAATAGGCTAAAAGGTATTTTACTAACGACGGTTTTGATTTTCTTATATAAAAGTTTAATTTAATCTCATTTGAATCAGTGAAATGATGTATGGGCAAATCCCTCTTCAAGGTTATTTTATGTGAGAAGAAGGTGTTCATTATCAAATTGTGTTATTTCATGATTTAACTAAGTGATGCACTTATTTAATAAGTAATTGATAAATATGCACAATACTAATTAAGAACACGTTACGTAGGTCATACAATGTTTGGGCACTTTTCATTGCAGTTGTCTTTTTACAGTTAAGTGTCCACTGTAGCCTTAAAATCCCTGTTCAAGGTTATTTTATGTGAGAAGAAGGTGTTCATTATCAAATAGTGTTATTTCCTGTTTTAAAAGTGATTCACTTATGCAAATTAGTAATTAATATGCACAATACTTATTAAGAACGTATGCATGAATGCATTTTTATTGTTCGTATTATTTCCTTGTGTATCCATTTCTTTGTACTTCTGATGTACATGTATTTCTTTGTTTTCATCAGATATGGTTTGAAAAACAGCTTGTATCTGAAAAAAGTATTGTAGTCCCCGTTGACTTATGATAATGCAAAGAATGCAAATACATGTATCACATTTTTCTTGACATGCTATGTGAAAATGTAATGTAACTTTGTAGTTTTACAAGCGGGGCATGTAAAATAATTGGTGTAAAACTCTAAAAAGAAAGTCATGAAACGACAACGCAAAATCTTTAAGTGTTACAAAATAATCACAATTATGTGGAGGGGGTCTTTTAGCTCTCCCCCCCCCCCCTTTTTTTCATGGTTTAAACACACTAAATGTTCTTCTTCTTCTTCTTTTTTTCCTAATTACCCATGGCAAAGATAATATTAAGATTACATAAAAATCTTCCCAAAAATGCATTTCCGTGTTCTACAAAAGCATTATGTTTTGTTTGGAGGTTATGAAATAAAGATATTCCCACCCACTTTCATCAGCTTTTCATTCGGTTTAACGATGCGATCATTCAAGTTCGAATAAATTTGAATAATCACCGAGATTGACATCTAAGAGGCTAACTATTCATTAGATGTTAAGACTTATTAATATATTGCAATATCTTTTTAAACATGCTGAAAGTGTTGTACAATCTCGATATAAACGTATTCATAAAAAGACATAGAATGGGAGATTGGGAATTGATAAATACACGAAGAAATGAAAATGAAGATGACGGAAGAGCAGGTCGGAGTATGAGGAGGCAAAAAAAGGAGTAAAAATCCTTCCCACCCAATCATTCCCGGCATTTCTTTATGCACACTCCTCCAACTGGCCTACTTTGCAGGTACACTGGTCTATAAGAAAAGGGGAATCATAGGACATGCTCAACTTAATCGTGCAGGTTATCAGTCTCCCCCCCCCCCAAAAAAAAAGGGAAACAATAAGTAATTCGCAAGAGTGCCCCTTTTTCAGTTAAATGTATCCTTGTTAAAGGTTGTGCCTTTGCTGAATTAAATGACAATTTGTCTTTAGTCATTTGTCTTGTTGATTCTTAAATTCTTGAAAGTAATATTAGTCTGTTCACTATTCTTCTTTTATTTGTTTGTTTGTTTTTAGCCTGACGGAACACTCGATATTGGAAAGACACTACACGGATTTATCTTTCAATGAAGAGGCACATTTACGACTTGAATAGGAAATTTGTCCCCTCATTTATGTGTTCAAATAGGCGGCGAATGTGGGGCCCTTCCCACTTTATTGCCGTGGCCGTTGGGTTTTATAGCTGAATTGCTGCTTTCAAAATACGGTTGGGAGGTGGTGATAACATTAACTAATTTGCATATTTGGTTAATCTACTTCTGTTTCATGAAAACATTTCTACTGCAACTGATCGACAAATTGCAATTCATCAACGTAAATATACACCGATTATTCAACATAATTCATATTATATTATGTTCATATTCAGTATGAGCAACTCGACACAAGAATCATTAATTTAAATCATTTTTCAAGTTTTATGTATTTCGGTTTTACAATTCTGTTTGTTTAGCATTACTCTAGCTGTTAGCTGTTAAAGTCAACTTCGGTAAGGTTTATCATGTGTGAAAGTGTATTTCCGGTAGGTTCATTTGGTTCATTCGAGTCGATAGCTTTTTAATATAATGTGGATTAATAATTTATGTCCTGAAATCAGGGATATTTCTGTATCTTACTTCCCACGACTAAACAATACGTCTGCAGAACGGGAAAAATAAAGCAAAATTGAAACTGAAAATTCAAAGCACATAATCCAAGTTCAATATGTAGCTTAATCCACGCACTACAGTGTAAGAATCATGAAACAATAGCCTTACTACATATAAGACATATGGCTCTAAATAAAGCGTTGATCAACTATGACAGACTAAAAGATAAACAATGTTCTCCTTTAATAGCAATGATAATTTTAGACCGTCGGCGGCATATTACAGTAACGAATCAAGATTTCGTTTATAAACTTAATACTGCTATGTTGCTTGTTTAACAAGATGCTATAGTAAGATAGGTATACGGGGGATTTAGCGTGGATTGGGAATAGTGCACACATGGATTAGGAAAGAGTTATGTTTTCAACTCTGTCGAACAAGGTTATTCGATCACTGCCTCTGTGCACTACTTTCAAACGCTGAGATTGCCACGTTAGTGGTTTTAGAAATGTTTCCAAATGTCAACGAACGTGAGGAAGTTATCAGTCTACAAATGTATGCTCAGCTTCCCGTGACATGGCGCAGACCGGATGTATCATATGACTTTACCATAATCTGCAGAGTATATATATTACACCCATCCGACTACAAAATTCCAATGTCTTTGAGTGCCAGCTGGGCAAGCCTATTTCTCTGTACGGTCCCCCCCCCCCACCCCACCCCACGTGCACGCTCACATACACTCATTACCATCATCTTCACAGAATGGTGATGATGTTGCGGAGATTTGATAAAAGTTAACATTTTTTTTTTTTACAAAACTATTGCACATAAGAATGTAAAAGTATGTACAGCTACTAATATGACAGGGGCCGCGGAACATTTTCAGTGTGTGGGGGGGGGGGGGGGGGCTGCGGGACCGGGGGGAGGGGTGGCAAGGTCAAGACCCCCCCCCCCCCCCCCCCCCAGCTTAGACGGGAAGAATCTAAGGGCTGAATCTTTGGGAATTGAAATTCATGAGTGTTGTGATTTTTTTTTTCGATTTTTTTTTTTCGATTTTTTTTTTTTTTTTTTTTTTGACGAACCAAAAGTGTGGGGGGGCTGCCGCCCCCAGCCCCCCCCCCCCCCCACTTCCGCGGCCCCTGTATGACTTTGCACAAATAGGTCAAAAGAGTTTCTCTAAATGAGATTTGTTTTTGATAATCAAAAAAAAAAAATCAAAACTTGAATTTGAGTACCTTTAATTCAAGTATTGCATATTCCTTTCCAGAATTAAAGACCATCGATCTTTCCGGGGAGGGGGCAGGGTAGGGAGGGAAGGGAAAACAGTACGCGTCTTCATTTTCGAGGAAAGAGGTAATTTACAATTTGCAATTTGCATTATCATTATCATTTCATAATCATTAACATCATCACTATTATGATCATCATGCAACAACTTTGCAGATCTAGCTCACAGCTCACTAACACTGCTTGTGACGTAATGGTACGTGGTGCTTCAGCCACTGACACCGGAAGTAATTCGACGTTCAGTTAGGTCTGAGTTTCATGGATGTGGCAGCCATGTGCTCGAGATACCAGGATACGAAGGCCGATCCTTTCGACCCGACGCTGACCCTCTCATACGGTGAGTTCAGCGCTGCCCTGACGACGCTCCCGTACCAGAATCCACCCCGATTATCAACGGCGTACGACTTGCTCGAAGGGTCGTTGTCGCGATCACGGGTGCTAAACTCTGTGGCGTTGATGTAGGAAAGCGCGTCTCCTAGATTTGTAACCAGACAGGAAAAATCACGTTTTTTTACCGAGTTCTCGCTTTGTATATCAACAGAACAATGAGTGCTTTAAATCTGCGACGCGAACGCTCAGACGATGCCTCTTCCCAGTTCCCGGGATGTGCAATGGAAACTGCTGTCTTGCGCAAGGGAATTTTGTTGTTATTATTTTCATTTGTTTATTTACTTATTTATTCATTCATTCATTTTTTGCCTGAATAGTATCGTCTTAGCGTTTGTATCGCAGATCTAAGGCTCGGTGTTGTTGATTAATCAGAAAACCGTGTGTGTTGTTGTCATTGCAGTAATTCAGCACATGCTGTAAAGTCTCTCAGACGGCTTAGGGCTACAGAACATCACCATCTCAACATCTAAACTACCATCTCTCATGTCTCTTGTCATGTTTTCATGCTTGTCAAAGATAACTTTTATTTCATTTTCAATTGTCCTTTGTACTCATAAGAATTTGCCTTTTGTCGGTTCGTATATATCTTGCAAGTACATATGTATTTTCATGTGTATAGAGCCTAGGGTGTTTTCATTGGAAATTCAATAAATGAAATGAAATAAGATATGATATAGGATGTTGGTACGCATAGGCTGATGTAGATGATGTTGCACAGTCAAGCATGTATTATAGTTAAACAGGAGACTTAGAATATAGTTTTGTGAAATAAACAAAATCTATGAAGTATAAACTGATATGTTATAAGTATAGTGAATGGTTACTTAAACAGAGTCGAAAGTTCAGATGGGAAAACGCCCTGAAATAGACACGGCTAGATATTTTAACAACTAGTTAAAGGGTGTGTACAATTCTGGTCGAGGTGAGGATTTAGCTTTTAACATTTTGTGAGATATTCAGATGTCAAAGACCATGCAATTCTAAGGGGTATCAAAAGTTTATTTGATGAAAATCGGTTTTGAAGTGGCCGAGATATCCAAAAACAATGTGAAACAAAGAGATCCTAATGTGGCCTGTAGCCTTTCATTACTATCACTTTTTTGATATCTCAGTCATTTGAAAACCAATTTTCATCAAATAAACAGTGAATCCTTCTTGAAATTACAGGCTCTTTTATATTTCATAAGAGGTTTCTCATTATCTCACTCAGGAATGTAAAAACCATAAATCCCGACCTCAACCAGTACTGTACAGCTTCTTTAAGCGGGGAGTTATACCACAAATATTTAATTAATTGTTCTCAGTGAATGAAGAAGTACTAAAGGAACATAACTATCAGCAAAGTTTAAGGAAAATTAGGCATTCAAAAGTTATAAATATTTACAGTTTTGTTTAAATCCATGCACTGCCAAGTATCCGTTTTGTTTTGCTGTGTGGATAAGCAACGTGCATTGACACAGCGTTGAAGTATACAGGACATAATCGTGATCGAGGGTTATTCCTGGTGATATTAGTTAGTGTTCAAAGACAATATGCCATCGCCTGAGATGTAGATATGGGATGTTAGCTTTCTTTGCGTAAACCAGTCCTTCTCAGCATCGTTTTCAGAGAAAAGGAAATGTAATCGCCTAGAATGTAGGTATGGGATGTTAATTATCTTTATGTAACCCTTTTAAACATTGTTTTCAGAGAAATTCTTGTAAAGTGGCAGTAAAGTATATGTTTAGACAGATTGCCAACTTTTGGTAACGTATATATGTGTAGTCGGATCGGCAAGAAAGTTGTTTCATGAACGCAGATATGTCGCTTGAAAGGATCAATGAACTTATGAGACAATAGAGATAATTCTTCTCCTTGTCGCCATATCTCAACATCCCAAATACTGTCTCTCCTTGCCTTTTGTGCTGTTATTTTGAACAAAACAACAACAACAACAACAACAACAAAAACGAAACCGGTGTAACACACACACACACACACACATACACATATGTGTATAGATATATGTATGATATATGAAGATGGTCGCAAAAAGGGTTAATTATTAAAATTCGGTCATTAGATAGAACAAAATAACACCTTTATACAAATTCTCTTTCTCTCTTCCAATGGGGTAGAAAGACAACTTCCGTCACCTATGTCCTTGCCCTTTTCACATTACGATGGACTGCTCCACTTGTAATGTAACAAGGAATATCCTTGACGTCATAGTAAACAAAAAAAAAGATATTAACATTATCTTATTATTTTCTGTGTATGTAACAGCTCTAATAGAAAATCTCAACTTACCATGAATGGAGTTGACGCGTTTTGCGAGCAAACGCTTCATAAAAGAAAATAATGATAATAACAACAATGAATAATAATAAAAGTAATAATGATAATTGCATTTATATGGGTTTTATATGGCTTTTACACGGATGTTTTTAAGCGTTTCTGAGGTGTTTCTAAATATACCTAAAAAGAAAAAGAAAAAGGCTCACGTGCGTTCCCACCAAGACCATCAACAATGAGCCTGAAGTTGTCGGTTTCGTCGGCGACGTAAAATTCGGAGGCAGTCGAGTTGGTCGTCGAGCCAGATCGGGCCTCAAGATCGATCCGCAGCCCATAATCTTGCTGCTGGGCGAGGAGATGGATATTGTCGTTACCCAACCAGAACTCTCCCGAAAGGTTCCCGAAGCCCGCCTTGTAGTTGCTCCAGTCGAGGTCAAAATCGACGCTGCCGTCAAGGCGACGCTGAAACAGCTGCAAAGTACACAAATGTATACACGCCGAAGCCAGCTAAACTTTGTGGGTGTTTTTTTTTTTTTTTAAGGTGAATCATATTTGCAACTCTTAATTCATTGATTAACTGATATAATTTTTGAATTTTTATCCTACATAAATGAAATACAAAGCCATCTGAACGAAGTGATTGAGTACAACGTTGTTTGAATCTTATAGTTGAAACAGGTAAAGATATTGTTCCGTGGTAATACAAAATGAAGACCAGCAGGTGTTGTGCATGCGTATACAAATTTAAGAATCACTTGTACCTTCCGTTCAAAACTCGTCTGAGTTTATGACGGAAATTTTGATGAGCATTATGTCTTGTAACATGCTGGTATGCACGTTCATCTCCTGTAAATATTATATACTAAAATATCTTAGAGTGATCCGTGAGGTCACTTCAAAATCAGTGGAAATGAACATTTTCACTCAAAATTCACTCCAATTTTACTCTAAACTTACTATTTTGTGATATTCACTCCTTCAAGAGTGAACATTTTCACTTCTTTTTTTTTTTTAGACGGAGAGAGAGTACCCTGATGAATGTAATGTGGGATTACCCTCCCCTTCCGATATATTTCATGTTGAAGTTTAGACTAGTCAAAGAAGTTTCCAACTGATTCAATCACTTTAAAAATAAATCAATTCAAACTAAAAATATATATTATAATACTTACGTCCTGTTTGCATATTGCACGCAAACCGGTAAGTAGCTTCTATATATTTATTGTTGGCCTGCATTGACGTGCTGTTTTTTTATTCCTCTAAGTCCTTCGTTTACTTTCTTCCCTTCATTGCTTGTTCACGTACTTACCAGCCATCCGCCTCCGTCCAACACCATGTCGCAGTAAACATCGACGGGCACCATCTCGGGTCCGATGTTGACCGTGTACACTCCGCTCGTCACACAGCCAGCGTTCTTCATTTCAAAGCAGTCACGGTAGGTCCTGTCCACTGCTTTGACAATGCATGTAGAGGTGATCGGAATAAGCCAGTTCGCATTTCAACTTTTCCACTCCACGAAATTGCCCCATATACACTTACAGAGAATTTCACACGATATTTCTGGCAGAAAGAAAGTGCACTTGACTTACCTCCTTCAATATGGAGGGAGACAATATTACTTTTAACATAATACCGCTATCGATATGTAGAAATATGCAATTTTCATTGAAAATGGAAATTTTGTGAAATTCTCCTTATATTAGCTTTATATTGAGTGGGAGTAGATGTGGCCTTCCCTTCCAGGTATGACGGCACATGTTTATTATAATCAAAAGTTGTAAAAATTCATTGTTATCATTAACACCCAGTGCACATTTTCCTCAAGCTTAACCTTGATTTTTAAAGCTTATCTACATTCACCAAATCCATTTATGTTTTGGCTGAATTCCTCTCAAAACTAGAGTAAATCATATTGCACTGTCAATATTGTAATTCATCAAGATCATTTACTTCGCCGACACACATTCAATTCATTGCTCTCTACTAATCCCTCTTCGGAACTGTGACAACATTGATACCATCACATCCGAACTAAAAACCCGATTTTCAGAAAAAAAAAAATTCAGAAAAATGGGTGACATACTGTGGAAGCCGGGCGCCTTTGAGTGTTTTTTTTTTTTCAGACATATGACGCTGTATAAAGGCTGATCATCATCATCATCATCATCATCATACCTGGACAGTGAGCATGAGTGCAGAGTTCCGGACACAGACATCGGTGACCACTCGGGTGTTCTCGGCAAACTCCGCCGTCGAAACAGGGATTCTTGGCGCATTCTGAAAGCCAACAGCATAATTCAAGCAAAAAGTTAGTCAAGTAGCCTACAGTCCGACCTTTCTCTTCCGACCAAATCGGGACCGGCGCCCTCGGCCGAATATCATGGGAGAAGCATTATGTAAACATGCACGTGCAGCTGTCGACCCAATGGTCGTGGTAGTAGCTAAGTAAGTAGAACATACCGGAACAGTGGTGTAATCTATCCTAGCCTACTCAACAACTGCTCAAAATGATAACTTTCTGTAGAAACTGAAACATTTTTCTGTTGGGAATATTATAGGTAAATCGTGTGAGTATTGTAAGAATTCTAATTGAGTTTGAAATCACACTGTTGTCGTCTTCACTACGTGAACACATCCGGATGATAGCGAAGTCCGGATAAGAGATAGCTGGATAATCCAGGTCGGAATTATACTCTGGTTATCCGCCTTCGTATGGATCTCAATCTACTTCCATTTTTTTTTTCATTGTATCATTTCTCACTTCTTCGTTCTTTTGTTAAACTCGGAATGAGTCCCATTCAATTCAAGAGAAACATTTCAATTTTTTTTTTCCTTGGTAGATGTTGGCTGCTCGGTCCTTTAAGTTTTTAACTTGATATGATATTAATTTATTAGTATGCGTTTGTTATGTACAACGTAGGCCTCATCACTTTGGGTAACTTCCTACACTGAAATACTTAAAAAGAGAAGGATAAAGAGGCAAATTCCATTTTCGGCACAAAGGAAAATTTACAATTATAGCTTTCGTGCTTAAACCAGAGGGAAGGTAGAGAAGGACTGTTGCGACACGGATTGTCGCCCCTACACGGATTGTCGCCTCCTGCTCGGGGCGACAATCCGTGACGGGCGCTGGCGGCACGGATTGTCGCCCCCTACACGGATTGTCGCCTGGCGACAATCCGTGACGCTTGTGCAGTTCCCAGTTTTTGACCTCGAAGGCGACAATCCGTGTTGGCAAAAAAAAATTGTTGCGACACGGATTGTCGCCCCGTCACAGATTGTCGCCCCGGGCTCGGGGTGGTTCCTCCGGTATTAAGCTTTGGTGGGATGGGTATGACTGGTAAGTTAAGCGTATGTGTGTGTGTGTGTGTGTGTGTATTGTGAGCTGCATGATATGTGATGTGTATGATTTGTTGTGTATGTGTGTGTGTCTGTGTGTGTGTGTAAGTGTGTGTGTGTGTGTGTGTTTGGAGTATAATAATACAATATGTAGAAACTGTGCATGTGTGGTGGTCATAGTGGTAGTGGTTTGTTTGTCTGTGTGTATACGTGTGCCTGTATGCTTACGTGTGTACATGTGGAATATAGCGGCGCTACTGTGGCAATACAAACGCCTTCAGAGTGTATGAGCACGTGTTTAAAAAATTCACACCAGCGTTGATCTAAAAATAGTATGGGTGTGTAAACCAATATCAGCGGTGAGGCAGGCTAGGCGAGAGAGAGACCGAGAGAAAATACATACGAAGGAGGTACCCTCCCCAAATGTTATTTGTCTTTGTTCATTTTTCACTGCAGTCATTTTCTTCCATCAGTCTTATAAACTAGAACGTCCATACCACTATTCTTTGTCCCAGAATAGGTTTGGCATGCTTTATGCATGAGCGAATAATTTCCACACGCCGTAAAAAAATTTGTCAATCGTTAGTTGATTTTAGCACAAACGAACTGCCATTGCTCACCGCTAATACATACGTAATACAAACAAACACCAACAAACACTCAAACAAATCCTCACAATGCAAATAAACCAACTCAACACTTTTTTCCTTGATATTCATTGATTTCATTCAAATCATTCATAAATCGACTCATTCTGGGTGTAACATGAAAAAAAAAGTTACAAATGGCAATTCGAAACAGAAACAAATCCATTTGTCAATTTGTACCACAAATAATCTCACTTCAACATAGATAACTCGATTATAGACCAACCCTACTAACAATTTCTTCACGAGAAAGTTTTGACATGTAGGGCCCTACCAAACCTATATTCCTTGAATACATTGGTTTGGATCATGTAACACCTTCTTACTTACAAGGGCATATACATAAAAAAAAAACCACACACACAAATACATTACACGAATCTAGAATGAAATCAGTCATAAAAAACCCGACCACCCCCTCCCCTCCCCATCCGAAACAAATCTAGGGCCTACATCTATCCTAAATATTAAATCCTACCAACATCTGTCATACCATTTATAACTATCCTTCTTCAAATCCAATCCCCAACCCACCAACCCCTGATTAAACAAAATCTAAATCATCCCACACCCACATTCACCAACCCAAATACATACACACACACACACACACACACACACACACACACACGAAGGTTCCGTTATTCCGTAGTTTCGTTTTTTCCGAGGCTTCATTTTAATATCCGAAACACACAATTCCCTATATACCTAGAGGTTCGTTGATCCAAAAATGAAATTCGGAATAACGAACCTTCGGAATAAAGAGCCTTCGGACGAATGAGCCTTCAGAGTAAGAAACTTTTGCAATAACGAAATGTAACCCCCTTCCCAGATACCGACGCACACCCGAACCGATACCACATTCCTTCCTGATGAAACGATTTCCCAATGTTGATAAATAAGACATAATGGACCATATGCAGAAAAGCAGCATCTGCCCGCACGCAAGCTCCACTCCGAATTCATAATTATACAAATCTGCCAAACAAACTCATCAAATTCAAAGCTGCTGATAAAATCAATATCAACGTTTATGCCAGCAACAGCTTACTAGTTATCCCTCCCCACGCGCAGCTAAAAAACACATACGCAAAAAACTGACATAATAAACACATTCTTCCATCACACACACACACACACACACACACACACACGTACAAACGGACACTAAATTATCATGTGCACGCGCACATACACACTTCCTTGAAACCTCACCATGACTTTTTACATGGCATGTTTGCATGGATGTAGCCATGTAAGTTATGTGTTAGTATTTCAATGATTATGTCCAGAACGATATTACCCAGCAAAATATGCTTCGAGGGCGGGCGACAATCCGTGCCGCCAGCCCCCTACACGGATTGTCGCCAGGCGACAATCCGTGTAGGGGGCGACAATCCGTGCCGCCAACGCCCGTCACGGATTGTCGCCCCGAGCAGGAGGCGACAATCCGTGTAGGGGCGACAATCCGTGTCGCAACAAGGACTTTAGGTGAGAATTTGACAAGAAAGTATGCACGCAATGTATAAAACCATATATATGCATACGTTATAGACTCAATCTTTTGTACACATGCATGTATAAGCTTAATTCACTGGCTTCCCAAAATTAATGTTGTTTATAATGTTGTTTATACACTGTAAAAACATCGGTGTTAGATTTAACACCATGGGTGTTAAATCTAACACCGATCAAACTTCAATAGAGGACCACACCCACAGGTGTAGAAAATGTATTGTAACGGTGTTAAAAAGTGTTCGCCTGGCACTTCGTGGTGTTAATTTGACACTGTGGCTGGTGATATTTTTGACACTGCGCTAGAGTTAATTCAATAATGACACCGCATGGTGTTGATTTGATATTGGTGGTGTTAATTTCAATGGTATAACACCCGTCCAGCTTCAATAGGGGACCACACCAACTGGTGTTACTGTGGTGTAAATGTATTTACAGATTTTTTCAAAAATCAAGTACTTTATCGGAAAATTCTCCATCGTCTTGTTGAAGTTCAAAATTAACAAGAAGTGCAGTAACTAAGAAACTATTCAAAAAACAATTTTAAATTTTGAAATGACACCCGGAGGTGTTAATCTAACACCATGAATGAGCACCGGAAATTTAACACCAGCTCGGTGTTTCATATTTAACACCGGACTTTTTGCAGTGTAAATTGTTTATTTGGTAGATGTTTTCGGTTCATATGACTCGATCGTTTGACACAAGGTAGGAGAAACAAAATTGCACTATACATAATATATCGCTCCTGCGTGAGGAAAACTTTACGTCACTCCTATCTGATAAACAACGACGACTACGAAGAGGACGACGACGAAATATAGGCTAGTACCTGACCGTATAGCACAACATTTGACTGGGAGTCCAAATGCAATCAAATCTATGAGCCTTTTACTTTTATTTCATTGTAAGAAAAAGAGAAATAAAGAGAAAAAACACACTGCTGTCATTGTTGGGGTTTCCATAACTAAAATTGCCGCTATAACATCAAAATCTAATGTAAGTCTCACCGACTACTTAAAACCAGTAGTAAACTGGATTTTTTTCTAATCATTATTATTACTGTTATTAGAATGGTTTATTTGGTAAAAACATGCAAAATCGTAGCCCGAAGGCTAAAATGCATTGCAGTGACATATAAATACCTCCAAATAAAAAAACAAACAAACACACACACACATTGACCTACACAAAATATCCAAATTAGAAATCACATTTAAATATACATGTATTGCACAACACCACATATTTTACCAATGATATACGAGTATGACTATTACACAGCATCCTTCATAATATACTTATCAACAACAACGAAAAAGTCAAATGATATTCTAAAGATATACATTATACTTTACACAACACCAGAAAAAAAAATCACTGGACCGATACTACATAGAAAGAAAATATCTATAACCAAATCTATTCGTATATCACCATTGTATGTTTCAATCAATAATTCTGTACCAAGGAATCAGTAAAGAAATAAAAAAAAAAACATGGTTCTTTTGATCCAACCCATATTAACATTTAAAATTACGCTGACACAATCACGCATCCACACTGGCACCCGCATGCCTATACAGTCATTGCGGATCACTGCGGTTTACACATTAACTACCTGAGAAATCATGATGTGTATGATAATAATAATAATGACCGAGATATATTTATTCTGAGAAAAAACGATGTAACATTTCATGACCCAATTTCTTTTTTTTTCTTTTATTGGCTTGTTTGTTTGTTTGCTTTTTTGTGGTCAGATACTGGCTCTATGCTTACCGGGCACAACGCAGATATATTTCTTCTGAATCTTGGCCAGTTCTGGAAGAGCAGCCGATATGACTGGATGGTCACTTGTGATGAGCTTTGGGACGAGTTGAATGGGCCGGTCTCCATACCCCGGATAAACCAAAGACGGACAAGATATCTCCCGGATCATTGGGCACTCGTTATCGATAAAAGCCGATACTGTTGATAGATGCACAATAATATTATCCACCGGCCGATGGAGGAAAGAAGAACACACAATGAATATCGGCTGATACTCTGCGTGCATTATCATCTGTATTATTAATTCTTAGGCTTGATATGCACAAATTTAGATGTCAGTGATCGGTGATTATTTCCTGTAAAAGTTATAGATTTGATTTATTCCATTGCTCTTAATGCCATGCATGATATGACTGTATTATTGGTGATATTTGGTGTGAGGCTAATGTCTTACACCCAAAATGTGTTTCCACTTCATCATTTGAAAATGTAGTACACTCTATTTTGTATATTAAGCTTGAGAAATGAAATATTGTAGGTCATAGCCAATCATCATGCTTGTATTGATGAAGCATGAGAAAGTCCTGGCAATCTTACACACGGCTCACATGTTGCACAGCTGCCTTAAAAATTCTGACAATAATCCTCTTAGAAAACGATAGACGGCAGCAAATAGTTGTTAATGTTTCATTATCTCATCAGCTATAGCGAATCGTGGGAAAAACGAATATAAGAAGGCATGGGAAGTTTGAAAGTTTAAATTGTGTGAGCTGCTCTTCGATAGAGAACATATTGTTCATATCAAGTTAGTACGTATCAACAAAAAAAAAAAAAAAATGGCGAGTAAATCCCAATAAGAGAGCCCACGTCCATATTGCGTAAATTACCGGGAAAAAATGAGCATGCAAGCAATGTAAGTGAAAATTGTGGCTTGTACGAGTTTTGATGGGTATATATTCCTTGTGGAGTTACAAAAATTTCAAATGAGAATCGCAACCTCTCGAAGATTGATTTTTCCATTGCGAATAACATAAACTATCACCTATACGGTTTGTCGGTGGAGGCCATAAATTTAATGAACAATTTTCACGTCGATGATTGATATATTTATCCTACAAGTATAGAGATTGGACGTTACAAATTGATTTTCGTCTTGCATCGAATTGTGGATTGATTGCTCTTAATATTGCGCAAAAAATAAAAAGAAAGAAAGAAAGAAAGAATATGGTGTGATGTAACAGTATGTCGTGATATCATTGGGCCATGTTATGACTGAAAGATTTTCTAATACTTTCTCTCCATGTTGCCGTGTTCCAATTATTTCCTGCTGTCCGTCCTTGTGTGATGGCAAGTTCCCGTTTTTCGCTATTGTTCTAAATAATTGCCCGTGTCCAGCGATGATTTATGATACGTGTACATGTATAGCTAATCCAATTGCAGTTGAACTGGTTCTTCCATACAATCGAGAACCAATTAGAAATCTAGATCTTATGTAATATAGGTTTTCCCCATCCATTTTCGCACTTTTGTCATTCAATTTCAAAGATTTATTATTCAATTTCGTCCCGAGAAGCACGTGGAACGCAAATCCTAACTTCAATTTCGTCAATTGTCATTGTAATTCGTTTTTCGTCAAACATTTTCGAAGACATAGCATTCAAAATCGTCCATTGTCATTCAAATTCATCCCTCCCGCTGACGGATCGCAGAATGTGAAGATCAAATTCGTTTTTGTTCACACAATTTCATGAATTTTTTTCATTCAAATTAGCCAGATGCTGTCGTATGCGAGACAGTACGTCTGTTTGTATCAGTGTGTACTCGGATTGCTTGTGTGTGTGTCTGTATCTGTGGTTCTGTGTGTGTGTGGGGGGGGGGGGGGACACTTGTGTGTATGTTAACTCCTGAATGTAAAATGTGAACGGTTACAGAAAAAAATACATGAATGACTGGGAAATCACACAGGATAGAGATATGAGACGAATATGAATGAAAATTCAACGAAAATGATTGACAAAAGACGAAATCGATCTGGCTGTTTTGAGTACTGCGAGAGAGACTGACGAATTTGAACTGTAAATGACGAAGATGTATGCCAAATGACTAAATTGAATGGACTTTATTTGAAAATCAACGACGAAAGACGAATTTGAATGTAAGATTGGCCTATTCCCGACATCCCGCGACGAAATTGAAGTACAAGTTTGTGAACTTGAATGAAAGAAAGTTTGAAAATGAATGGGAAAACCTATATATATATATATATATATATATATATATATATACATATACACATACTGTATACTATATATAAACACAAATTTCGATCGGGAGAGAATCCCTTGCTGTTGGAGTGACAAAACCTTGCATCTCAAATCTGTGGAATTTCCAGGAGAGTGCAAAAAACATGGCAGCCAGAGCGTTATTGCAAATGGGATCGCCTTTCCTGTGACATGCCATGGCGGCTTCATCTTTTTCTGGGGGCAAGACGGCTATAGGTTTTGGACCGGACATCACTGATCATCTGGCAAGTAATCAAATGAAGTGATTTCCATCAAAATTTGAGATACAAGGTCTTGTCTGCCCAGCGACAACATGTAGACACAGATTACACAGTATATATATATATTTTTTTTTTTTTGGGGGGGGGGTACTTTCCTTCTGTCTGCTTCCTTTGACCATGCAAATTCAAAATTGCCTTCAGTTTTGGCTCAATAAGATCATCATTACACTGTATTTTCTTTCTTTAATTTGGCACATTTAAAGTCAATGAAAAAATGGCATAATTGAATATCATAGAATATGTCTTCGTTTCAACAGTTTGCCCTATTTAATTGGTGGCACCCCCTCCCACTTCCCCTTAATTCGTAGGGGATGAACATGACGTAGTTTAAAGTTACCGTTCTTCTTTACGTCATTCACGTTGGCTTTCTTTCCTCTATTCCGTTTCCAAAGGAAAATGCAACTTCATTGAAACAATTGCACACACATAAAACTGACTTAATCACTGATGTTGCAGAGGAACTATAGTAAATGTTTGTCTTACCTTCCTGGGTGGTATATGCTGTAAGAGTCAGAGAAATGGCACACAGGAATATCTGTAAGAAAAAAAAAAATGATACATTTCATGAGTACAAGCGTGTAAACGTGACGCAAAGGAATACGACTAGCATTACAAAACCGATACATTGCATGAGTAAAAAAAAAAAAAACTCAAGTGTGTGAGCTCGTAACATACGAAGATCTGCAGATACTACATGCAGCATGAATTGGTGTTTAAGCATTTGCAATTAAAATTCTCTCAAATTCATTGACTGGTTCACAGTACATTGTATACAACCTTTTTTTTAGTAAACCTCTTTTCTCTCTCTCTCTCTCTCTCTCTCTCTCTCTCTCACTGAACATGAAAATGCAGTTTGCCGGTTTGCATGTAGGTCCTACATTGCATTATCTTTATCTGTTACCTATGCATTTTTTTTTTCCAAATGCAATTGTATACCCAAGATCTTTGTTACAATTTGTTTTAAAACATGAAAATAAAATCAATTGAATTGAATTGAATAGTGTCAATTTAAAGTGGATATCTATCCGTATTTTAGTTTCCGTGTACCTCATTTCGGATTTGCAACTTTTGCTTGATAATTCTGACAATTGGGCCTGGATCTCTTTTTCTTTTTCTTTTTAATCGTGGCGTGGAAAGAGAAAACACAACCACCAGTATAACAGATCGTTAATCTGAACCTCGCAAAGATGAGGAACTACTTAATAATTCGTTGGCTTATTCATTAGAAAAACATAACATCAATTTGCTGCCAGATGAAGGCAAATTAACTCTTTTTTATAATTCTGTTTTGTAAATTGAATAGACCTACTGATAAAAAATAATGACCGACAGTTTATTGGCCAGCTACAATATACTGTCATTCCCCATCTACATGAACTGAACAAGTTTTATAAGAATCGAATCCGTTTCACAGTTCAGATACCTTGTGTGGTTTAAGCCGACCGTGGCAAACATCCCTTCTCGGTGACGATGTTGAAATCGAAATAAGTTCTTTATCATAAAGTAATACGGCGCGGATGTTATATCTCTTTTCTGCTGAAACCATGAAATCAAATTACCTATAGGATTTTTTTTTTCTTTTTGAGCAAAATGTTAAGATATTTGAAAAACACAAAATGAATGACTCACCATCATCTTTCCTTTACCGATTCCAGATTTTAATAAAACTGAAGATAAGATCCAAATGTACAAGAATCGTATTTTCTTTTACTGGAGAAGGATATCTCTACTCCTGTCTGCAGCGCTTCTGGTATTGGACTTGAACAAGCTGGCAAGCAGCAGGAGTAAATTGAACATCTCATTGATGAGGAGACCAATGCATTAAGTGTTAATGAACTTGCTAAGGCCGCGCTCTTATATCTCGAGATAGACCACATGAAGGGGGGGGGGGCAGAATAAAGTAAGCAGAAACAAATACAGCAATAACAATAATGACGTAGGGCACCATTATTCGACGCAAATTGATATCTGACGGAGCAGTGCCTTCTTTACAATGTATCATTGTAATACGTGTATAATACGGTATTGGGACGGGGACCTCAATAGCGATTATGTGCACGCTACGAAATGAATCGCTCCTATTGGTCCATTTAGAGTGACAGTACACACTTTTTTTCCATTCCTAAGCCAATACGATTTACCCTCCTGGCCGTCATAACTCGTCCCATTATAGAATATTAATGCGCACTCGCGTGCGCACTCTATCAGAGTACATGATTACACGCATATTCCTACATGCATAACGCGACAAATATATTCACTTGTACTAAGCAATGTAAGATAACCCAAGCTCCAAATACACTAAAGTTTTAAGGGTAAAGGCACTTTCGAATGCCAATTTCAAAGTCAATTCGGTATTCCATTAATTCATTTCAACAATTAATACTGATTAAATTAATGACAACAGCGAGGATCTAGCATGCGATTAAAATAAACGTAAGTTAATATATAATATATTAACTATAAGGAAATTGAAGTGCTTAAAATTAAGAAGTAAATATGCAGAACATGAAAACAAATTTAGACATACATGAACGCAATAGAAATGAATAGATTTTACGAATCTTTGTCTTGTGTTATGCACACACGTACACATGATGTACATGTACTTCATATTACATGAATATGGATGAATTACATGCATGAATTGTCAGCCTACGAACAGTGAGAATTAATCATTCTGAAAGAAATGTAGTTGTGAAATCATTTTCAAAAGAAAAGTAATCGAAAAAGTCGTTTGAATCAAAGTAATCTGTTCTATCGAAGTAACGATGACATTGCTATTGTAAAGGGCTATCATACGCGCATTATTTAAAGAGCGTGCTCTGCTCGGGCGAGGCGCCGCGCAGCTGGAAGCCGATGACGTCAATAAAACGTGGGAAATTGGGCAATTTTCAGCGTGTGTGCATGGGTTGGAATAAGCTGCTTGGCGGAGATCTGCGCTCTCCGAGTGTTGTTCGATTACCGATTTTTCATATTGACTGTCTAAAAACTTTTGGGAAGAATGGCGAGACTTCACATCAATACATGTATTTGATTGGATTTTCGTCAAATTTTCACAGCTGTACAATATTGTAAGACCTCTAATCACATTTCGCTCTTTCTTTTCAGAGTTCAGTACCCTTTAACTGGTCCAGAATTGCATTTTAAGTCAATTTTGAACATAGTATTACAACAAAATGCTCTCTTTGGAGATAAATGTCTAGATTTCATTCCAATGATCTCTACCCGAGTTTTTATCACATTTGTTCCTGCGACAATACATGTACATTGTATTGTTCCCATGAACTACGTATCTGCATGCTATAAGCCAAAACTATATTAATTCTACCCACAGATATAATCCCAACCCTTTTCCTAATCATAATCCTCACATCAAATTTAAAGGGATCGTATAGTTTTGGTTGAGACCTAATTTCAGGTTTCTAACATTTTAGGTGAGATGACAAACCTCTTATGAAATATGGAAGAGCATTTAATTCTATGAGAAATTCAACGTTTATTTGATGAAAATTGGTTTTGAAATGGCCGAGATATCAAAAAAAAAAGAAGAAAAAAAGAGCGATTCTAATAAAGTGTGGGACCCACACTTTATTACGATCGCTTTGTTTTACTTTGTTTTTTGATGTTTCAGTCATTCCAAACCCGATAGTATTCATCAAATAAACTTGGAATTCCTCATAAAATGGTATGGTCTGTACTATATCATACGTGTTTTCTTGGTATTTCGCAAAAAGTTAAAAGCCCAATTCCCATCTCCACCAATACTGTAGTATCCCTTTCACTTAAAACCCAACCACAACCCCAACCCTCATCCGATCCTTGGAGAAGATAAGAACGGAGCTATGGTCGCGGGTGCAAATGTCGTACCTTATCGGGAGGGGGGATCAATGTTCCACGCAAGCATTCATTCACTCAATCTTAACACCAAAAGTAAAATTCAGTTGCCCTGGCACACCGCGCAGCCCGGCGGTACAGGTTGAAAAACAATATGTAAATGTTAGATGTTTATAACCATGGACAGCGATGGGAAGTGGGTATCATAGGGTAAAGGTAAATTGCTCTGAATTTTGGACTTGATTAGGGAAAGATGTAGTAACAGGTACTGAAGTGACATTCAAATACAAATGTACATGTGAAAGACTTGAAAAATACATACATGTTTGGTCTTCGACTTTTCTTCTTTTTTTTCCCCATCTTAAACATTTATCTGCTACATGTACCCACCACGCACTCACAGAGTAATAAGACCAGAGAAGAAAATGAAAAATGTGTGAATATCATCAAATTCAATGGGCATATCATTTTAATCCAATACCTCGGAATCACTTACGACCTTTACAAACAACATAAACATAATGTGAAATACGAATGCGCAGTCACACAATGCGTTGGAAAACAGAAACAAACAGATTAACAAAAGAAAAAGTGCAGCGAATGCACAACACACTTTATTCCTCCCTGTATGGATCTAATGCATTTCATTCACGTGTTCATCATGCAGTTCCATTAATGGAAGACGATATACCACGGTACTCAAACACGAACGCTCAGAAACCCTCTATAATCGCAAATGATCTGTCATTAACTTCGTTTTTCATCACGATATCCGATAATATTGCAAGAACGTGTTCCCTTGCAGAAACGCTTCGCTCTGCAGCCACCTGTGTAAGATAAAAAGGAAAATAAAAACTACCAATACATCTACTTGTCAATGTCTACTTGACGTGTATTGAAGCTGGTTACTCCTGGTATGGATTATGCCAGTGGACATTTTCACACAACAGCAACTGTCAATGGCATGACGTACATCACTATAGATCTTCATAACAATTTTTAATTTAAACAATAAAGATCACAATTTGTCCACCCTTTGTCCGTCTACTGATAGAGCATCGAGTGCTTCAAGATTCCAGTGCTATTACTGATTATAGTGGCAACTCTTCAAATTTCAACGTTTGCTTCTCCCTGCTTGAGTTCACATGGTGCTTACTCCCAACACGACGACTCTTTCTGGTGGGATTGGCATGGGATGTCCTGCGTGGTAAAGAAAGAGGACTGGAGCACTGATAAGTTGGTGAATTAGCATTGTCAATTACATACGAAATGAAAAGCCATTTTGGAACTGCAACTGCATGATTGTATGATAAGCCACTCTGGGCGATTACTTTCTAGTGGTTCAGACATTTCGTATTGGTGCAAACCGTCTCCGCTCTGTTTCATATTACGGTATTTCACTCGACGTAAAACCACAGTACAAGGCGCCAGTTTATAAATGGAGTTAAGTACTTATTCAAAATTGGCACTCCTACGGTACAACTTTCTGTGACGGTGCTGCATGGGATAACATACAACGAATCCAAGAGGGAGGCAAACATTCATTTGTAAGACGTCATTGATACAGTCCGAGCAATGCAAAGGAGAATATTGTTCCCATTAAGTTCTTTCTTTGATAACGTTACGACTTTGCCGAGTCCTCAAAAAAGGACCACAGGAAAAGAACATGCTGTGCATCTTAAAATGAGAGCCATCTTTTACCCCTTGCTCGTAATACTGATCGCGTGCTTCTACTTTGAAAATCTGCCTGCAGAAACTTCTTCTCGTTTGTTTTTTATGTTCTTTTTAAAGTCTTTTCACAGCTTCTGCTCTCATCACTACTTCTTACTTAAATTAGAAAATAAATTAAATAAATAGCTTCATTTCACATATACACGCGACACCAAGCACCCTCCCGCAAAGTACTTTGAGATGGTAGGTTTTACTTCAGTAACAGTCTTAATACACTTCTTCCCTCTGGTGTATGCAGAAGAAAATTTCAATCGCATCTCAACAGAGTCTCATTTGTCAAAGACAATCACTAAAAATGCATTTATTTCTTTAATTTTTCAGAGCATCGTCGCTCCCCTTCGTACATTACAAACGTGATTGCGACAAAATGTTGGTGCTTCACACTATAGGCTGCCTACTACGTCCTGAATACGATTCTACTACTGTAACATCAATACATCATGCAAATGGTTGATAATATTTTCAACGCTTCCGTCGAACTTGACAACAACCTCAAAGAGCTGTCAAAAATAAAAATAAAAGGCATATCTATATATACACACATCCTCAATACACGCAGCCTCCTTGAGTCATAAAGTGCGTACTGAGAAATATCACAGCAAACGTGCAGCATTTTAGTAGTCAACCAGCCTGGCTGGTGAAGTACAGTGTACCATCTACCATAGTTTTAATCTGGCTAGCAACCCTCGTGTTAAACCTGCTTTCTCGTACACGAGGTTCACGGGGGGAAAACATTACAGCCTGAATTTACGCTAGGGTAGTTTTAACACAAATCCATGGTTTATATCCAGTCCACGGACTTCTGAGCATTCGCCCTTTACCGGATCTCTTATTACAATACTTGACATGTTGGGCCTTTGTGTGTAAATTGTTCACGGGTACATCATACAACATTGATCAGAGTCACCTTTTAGGACACGGGAGAATGAAATAACAAAGAGTATATATATGAAAATAAGCTAATAATGGTGATTAATCATTTGTGCGATGAAAATGATTGTTTTTTCTCGCCAAGTGTACCGATGTTTTACAGTGCACCAGTTTACATTACTTTTTTTTAATCTCATACATACCTCTTTCTTTTTCTGATACAAGTTGTTCTTGATCTTAACCAAAATGTGTGATTGAGACTTGCCTGACATATCACATAGCAATGCCCAAACGGGATTTCAAGTAATTGAAATGCGTACAATAGGGACATGTTTACTGAGTAGGCTATGGGCCATCACTACATAATTTGAGAGAGAGGAGGAATATCCATATGTATTTGAATACATTATTTCAGAAAACAGGATTTTGCACACCTATTTTTTGACAACCGATGAATTTAGGAGGAAATGTAGAACTCGGCAATGATTCCAGAGAATAAGTCCGGCTGAACTTTCAAGAGTATGCTGCGTAGGTTACTGCCTGACCAAAAGTATTGGATGAGTACAGCCTTGCAAAATTAAGATGCTATGATTGTGCAACCCATGTGCTTACAATGTGAATGCTTATATTTCTCACAGAGGACTATAAAAATATAATTTGAACAAATACAAATTAAATGCAACATGGCACCAGAAGATGAGTACTGTAAAATGGGGTGACCCAGTCCCATATATTCTACTTATGCTGTATCTCTTCACAGTATCTCTGATATTACTCATTATCTGTTCAGTCTTGGCAAACATCATCCACATACACCACAAAATTTAACACCAAATCCTTGAACATAACATACAACTTGAAGCCTGTCATCCCCTCACACAGTTCCTCACCTCCCTTACTACTCGTCATTCCAATAAAAAGGTGTCTTTTTTTTTTTCTTTTTGAAGATGAACCATCACAATCAAGGCGAAACTAGCAGCCACAACTTCAGAACACTATGTTACACTTTCTACCTGGCATTGTGCATCACTATCCTCAGGAGCTGAAAGTGTTGTCCTTCCCCACATACTTGCATTACCTTCCCCTGGGGAGTAGAGCAAGACACACGCCCATGTGAAGGCAAAAGTCATCATCAAATCGATGGACAACTTGATATCACTACAAAAAATGCAGCTCAGGTTCAACTGGGCATATGATGTATTAATGAATGAAAGATGAGGGAGCTTTGCAAAGAAAAGCTCTGGAGAATAAATGTGGAACAGTACTGATCACAAGAATTACCACCAAAAAAAAAGACTTATGATTGATTTTTTTTTTCAGTACACATGGATGGGGAGTGCATTAAGTACAAGCAAAATTTCAAAACATCAAGAACCTGCTCAATGTGCAACGCTCTGCAGTTGGGTTCAGTGACAGACGGTGCCCCAGTATTGCCATGTTTCTGGATTTAAAATGGCCCCATGATTGCCTGTGTGACATGACCTTAATAATACAAAGAACTTTGCACAGCATAGGCATATGTCCTACACTATTCTGAAATGAACAGCACCTGCAAAGTTATCATAGTAACAGTGAATAAGAATTGAAAACACCTTATTAGACTTCTCTCTGTGCACTTTGTATGACACACTTTTCAACTATGTTTTTTCTTTGTTCTGCCTAAAAGCCTCACAGTATATTAACTATCAGTCTGCCTGTTCTGTTCTTCTTCAATACTATCTCTTTGTTCATTTCCTTCTAGTTTGCTATCTGCAGTATTTTCATTTTTGCTGCTGTCACCATTTTCTTCGTTCTGCAAGACCTCAGCCCCTTGTTTCTCCCCAACTTCCATCCTGGTCGGGGTGTCACTGGTCAGGGTGTCACTACCTTCCTTTTCTCCATCTGCCAGCTGCTCCTCTTCCTCTTCTTCCTCCTCCTCCTCATCTCCCTCCTCCTCCTCCTCCCCCTCCATCTCCTCGCCATCATTATTTGGTCTGGATCTTGTTCTTGGAGATGCTGACCTCGACCGCTTCTTTTTGCTGTAGGGGTCGACCCTCCTCCTCCGTCTACGTGGTTTCTTGGGAGTGCTTGGAGCTACAGATGTACCATTTGCAGCAACAGCAGCTTTATCAGGAGCACCCTCCTCTTCAACCTTTCTTTCCACTGGAGAAGCCCCTTGAGAAGGAGGGCTAACAATTGGACTCTTCCTTTCTGCATTGGCAATCGTGGTGGTGCTGCCTTTTGGAGTTGAGACTGTGACGCCACTCTCTGCAACATGAGACACTGCAGTTGTGGGAGTTGACGATGAGTTTCCAGGAGAGGAGGCTACTTTTGTTGCAGTGGGTGATGTCGTTGATGAAGTTGTAACTGCTACTACCACTGCTGGAATTGGAACCGTTGTTGGTGCATCTGACGGTCTCTTGGGACAGCTAGAAATGTGCTTCTTGAGGCTTCTGAGGTAAACAAACTGGCGGGCACAGTAGGCACATTGATGATTCATGTTCCTCGGGGCCAAGTTGGGATTGGCATTCTTGTTGAAAAGTTTGTCTTTGTTGGGGCACAGTTTCATGTGCCTCTCCAACCCATTGATGAAATGAAATTGCTTGCCACACCCCTGACATGCATGCACATCATCAATGTTTGCACTTGCTCTTCTCCTAGTATGATTCAGGGGGTTGTACATTTTAAGTCCAGGCCTAGCTCTCTTGCGTTTCTGTGCTGCATCACTTTCGTCACTTTCATTGACCTTCTGCACCGCTTTCTTCTTGCTCCTCTTGGCAGCTTGCATCTTAAGTTTTCTAGCCCGTACATTTTTTTGCCTGGCTTCCTGCACCGCCTTCTTCTTCTCTACAGATTTCGGAGGGGTCTTAACAGGAGTTTTTGGCTTTGGTTTCGTTGCTGTGACAACTGATGCACATTCCATGATGTGCACATGCAAGTCTGCAGTGCTCCCAAAGACTCTGGCACACTTAGTGCAGCGATTGTTCGTGGCCATCTCATAATGACTGACATTTTTGTTGTCAGAGAGCGTGCTGAGGTAGCCAATCTCCCGCGCGTGGGCAAATGGGTGGTGCCTCTGGGGATTGCAGGGCACATCCTTCTTCCTGGTTGGCTGCTTCCGAGGGGAGGCCCCCTTGGCATCCTGATGAGCAGGTGCGCTGAAACGCCCAAACCTGGAGGGGCTAACCTTGCTCATTTCATGAGCGATGAGAGAGATTCTCTCTCTGGGCTCCGGTAGGATCGGTGGAGTTTGTATGGCTTTCGTGGGATCTGTGAAATTCTGCGGTCTGATCTCCTCTGGACCTCTCTCGGTGTAAGAGCATGCTTGGTCTGCATGCATGTCTGCCTGGTGTTGCTTCAGATTGGAGAGGTAGGCAAACTCCTGCTGACACTCCGAGCAGCAGAACATTTTTCCAACCCTGTGCAGGCCGTACCTGTGGGAGGCAAGCAGGTCCGTCGTTTCGAAGAGCTTCACGCAGAACTCACACTTGTATGGGAAGTCTTCCGCATGAGCCACCACATGCTGGGTAAGCAGCTTCATCGAGTCAAATGGGACCTCACACACATTGCATGTTATTGCGGCATCAAGAACAGAGAACTTAGTGGTTCTCTCCAGGTCCAGGGATTCCAGAGGATTGGCAAGTGTGGACGACTTCCAGCCAGTTGACTTCATGCGCGATGTGATGTTGATCTTTGTGATAGTCTTGACCTCCTGTGCTGGGACAGAGACTGTGATCTTAGGTCTCTTGGTTGACTGATAGGTGGGAATTTGGATCACAGGTCGGGAATGGCATGACAAATCTACAGGTTTCGATGGGTCAAAGACGATGGAAGAAGGATAGCCAACCTTCTGGGTGCCATCACTGCTTGATTTCTTCACCCTGAGGTCAAGAACTTCAACACAGTTCGATGAAGTGCCAGCAGAAGTTGAAGGCACTTCGGTTTTGTTGGAAGGGGGTTTGATGGGTATATACGGTCCCGGTTTGACATCACTCTGCCAAGGACAAATTATGCTGGGGACATCCTGGGGCTGTCTGGATGCAACTTGTTCAATTCTCTTGAAACCCTGCTGATGCCTCTTCACTGCCAAGCTCTTGCCTTGCTTCAGCGCTGCATGCAGCCTGGCTCTCATTCGCAGCTGGTCGACTTTGCTATCCTTGGCACCGATTTTCTTCTCAATCAGCATATTCTGGAGAACCGCCGTTGCATGCTTTCGCCTAATCATTCTGGTCATGCTGGCCAAATTTTTCATGTGCCCCTTTGTCTGTGCAGCACTGAACTTAGGCACTGTCAAGAGGCTTTCTTGTGAGACTGTTGGCTTGACCTCGATCTTTTCAGTTTTGACAGTTTGATTAACCACCTCATTTACTTCCTTTCTCATCATTTCTTCACTCTGATTGACACTAGCTGTCATGGGAGCACTGCTTTTCTTGCCAGCCTGAATGATGCCATGTCTCCTCCGTAGATGCCGATGAAGATTTGAGGAGGACACAAATTCAATGCCACACATGGTGCATGACGCCACCTTCTTCAGCATACCTTTCCTGCTGGTCACATTTCGTCTCTTTTGAGGCAGTTGTTCCACCTGCAGTAAGGTACCTCCACTAACCACCCCTGTGGATGAGGAAGCTACAAATGCTCTGGACTGAATAACTTGAACACTGCTTTTATCTAGCTTGGAGTCATTGACTACCTTGGCCGCTGCATCATTTGTGGGGTCACTTCTACTCTGACCCTGAAAAGCAGAGTCTGAAAGGCGAAGTTTTCCAGGAAGAATGTTCCCATTTGCCTCAAGCTTTGCACCTCCTTCACTTTTGCCTGGGATCTTCGTTCGGTGTGTGAGTCTGTGCTTGTTTAGGTCTCCCTCCGTCACAAACCTCCGGGGGCAATCAGAGCAGGTGAACAGCTCCTTGTTCATGTCTGCCTTGTGCCGCAGCAGGTGCTTGTCCCTCCATGTGGCGTACATGAATGACCTGTTGCACAATTCGCACATGAACATGCCCTTCTTCTGCTCCTTATTTGGTGACTTACTATCAGGCTTCACTCCCTGTGTGCTCTGATGGGAAACCTGATCTCCTGCTCTGCCTGCAGGCGATTTGCCATTCTCAGCAACAGGGCTCTTTTTCCTCTTCTTGATGTCACCTGGGCCGAGTCCTTTGCCCCATTTACTTGTGTTGACACCATCCACTGTGACTGTAGGGATGTGGTGCTTCAGCATCAGGTGTAACTTGAGGCCATTGGGGAAGCGACACTTCTTCGGGCAGAACATGCAGCCAAAGAGTTCTGACCCATCAGGCAAGACGCTGACGCAGTCTGGCCCTATCACGGCCTCAGTAATGCCATCTTTATTCACCCTCTTATCTGGCTGGTTGCTTTGGTACTTCTTATTTTCAAAGCCCAGAGGACGCTTCAAAGGAATCTTTTGTCCAACCCGGGCCTTCTTCTTGATGCCTGGCTGGGCTCTGATCTGCTTCTTGATGTCAGCACGACTCTTTTTGGGTCCTTTGTCGCCACTCTCAATGACAGCCAAGGAGGTGGTGTCTGGATCCACTTGGTCTCCACCCTCGGTCAGACTGGGTAGTAGATGGGCAGTTGCATCACTTGAAGATATGTCGGGAGCCTGAATCTGCACGTTGGTCTCTCCAATACCTGCCGCATCCCCTTCAGCCGTTATGGAGGCAAAGTTGGCAGCGTGATGTCCATTGGAAGGATAGATGGGTGAGATGAGTGGGGGCTCGGCTACTTTGTCATCAAGATCGTTCTCCATTGGCACATCTAAGTGGGCAGGCACTTTGGCCCGGTTCTCGGACTCTGTCGACATAGTGGAGTCCAGCTGAGACAAGGACATCTCTGGCATCTCCATCTTCTCAAGAATGGGCATCTGCCTGTCATCTCCTTCTGTACAAGGAACATAGACAGGGAAGACGTGATCAATGCAAGCAGGTAGCACAGGCAAATCCAGCTAGATATCAGCAATAAAAGCACAATAAAACAAGGTATGTGCATATTGACTCAGTTTTGTTGACTGGTTACATTTACTGAATCCATTTCAAATTTTTCTAGAAATGTTGCTATGGCGACTGGTATGCCTCCCCCACAATGTATGATTCTCCTAATAGGTCTATAGTACATATTGACAATGTGTGATGACAGTTTCATCTAGTTGGCAAAATATTAAAAACATGTTGTAACGTGTTGAGTATTCACTTTCCTTGAACTAGATTTAATTGGATGAATGGCTACACTTTCTAAGAGAACATTTTTGTTTTCCTCATGTGTTTTTTATTCTTTTGTCTTTTAATCTCGCCTTGTTTTGTTGACGTTTCCATTGTTTTTAAACTCACTTTTTGTACAATTTGGTCATATTCACATGTATTTTTATATATCTATATATTGAATCGGAAATAAAGATTGAATTGAACTGAACATGTATTTGGGGATTTGGCGACTTTCACTTGACTTTTGTTAACCCTTTTATATTTTGCATTGCATTAGGCAATTTCAAGGTATAGAGAAAAAGTGTAATTTCTGTCATAAATAGCAAATGCCTGGCCTTTGACCCTTGACCTTTGACACTATGACCTTAAAATTCTCAAGAGAATCACTGCCAGACAGAACATGCATAAATATTAGTTTCATGATACCTTCAGCCACTTCTGAGATATGGAGGAAGAAGTGAAATTTAGCACTTTCACTCGACTTTTTGGCCTTTGACCTTCTTGGCCAAAAAAAAAAAAAAGAAAAAAAAAACTTCCCAGAGAATCTCTGTTGGGTAATACATGTATACAAGTTTCAAGAAAAATCTTGCAGGCATTGCATAAATATGATGGAAAAAGTGAAATTTAATGAGTTGACCTTGACCTCTGAACCCCTGATCGTTGACCTCATAACCCCAAAATTCCCTAGATAATCACTGCCAGTCAGTACATGCATATGTACTATGTTCCATGAAGATACCTGGAACCATTTGCGAAATACTGAGAAAAAAAAATGAAATTTTAACATTTTCATTTGACCTTTGACCTTTGACCTCGTGACCAGAAACTCTCACTAGAGAATCTCAATTGGGTAATGCATGTATGAACTAAGTTTCAAGAAAATACATTTAGGCATTGCATAAATAAGGGGGAAATAGTGAAATTTTGAGCATTTGACCTTGACCTTTGACCTTGAGCATCTGGACCCAAAAGTTGATAGGCACAACTTCACCCTCTCATACATGTACACATGCCAAGTTTCATTAGGATACCTCAAACGGTTATTTAGTTATGCTGTCCACAAAATTGATTACGGACGGATGGACGGAAGGACGGACGGACGGGAGCGACGGACAACCCGAAAACATAATGCCTCCGGCGACACTTCGTGGCAGAGGCATAAAAATGTACTCTCATGGAATATGTCAAACTGTTCCTATGGAATTCTCTTCAGCATCTTCAATAAGGAATGATTAACAAGGGATGTAGCTGCAAGTGAAATCTTTAGACACATTCATTCATAAGATGAATAGATTGACGTTCTACCTGAAAATATGGGGGAAAAGAGTGAAAATCATGATAATAAATAGCATGTGGGATGTATCCCATTATGAAAAGTCACAACAACAAAAAACAGTGGTGTATTTCATGATCACATCACTTAGAAGCCAAAAATACACTTTGGAAGGTATCAAACAGCTTTAGCACATCAGTACATAGACATCTTGTCAAAAAAAAGATTGAGCAAGCCCTCCTTGTGAACAACTTTGGCATGTGCCTGGAAAATGTGAGCAGCATGTGTTATCATGCCAACCATGTAGAGTTGCATTGCCAATTTGGTGATTTTTTTTTTTTCATTCAGTTGCCAGTTTCATGTCTTTAACTCAAAACAAATAGTGTCATGTGGAGTTTCATGTAATTTGGAGAGGTTTTGCCCCAAGAGGACATTTTTTATCCACAAAATATCAATCCCACAGACCACCATGGAAAGCATTCATACGAGTTAGCATCTCAGTTTCCAATCTGTTATAGGAGGCGTGGCATGGCAGTTGTGCAAATAAGAAGAAAAATAAAGATATCTGGATATTCTATGATACATTTTGGGTAGATATACGCACCATACGAATAGTTCTTGCTGAAATAGGCAGCATGTCAACACAAATACTGTTAGTACACATTTGTGACAATACAGATGGGGGGGGGGGGGGGGAGAGACAAACAAAAACATGAACAACCTGAATGCTGTACACAGACATTACAGACAGATCCCAGTGAATGAGACTGAAGCACACCTGATTTTGTTGAATCCATATCTGCTGCCCCACTTGTCCCACTCTCTCCTGACGTATTGAGGGCGCCATCGCTCTCCTCCGTGTCTGTGCCCTCAGTCTTGGGTGGGATGTTCTTATACCAGCACATCAACTCTTCCCCTGGTAAAATCGCCTGCATTTGGTAGAATGAAGAACAAAGATGCGAGAAAAGCTTTTAAAGTAAAACTAGAGAAGCACTCTGAGAGCGCAGACCTCCACCAAGCATGCAGCTCATTTCCACCACTGATCTTGTTCTTCCATATAGAGATATCAGTGATTTCCACCCATACGTACATACCATTGTGTGCTGAGAGTCGCCCATTTGCCAATGAAGCCTTTATGTCATAAACCCTCAGCTGCACAGCGCGCCTTGCCCTAGGAGAAACTAGAGCACGCACTTAAGTGCGCGCATGCAAACCTCAAATACGCGCAGCCTGAACTCCCAAGTTTGTTGACCCTACCTGCCAAAATATCAAAAATCCTTCATAAATTCCCCAAAAATTCTCGGATCACTACCAAAAGTTAATCGTTTGTTACTTGTGTCATTCTCAACTTTTCCTGCAAGTTTCATCCCAATCCGTTAACTACTTTTTGAGTTATTTTGCACACGGACAAACACACAAAGCAACGGTAACGAAAACATAACCTCCTCCCTTGGCGGAGGTAATAATGATAATGCATCAAAGCAAAAGGGGGCATCTTCACTGCAGAATAGTAGCCTGGACACACTCAGAAAAAAATTGCATGGCTCACCTCTATGATATCATCTTTAGTGGTTACCACTGGTGACCCATTTGTTTGCAAACTGGTCGTGTGAGGGTTAATCACTATGACATCCTTCAAGCTTGCAGTATTGTTCCTGACTGGTGGCAGGCTTTCATGCCACTTTTGAGGTAGGTTTGTAGGATCAAAGTGGGACACATTCACACATCACATGAAAGCTTTGGGAATTCACCAAAATAACAAAATCATGAAATCCCTGATGATCAGCAATATCACCAGGCTTTTAGAGTCATGCATTACGTATGCCAAAATTGGGTAACATCAACCCAACTTAGTACGTCGCTTGAATTGTTAAAAGAGGGACCTCTGTTCTTAATCATGTCTTCCATTCTTTCCCACATGAGTACAAATATAAAGGGTCAGGAAAGGTGGGGGTAAAGGGAGACAGGGAAAAGATTGGAAGGACTTCATGTGAAGGCCAAATTAAAGAGCATCAAGGCATAATTTGACAAGAGAGTGAATCTGCTTGCTGCAAACTTGAAGAGTCCCATCGTGGATGTTCATTTTTCAGTGAGTGAATTTAAGGATCTTCATTCTGTTGATGTCTAGGTCTTCTGTACAGGTAAGGGATTGGAGGGAGGGAAGGTTTGATAATGATAGGCTGATGATTTTTATGTCACAGTGACACCACCACCTATCCCATGGAGAACAAGGAGAATCTTCCAGCTATACGAACCCGAAGGGTGCGGTAGTAAATGTTCCGCTTGTACTGGGTTGCGATCATGTTCTGCTCGTCATAGCTGCGTGCGCTCTTCACATAGCGCATCCAGTTGGCCTTTGTCGGGTCCGATGCATCGATGCTGTACAGCCGCACCCCCTTTGGTCCTCGAATCTTAACAGTACAAAAGAACAACAAAATGGTGGATTAAGATATTCCAAGAGCAGTTTCCTGGTATGATACATTAACCTTTCATCATGATACAAGTTTCCATTTATTATTACAGAAAATCCTATCCAACTATCAAAGTCTGAAAAGCTGACAAAAGCTACAATTGATGCATACCATGTATTACGCAACTGAAATATACTGTCCAAAATCACCATAAGAGGTTAATCATTTGTGTGACTGTCTGAACTTGCCAAGCTCTTTAATCTGCATTTTTTTTGACCTGGTTGTAAAGGGTGCGAGGCCATTCGGGGGGATTCATGAAGCTGTTCTTAAAGTTACGAAAGACTTACCCCGTCGAGGACAAGTCCCGAGTGTACTCGGACAAGGGTCTATGGGAAATGTGTGTTGTAGAGAATTCAGTCCATCCTCAAAGGGTTAAGAACTTTACTGGTGATTAGTTCGTGCTGAATTACAGTTCAACCTCTCGTATCCGGACAAGTCGGGAACGGGGCTCATCCGGATAAGGGATTTGGCCGGATACGGGAGACTCAATGCTTTATACATGTACATATACATACACATGTACTGATGAAGCCCATTGTAGTACCACATGTAGTAATGTGTATACTGCAACCTTTTCATTGTTACATTTGGGGATGTTTCGGGATGTTGAAATGTCTGAAGGTAAGCAATTTGGAAGGAAATTTGATGCAATGTATGTTAATCATATTGGAAGTAATGTGTAATTCGTGTGTGTTTGGGTAGGAGTTCTCAAGGAGTTGGGAATCCCCCTTTCTTCCCGTAATTATTAAAAAAATATCACGGCGAGATTGCGTCCGGATAATAGAGAGATCCGGATAAAGGGAGGCCGGATAATAGAGGTTCAACTGTATTGAAATTCTGATAAGTATAGCACATCAGCACTGATCACCAGTCATTGGTAAGTCGTTCGTTACTTTATGAGCAGCTTTTTGAAACACCCCAGGTGTAGTACGTAGTGAACCTCAGCCCAACATGGAGGTCATGGTGACACAATAGGGATAAGGGGGATTGCGTAATATCTATAGATTCATTGTCAAAAGTTTCCAAACATTTGTGCCACATTGGCAAAGAAAGCACAGTATTAGGGTTAAACAGCAGCATGACCAATCCCTGGAAACTGTACTGAGCAGACTTCTCACTGACAGTAACAAAGATGAGACCAATACTTTACAGCTAAATCAAAGACCAGACAAACTAACACACAGCTTGTGAAAGAGAACATTACACAGTGCTTCAAAACCTCAGTCCAATCTATCAGGTCCATTTTAGTGTGGTTGTCATAGAATTCTGGTTCCTTACTCTTCATAGCCCTATTCAAAGGTGGCAATTTTCACACGGTTAATCTTGCACACAATGCAATTGGATAAAAATTGCTTGTTCCTAATTTTACAGAGTGCTGACACTCTTCCAGTTATAATATCAATTAATTAATTTGCTTGTTTCCAATTAAGCTGAGTGCGGACACTCTGCTAGCAATGATAGCAATCAATGTTAATGTAAGATGAAAGGAATATGTGCACATTTTATATGTTTGTGCTGGTATCAAACGAGGCAATTTTTATCTGATCTGCATAATGCTTGCTCTGCATGAGAAATCTTGTATGGCACATGAACTCATAAAATGAATCAACAGCTCACAGCTTGAGATTACATCAAGTTTTGTAGATATTGTTCAATGCTGTATGCTTTTTCTCTCTCCATGTGCTATATCAGTAATTTGGTATTCATTGTATTCGCATTACATGGATGAGATCAATGCACTTTACATTTACAAGTCATTGTCACGCCACTCACACACTCACAGCACAATTTAATGTGCTCCCTAGGGGGAGCACTACATGACAGGGAAAAGCTAATTCCATCAACAATGACATTTTTAAGCTTTCTACCCATCACTCTTCTTTACATCTGTTTAGAGAGGAGCACTGAAGATAGATAAAATGGTTGGCTGAAGGCCACCAGTGCCACAGCGGGGTTTGAACCCTACACCCTCTGACTCACAGAGTAGCATGCCCAATCCAGCAGACTACAACGCCTCTCATGGGAATGTCCATTTAAAGGCAGCCGGTCGTCGCAGGCGATTCGCAGCTCAGTAGAAAAGCACGACAAGCTGCTCCTCCCGTTATTGTACCCCCGTACGTACCGAATACCGAACACGACGCTACGCAGCGCACCAGCGAAAACCTGATGGGGCACGAGCGCCGCGCGAGCTGTCCACTGTAATTTCAACATGGACGCCCGAATACCTACCGAATGGGGCCGAATGGGTGCATGCACAAAACCGCACAACAGCCATGCGCATGAAAATCTCTCCCGGTCCGCGACACAACAGGTAGTGAGAGCTGTAGGGTGTACGTACGTACGTATCTGGCTCCAGTCTCTGTTTATATGCACTATGGTGCCAATTTCAGCAATCTAGGCAATAATATTTAAAAATGTCTGAAAATATTATATAACGATATCATAAATTATTCATATATTACGTTGTTTGATATTTGGTATTTATAAATATGCTTTGATGAGGAAATATTAAAACTCTAAGCTTCATGTATAGCAAGTTGCAATGCATATGGCCATATGGCAGGTTGTTATGATCTCATCGTGCAATGTTGTCTGCTGCGTCAGCTGCATGTGTTATACGTACAGCTTACAGTACGTTGGGCCGGATCGTAACATAACAAAGTTGATAGAAAGTCGTCGGTACCGGTATGTCAGTATCAATATTGTGTGTGGTATGCGAGTACTGTTTGCAATAAAAAGTGCTGTACTGTTTCGGCTTAGCCTTGGCTTTGGTTTAGTAATGAAACCTCACAATGGAGATCAAACAGCCGTCCAACTCGAGGCAACGTATCTACTTGTTTGACGCTATCGACGAGTGCATGGAGAACGCAGAGAGACGTGTTCTTAGCTGGAGGACAAGTAAGAGACCAGAGGGGGAGGCTTCAGCGTCAGCGTGCCGATGAAAATTTAGCTTTCCACTTGCTGGAGTTGCATGAACAGTTTTGCAGGAATTTTTATTTAGAATGTGCAAATTCGTGTTACGACATGCACGGTGGAATTGTGTTGCCACGGCTTACGCCAATCAAGCAACCCCAGCTGGCCAAGTCAACAACTTCAAGGAATCCAGATCCAGATGATGTGTAAGTAGAAGTCTACACATGAATCAGTGATTGAAGTGGAATGACTTTTTCTAATCTAGTATCAGTAACTTTAGGGCATTTGCGTTTGATCGACAAGTAGGCCTATTTTTCTATGTGTAATTCCGCGTTCTCATTTATGTCAAATTATGATAATGCCGTAATTGAAATGACATTTGCTGGGTCAGTTTAATGTCACTAGTCCCATTAAATGAGAAGTTTTTCATATCAATCATGTTATGCAAATTCCCCAAGAATATGATTTAGGATTTGCAAATAAATTAAAAAAAAATGAATAGATCTATCGCAAGCTCCATCATACATGTAGTCTAACCCAATAGATCTGGTAGAACTCTAACGTTTAAACAGGGGAACTAAAGGTTCAAAGATGATAGATCTAATAGATTCTAGTTTAGGCCCTACTTCGACTTGAAGGTATGTCGGTTGGTGCACGGTCCCTTCTATCACGGCCATAGCCCGACCAGACACTGTTACGCTATGCGGAAACTCGACGTACCATGTACAGCGACTGGGCTGTGTATAGTTATCACGGCCACAGTTACACTGTGCAGTGCAACTGTGGCCGTTGGCCCTGCACGGGCACAGTCGCTTCCGGTCCCCGTCCTGAATTTACACACGCCAGGGCAAGTATGGTTGGACCTACTTCTAATCGACCGCCTAATGTTTATCTGCTTGATAAGAATATGTAACACTGAAATTCACGTAAAAAAACTTGACCTACGTGATTGAGAAAATCCAGCTCTATCAAATGCCGTTGTTCCGTTTTCGATTCGAAGTTTCAGTGCAAAAATATCGCCGACGAACTTGCGTGGCCTCGTTTCAGCTCCCCGCGGTAAATCGCGTTAATAGGATCGACCGCTGTTTTTGCATTGACAATGCACGCAAACCGAGTTGTATTGAACACCGTGTTGTACGAAGCTTTTTAGAAGCCTTTTAGAAACTTCCATAGACGTTACATTGTGCTATTGTGCTATTGCGGTGAAAATATTCATTCGAAATTTTGTCCTTGATTAAAACCATTAATGAACAATGAATTATCGCGTTTTCCCACACCATCCTCATCTACATTCAAAGCCAATCCATTTTTATGTGCTTTGCGCGCAGAGAAGTGCGTACTAAGTGTTCAGTGCGCGAATTATACGCGGTCGGTTTCAATAAGGGTGGTCGATATGTAGTAGGGCTACACAAGACACAGGGTCTCCGACCCAATCGTCCGCGTTCAGAATGGACAACTCGGCGGTAATATCCGCTACCCATGACGATGTGTCATCGTCCATGATGGCCACCCTACCTATATATAATCTGATCTGACGATTACAGTGTAGTTAACGACTGACGACGATCGACGGTGCGATGAAGAGAAGGCGTACATTGTAGTCGTACAAGTATAGGCAGCTAGCTACTATAGCTCATGCGAACATTGCATCACACAGTACCGTACCATACATTCAATTCACATTACACAAAACGTACTCCCCGCGCTCAGATCAATCAAGCGAGCAAACGAGATACTATAGCGCGATACATTGCTTTAGGGATGTCTTGCGCACACACACATTTCGCTTCGTAGCAACTTCGGAAGCGAGTTTACGTGCTGCCGCCCGCGGCTGAAATATGTCCATGTATCCTCGCGACTGGGTGTCTTTAACCCTCTCTGTGCCACGAACTTTGGACAGCATGAGCAGTGCTATGAGGTTTTCTGTTCTAATCGGCACTTTAATAAAGCATGCAAAGGGTTAAAAGTGCACTGACCTCCCAAGAGTAGGTGTCATCGGACACTTCGTTACAGTCTTTCTTCTCTCCGGCGAATGGGCCATAGGTACGCCCTTTCCGGACAGTTTTCTTTGCCCACACACCTGGAAGAAATCGAGGAAAGTATGAATATGAATAATAATTAGTGTATGACAGGATCTTCGTTAAAATGAATTAATCTTTCTTGCGGATCTCCAACCCCCTATAGATAGAACTACTATTTTTCAACTACTACAACAAAAATAACCTTTCACAACACATTCTAACATAAGTCTTTACATTTTAAAAAAATACATATTTGCATAGAATCATTACATTACATACTTATTCACATCTTTACTTATGATACAGACTGTTTCAGTCACCAAATAGCTTTCACAAAAATAAGCCAAAACAGCATTGTTTTTACAATTTCTGTTACGACCACCAGCCTAACTTGGCCTGCAGAACCCACTCAAGAACCCGAGTCACCACAAACTCACCGATTAATGTTGGCTCCATATCCGACTGGCGCAGCTCCAGCTCAGAGGGCGTCTTGATGCCCTCTGCCACTGTCTCCAGCATGGTGCTGCCTTGGCTAGGGTGGATGCGATTGTCATAGAAACTCACAGGCTAAACATCTGTTTCCTGGAATTTAATATAGAAACAAAATGGAAGGATAGGATCTAAAGACTGCAGGTAATCTGTTGCTGAGAGCATGTTCGCTTTAGTGTCAGTATATGTACACTTGTATGTTGACTGGATACACTTGCACTATTGTTTATTCACTGGGAATAAGTACAAATGTAGGCATGACAGTGATTTGATGGTGAAATTCAGTCTAACCCTTTTTGTGCTTAGAGTGCCAACTGGGTCAGAAAACCAAAAGCTTTGTACATACAGTTGTACTGTCCAAATTCCCTGACACAGAAAAGGTTAAAGCTGTTTTACTGAAAGAGATGATCAAACAGTACATAAATATGCCAATTCCCTAGACACACTGCCATGGTAACTTTGAACATAAATACCAGGCCCTTCCCCTTTTCTATTCCGTCTAACACCTTTGACAGCGACAGCAAGATGTGAGCCTAAAATTTTAATGAAGTACAAAAGTGTTCTCACCCTCTAATCTTAGGGTGATGCATTAACAAAGCTCCAACCACAGGCCCTGAATGCTTCATCATACACAGGGAGGTCTTTAAAGAAGACTAGCACTCAAGATAAAGGTAAGGAGATGTACATGTCTATATATCTACATAACTTTCTTTACTCTGAGATGAAAGGAGCAAATAAAAAGAGCTGTATGAGCAGTAACAAGAGCACTCTAGAAGTGGTAGGGGGAGTGTGTTACATTATGTACAAGTTCGAAGTTCCCATGTGCGCCATGGTTATTAAACATAACAGTAACCCACTTCATGTACGGTCTCAGAGGGCTGTGGACTCTCTGTATAATTAGCAGACTCAAAGGGGCATAGGTTGAAGTACTTTGAGAGTGCTGCTGTGCTGGTATTACAATGTATACGTATATAAATGGGAAAAATGTACCACATGCCCAAAAGTGAGTTTTGGTAGCGGGTTTGTAGCAACTTGCTACATACACTACACATTCAGCTTATTAAATGCTGATGATGTGATTTTTGCCTAGCACAGAAGATCCATAATGTGTTTTTCTTGTAAAGCAAGTGCAAAAGTATTTTTAAAACCATTCTTTGAAACTGCATGTAACATTTCTTGGCATTTACTGTATGGACAACATTGAAATTTCAAAATGTTATTCCCAATGTGCAAACCATTGCCCAGTAAGACCTGATGTAATGTCAAATGACCTTCCCAAGATCTTTAAAGCACTTCCAACTTTACATAAAACACTTTATCAAATACTAGGAGCAATTGTCAGCATTTACGTCAACTTTCACTGAATCCTCCATTTGACAAGTACTGATACAGTTAAGACATTCTGCAAATTTGTGTCAATTTAAGTGATTATCAAGGGGGGAAGTATTTCTAATGCATCCAGAGGAAAATCAAAGAATATAAAGTCTAGAAAACTTTATCTAGGTCATGAAACCCTTTGTTGTCCAGTTATTTCAAAGTTTATTTACTCCAAAGTAGCTGGTATGTTACATGTCCTATCTCCTTTAGAGGCCTAAGCTTTTATGAAATGTGGTCAAAATGGCAAGAAAGGTAATGTCCTCATTCAGTTTCAGGAAAATCTATCCTTAAACAATATGTTGGTCATGCGCAAAGACTTTTTCTCACTGCTGATGACGACTGATAATGGAGTCATGACTGCACAGCACACACTACTGCTCATTCCAGCAGACACTCCCAACACATAAAAAGGCATTATCAAAAGGACGGGCATCAGGGAAAACATACTCTTGACAACAGTGTTCTGGTTTTCATTTCCGACTGACAACGGTAGCCTGTTCCGTAGGTCGGGGCCAGGGCCGGTATGGAAGCAGAGCAGTTGCATGATATAGGCTCCAGTTGCTATTTAAGTACTAGTATTTACCGCCCCCCCCCCCCCACCCCCTTCTTTCCCAGTACAATGTATTTGTCACGTTATACTCATGTTGTCTCCTACTTATGTTGTTTATCTTCCAGTACTGGATACATGATTGATGTGAATCCAAGAGGATTAGGCCCTATGAAGGAAGCCATACGCACACACTCCATTATCTTCTGTGGGTATACGTCTATTGTTCTCTGAAGCCACAATAAACAAACACTGGTGGTACCATGTAAAATATAACATACTTCAAACAAAGGGTGAGAAGTTGAAGACAGCCATTCAAACATGTATCTCATGTATCTATAGCTAGATTAACAGTGGGAGGAGCATCTTACCAGCTTCATCCTAAACCATGCATGTTGATCAGCCTCCACATCACTTTTTTTTTTTATGAGCACCTCTCGTCCCCGCTGGGTCCCCCACCCCTAAAATCAAACAGACATATATAATATACACACACACATACACACACAAACAACTCACATACAATGTATCCTCCCTCATACACACACTTCCCCTCCATCTCTCTTCCTACCCCCCCCCCCCCCCCCTCTTGATCTTCCTCTCTCACTCTCTCTACCTGACTCTTGTACAGTCAAGGAGGAAACAGCTACAGGTGAAGTCGCTTGGGATATCTGGGGGGGGGGAGGGCAGAAGAAGACAGAAACCATATACTTCATACACCAATCCCAGTTATGGCCGCCTCTCACCCCCCCCCCCCCCCCCCAACCACCACCCCCATCCTGCCACGGCTCTAGCCAGTTGGGCGAGGCAGGCTGCGTGTGCGAGTGAGTCATGGGTGAGACGTTGGGTGACGTATGACTGCACATCGAGGCATGGATACACTAAACCTCCTCTTTGCATCACCGTACTCCACTGCTCACATACAGCATCTGTATATCTCCATCTAGAGAAGAGCACAACTCGCCAGAAAACTTGGCACGCTTAAACTGACTGGCCTTGCAGCGTTTTATAATTCCAATCTTCAGCCTCTCTGCTTCAATCACAAATATCCAATCATCCCAACTCTTTTTTTTCTTGGTTTGCTTTGTATTTGTCACATAATTCATCTTCTGATTTTGTGAGCATTGCAAAAGAAAGACCTGTATACACTTGCCCAATTGCCCTGGGCAAGTGGACTTTTTTTTGAGGCAAGTAACATTCATGTTCGGGCAAGTGTTCTGCAACAAGTTGAAAATCTTTTTGCCCGACCAAGCAAGTGGTTTTGAATTAAAAAAAAAAAAACAAACAAACAAAGTTACGTAGCACCCTGAAAAGTTCTTCGGGAAGCCAAGCACTTTGGGCACTTTTGATCAACATTCAATGCAGTAGACAATTCATGCATCAGATAAAACCCCACATTGTACAATCATATTTTGTGTTAAATGTCTGTGTCAAAATACTCAAGTAGATCAAATCAGTTGGTGCCGAGAAGTCTATACCATTATTATCTTTGCACCTCTTTGAAAGGACGATGACCTCTGGAAATTGAATGCACCCTATCATCCTGAAAAATATCAGTTAAATCAACATCACTGAAAGAATTATTTCAAAAGTAAAGAAAAATAAGAAGAAGAAAAATAATAAGAAAATAAAAAATTAGGTTGAAGACAAACACTACAAAAAGGGATCTCAAGCTTCTATACATAGTCGGACAAAAATGGTGAGCAATGTACCATGAAATGTCATGAGCCTATGAATAGCTCAAACTACTGTGAAAGCCACAAGCAGCAGCACAGTCACATCCAGTTTTTTGCTGTTGTTTTTTTAAATATGCTTCATTTGTTTTGTCCATGGAAGGTCACTCCCGTCACTCTTTGGCAGCTTTCACTATTTTCGGTTGCCATTTTCATGTCACTAATTCCGTTTCTTTCTACTTGATGCAGAATATACCACTTGTGACTACAATACAATGAAAGTGTAGAATCACCAAACTTTTGGTCTTAATGGGGTGTACGACACAAAGATGTTGTATTATGAGTCATTGCTTATATTTGATCCTTAAAACTCATCAAAAATCAATCCCAAACAGGCACTCCTCTATGAAACACTTTTTAGTACCATAAAGCAAGAAACGTTTGCAGCATGGAATTTTGCCAATTAGAGCCGATGGCCTTTTTCGCAGCCTGAACTTTGTGCAGATACCACTGGCATCTAATGCATTAAGGTAGATACAATGTAAGAGCAGATGTAGACATGCATTTTAATTTTGCGAATGTGGGCACTAGTGAAATTCGTGAAATTAAAATGTACACTAACATTTCTGGTTTTACAGTACGGTATCCCTCAATTGGCACTTAAAGATAATAAAAAGTTTTGGTACCTCAAAAGTTTCCCTGAATTTCCGTGTTTCAGGTTAAAGTACCTTTCATATAACTAACACTGTGAGACTTACTCGCCCCAAAGTGCTCTCATTTCTTAGTAATCATGCAATTAACTGCGACCAGCAGCCCCATACGCATAGCGTAATGGGGCTTCGCATTGTACCATTCAGGATCATGACAGATTTAGTATCGCGGGTAAATATCAACTTAAAATCCAAAAAATTCTTCAATTTGAAGACTTACAAATTAAGTTGAAGTCTTGAAAACAGGCTTCGGGCAACGTTTGGTTCTGCCAATAATCCCTTTCTGTTCGAATTGATGACTGAATGTGACTCTGTTGAGAGGACCTTGGGAGAGCTACATACACTGATTACTACGGCCAGTGCATACGCACACATCACATGCGAACAAATTTCAAATCCATGAACGGATAAGATGTTTGTGTGCGCATGCGCTGGCCGTCAATTCAGTGTAGCTCTCCCAAGGTCCTCTCGACCGAGTCACATTCAGTCATCAATTCGAACAGAAAGGGACTATTGACAAAACCAAACGTTGCCCGAAGCCTGTTTTCAATACTTCAACTTAACTGGTAAGTCTTCAAATTGAAGAAATTTTTGGATTGTAAGTTGATATTTACCCGCGATACTAAATCTGTCATAATCCTGTAAGCTACAATGCGAAGCCCCATTTAGCTATGCGTATGGGGCTGCTGGTCGCAGTTAGCTACTCAGTATGCGTATGGGGCTGCACGCTGCTGGTCGCAGTTATCATGCAATAATGGTTTCGTACAATACGTGTACTAACTACCTCGCCGCCGTACGGCGGCTCTGGTACGAAACCATTATTGCATGATTACTAAGACATGAGAGCACTTTGGAGCGGGTAAGTCTCAGTGTTAGTTATATGAAAGGTACTTTAACCTGAAACACAAACTAAGACAAGGAAATTCCGGGAAACTTTTGAGGTAATACCAAAACTTTATATTATCTTTAAAAGTTGCTTGCCTTCTCTATTCAATGAAGGAAACAGTGAATTAATTCACACTACAGGGCCATTTTCACTGGGATAGAAAAATCATACTAGAAATTCTGCAAAGTTCTTGTGAGAGTTAATACCAGAAACACACTCATTTTACAGTTGCATCTCCCACCCCCCCCCCACCCCCCCCCCCCCACCCCACACACACACACTCATACACACACAGAAACAACTACACTGTAGTGGGAGGGGTTCAGGCCATTATAGGCCTAAAACATGTATGTACCATAAAAGGAAGGGGGAGGGGAAACAGATGACATGAAAATTACAATGAAACAAAAAACAGATGCACACACACCAAAATGTGGGCTCAGTAAACCATGCCTTGTTGACACTCGTATGCGATAGCTCAAATTTGCACTCAGAGAGTAAATACAGGTTGGTGTAAAAATGTATGGGTGATTGAGTGAACTGTTAATGGCTGACACCCTCAAAGAGTGGGTAAGAGTATAATCTGCAATCGGCAAACACCACTGTCATACCATTTTGTAAACATTCGCCTCTCTGTGTGAAAAGCTGTGGTTTTAAAACATAAATCTGCGACATCACAGCGGTACATCCGTGTCAAGTTGCAGAGCACTGGTGAAGTTTCATTCCTACACACAGATCGAAACAAAACACCTTTTTGCACATATATGCATCGTATCGTACATTGTATGTGTATGTATGACAAAGGAAATGGAGTGTGTTTATTCAAGCCATTAAAACCATTCTGTGATGCATTGGCATCCACACTTTTCAAAGCTCATTCTACCGCATGTGTCATGCCTCGTTTATTCTGAAGCCACCATAACCTAATTTCCCACAGAATATGATAGCTAAACCATATAACGACTTCTACAAGCAAATTAGGTCTACATGTAGGCCCACATGTCCAATTCAGACCTCAGGGCATCAAAATATACTTCTTCAAAATGTCCAATTTGAACAGCTGAATGGACAAGGGCAAACTACTTTTGACAGGCAAGTGCTCCCTTCTTTTCACTTGCCTGTGCAATGCATGCCCAGGGCAAGTGACCAAGGGACTTTTAACACCTGGGAATTGTAAGATTTCCTCAGGCTATAATCATAGTATCACACATTCCACCAAGAAAATCACTCGCAGGATACCACAACCTAGATTCAAAATTTGTACTTGGCATGGTACAAAGCTCTCAATAGGCTGGTGCACACAGACAAAATTAGCAGGATTTCGATCGCCATCCAGATACCAAGATTTTTTACATTTATTCAGATGGGCAGAAATACGTACAAACCAATCTCTCAACTTGCCCAACGCGCTATTTCGTTGACAAAACTGCACATCAATACATGTACCTGAACTGTACCGAAATGATGACCCTTGCCCTTGTGTTCACACCCTGCTGTGATGTATGAATGATGGAGTCATGGTATACAAAATCTTGACATTATTAACTTGACATTTATTGCTCAAGCATTCAGCATGCAGTGCAAATTATCATAATAAATAATCAATCGCAATAATTCCAAAATAGTTGCAAGATTTTTTGCAATTCGGATCGGGATGCTCATCGCGCTATTGAGTGAGATTTTTATGTCTTAAAATGGCAAAAAAGGCAGAAATCGTAAGACATGAATGTGACACAAATCTAAAGATATGGATCCCACTAATTTGCATCAGTGTGAATGCACTATTACACAAGGTAAGACCCCAAGCAAACTGTAACAAGGCTAGGTGAAAATGTTACCAAAAAAACAAAACAAAACCAGAGCTGATTATGCCAAATATTCCTGTGTCAGAAACACTGTCAGCCAGGCTACTTGGAAATGAAGAATACTTAATGCCTATCAAACAGTACATTTCACTTTTTGTTTGTGTGCTTTGTGACTAACAGCGTAGTGGTAAAGTTTCATTAGACATTATTATACAGATTGTGGGGGGGTGGGGGTAGGGGTAGGTAGTGTGTGGATAAACTTGTAGTCAAGCACCGCAGACAAGTGGGTAGTTATAATATTATCACACTGTCTGTGCCCAACGGTTGAACCTACGAACACTCTAGGACTTGCCCCACTTGACTCTTGCTCTGACAGATGGTCTAAAAATAAAACGAGAGAGCTCTTCTGGATGTAAGCAGCACCCAACCCTCTGACAGTTCCATCTTCCCAAAGGACAAGTTCAACAAGTTTTAAGTTTCTGCACAGTCCCTCCTGGATGAGAAGACTACTACAGTGTATGATGTCACATGCACACAACAATATGGAAAATGAAAAGAGAATTTCATAAAAAATTTACTTTTTGAATAAAGTACACATATCTTCGACTTGTTACTGACGTATAACGGGTAATATTATTCCCCCTGCCTTCTGAAAGATAGGAGTGTTCTTTTGTTATGCGCGAAAAGGGAATATATGTTGAATTTTCTTAATTCTTTCATTATATTGTTGTACTCATGTGACATCACAAGCTATAGTAGTCTTCTCATCTAGCCGTAACTGAGCAGAAAGTTCAAAAATTCAGAACTTATCAACGGATTGTCCGATTTTCCTCAAACTCTCACTCATGTGTTCTACTAATATTGCTGCATTCACTCAACCCAAATGTCTATGAAGGTGAACTTGTTCTTTAAAGCTACCCCCCCCCCTTAACCCACTCCATACAAGAAACCTGGTGACCTGTATGCTAAGTCTATGGACATTTCAGAATTCAGTATGGAATGGGTTAACCTTCTTTGTAATTCTAGTCTTCTCAAATAATATAATGCTTCCAAAGCACAAGTACAAACAGTTTTGGTGAACATGCATATTTGGTTACAAAGTGTTTTTTCTATGAAAAATTACCATAAAATTTGCTCCAGATGATTCATTATGGGACACAATAATTAATGTTTAGATAGGTAGGGAGATCAAAGGATCCAATGCTGAAACTCAAGACTTGCCATTGTTGCAAAACTGAAAGGAATACTTTTTTTTTTCTTCTTCTTCTTCTTTTCCTTCTCCTTCATTTTCTTCTCTCTTTCTAGTGGCAGATACTATGCAAAGTGTTGACATATCATGGTATCACGTAGTTGAGATTCAGACTGCAACTTCATGTGGTACATGTCTGAGTAACAGGTGAAAGTTCCCACGCTTCACACTTGAAGCACAGCCTTGAAAGTCTTAAGAATATCTTTCCTGTACTTTGCACAAATGGCAAAACATCTGACAAGTTGAAGTTAATTGGATACCAACCTCTTTACCCAGCCTCTTTGTTGTTGTCTCTGTTTTTGCAAAACTAAAGGTCCATCTCACTGGAAGAGATGTTGCTGCAACTCATGCAGCTCTAAAGACCAAGAAATGGCTTGCGCTCTCACCAAGAGGGCAAGATATCTCCAAACAAGTTGGCAACTTTAATTATTTGACCGGAAGTGGCGGGAATGTCACTGCATCATTTCTGGGACATCTCAAAGATGTCTTCTCAGTTGCAAAGATGTCTCTGCAACATCTCCACATCATCGCCTGCAGGGAGCCATGGGTCTCCGCAAGGTCATGGACAAAATTAGTCTCAGCAGGGAGGTGGAGGCGAGTCCCCTCCCCGGTCTCAGCAACTTTGCTGCCAACTAAGGAGACATCACAGAGACAGCACAGAGGAGGCTTCAAGATGAGTTGGAGACTGGAAAAAGTCTCCCAAAAAATCAAGCATATACTGTAAAACATGATATATATTCGCGGCATGAATTTTTTGCGAATTGGAGCCGACGGCCTTTTTTGCAGCATGATATTTTCACGAACTGCCACTGGCATTCAATGCATACAGCGTAGACAAGGACTTTCGCGTTCATTTTAATTTCGCGAATCTTGGCGCTCGCGAAATTCGCGAAATTAAAATGCACGCAAACATTCCTCGTTTTACAGTATTCAATTCTCTCGGCACTCCCTACAGACCAGGTTAGTCTCCAGGAGATGTCTCCACGACCAGCAAGACTCCAGTTGGCCACCTCGTTTCCAAGCCCATGATACCCACTGAAAACACCTCTATGATGGGCGCACACATTCACAGAAACTCAAAACTGTAAGAAGAAACTCCCCAGGATGCATAATATCTCCTCCACAACTTATTATGAGCATAATTAGATTAAGATAACTCAATATTAAACTCCATAATCAAATTTTTGGCTGTTAACCCTGATAGTCAAATTGGTGGTTTGAATCAAGTTTGATGGTGCAATGTGTTCTAATACGGTGTAACAATGTTCCTCAGTTCAAGATGACACAATGGGGATTAGGAGAATATCTAGATAGGTTTCTGCTCATTGACAATTTAGTTTACTTCTATACCTGTGCAAATTGGCAAACATAGCACTTAATCATGCATTGCCAATTGGTGAATGAAGTGCAGTACGGGTTAGATTTATGAGCAGAATTTTAACAGCATACAATACCAACCTCCTTTCTGCATTTCACTGTTAAATATTTCAACAGATTTGAGGAGTTGTTTATTGAGAAATTTGCTTTATATGGAGTTTGACATTTTGAAGTGACCTATATTCTTTAAGAACCTAATCTTCTGTTTACCAAACCATATCTTTAAAAAAAAAAAAAAAAAAAAAAAACTCTATAAAGCCGTTTTTTCTAAAAACGTTGTTCGTCTCATGGCCAGCTTATTTCCAGTTTGAACTGACATAAAATGGGACAAACTACACTATTTATAACTCCTAGGAACACCTTAAAATCTGGATACTTCAAAGCAACAAATCAACAATGAAAATAAAAAATCAATATCACGGCTCCATTTCATAAAAGTTGTGATGAAAGCAACTATGGCTGAAGTGACAAATGGCATGGCAATGACAAGAATGCAGTTTCCTGATTGGTTGTTGCTACAGAATGTTGTTATGATTGCATTAATTCCAGCAAGAGTGACTATTTGATATCTTTCATGAACTGGGACCCTGATGACTTTGACATGGTACTGTATATAATATATGTAGAAATTTTCGCGGTACAAAGTGTATGTCATTAATTTCCGCATATTTTGGTGCTACATCTGGCTAGTACTAATTCAAGAACCCGCCAATGTGTTATGTTTTTTAGCCTCTCTGCGAAAAAAACAAACAAACCAATGATACTGATAATAATAATTACATGAAAATATTGACGTTTTCAGACAGTGATTGGAGTTTTGTGATTTAACAGGTCACATACATGTAGGAATCACTGCCAAATGGATAAGATTTGTCTTTGAAACTGTCAATCTTTTAATTTAATGACACATTATAATATCTTCATGACACAATTAAACGTGACCACTCCTGACCAAGGTGTAGTAATTTCAAGATCCTCTATTACATCTCCAAGGCACTTATGACTGAATTTCAGTCTTAAAGATGTCAAGTGAAATATCTGCAAGGGCTTTCATAAGTAAACAAAAGCTTGTTTGTAAACAAAAAATATATATCATATATTTTGTGCTGTTCAAGTTATTGTTTGTTTGAAAGTTTACATGGAAATGGATGCATTCCAGAAACAAGACAACATAAAACTTGTGTGAAACCTACACTTGTATGATCTCTACAACATGAATGGTGGAATAGATGGTACACCTCAAATACTCTACACAAGATTATGGCCAACTTGTGCTATTTGTAATGGTTAAATGTGATACAACATACAAATGTGACAAACATAAAAACTGAGAGGACATGCAGTCATACTCTTTATAATAACGCAGGGGTCATGGTTCATGTACATTTTATTGTGGCTTCCAGAATGCATTTGATGCGGGTCAAAGAGCTGGGTGTTTTGATTTGAACTTTATCCAAAGATCTACGACCCTGTCAACAATTCAGTCTACGATTCCAATAGGCTGTGTAAACATGACACTGTTCAGGCTGTGGCCCAGACTTTACACTTTTTACATTATTAGTCTGTGATTATCATCACTGGTGTGATGCGAATTTAACACACAGAGTGCAAAGCGAGCTCCTATCTGCGGCTGCAGCTATGGTTTGGGAACGCCCACACTCGCTGTTCACTGAATGGCTCCTATATCGCTGTGGATACAGGGATAACATCACAAAACAACTACGGTTTGTACTACAGCCATACTTGGGCAAGTGCCAGCCCATAGTGCATTGTACAGATGAATCAATGAAAGCTGACAAAGCGTATACAGACATGGATATCCTACTAATCACCACCACATCCCTAATAGCGGACAGGTGATGCATGTATTACCTCTAAAGGCTTTTCAACTCCACAAACATTTGATGAGGCATTCAGGCATACTGCTGTCAGTGACATTTTTTGCAGAAGACAAAAGTGATCTTATAGGTACATTTACAATGTAAACAAATAAAAAATGCAATCTTATTTCTCAAATCATCTTTGAACTTTGCCTCGGAAAACTTATAGGAAAAAAAAAAATCAGATATAGAACACAGCTAGTCCTGCATTGGGAGATATACTAGCGCATGCATTATGGTGTTTTGATCAGCATACTGTGTATCTGCCCTGCTCTGATTAGATTACCCTCCAGACCCCAAATGTATAAATGTATACCAGAGGAATCCTACCACAATCATTCAAAACAAAGTTGGCATGCTTTTCTGCAAACACAATATTTTGTTTATCATATGATCTGTTTATATCTAAACCACACGTCCAAGCCGGATGTGTACACGTCATGTCTCTGACACTGAGCACTGCTGGAAAGTGATTTTGACCTCGACTGGCTGGACATACATATTTCACCATATGTTGCGTGGTAGCCAGGGTTGTACAAAGATGAAATGTACATACGGACAGACTCACTTTGTAGCCATCAAAGCACCATACAGTGTAGATACACATGCATACAATATCAATTGTGCAACTATAATGACATTCAGTCAGCATAATTTATCGCTTTAATATCATCCTGATTTTGCATGCCTTTCCCTCTCTCTGACTTGTATTTAACCCGCTGAGGACGGATTGATTTTGCTATAGCACGCATTTCCGATAGACACCTACCCAAGTATTCTTGGGATTCGTCTTCAACAGGTTAATCTGCTCAGGCGCTTGGCCTTGATTTAATCTACTACTGTAAATATGGAAATTTTCGCAGTGCTGAAATTTTCGCACATTTCACGCAACCAGAAAGTAGCGCGAAAATAAAAGCATACGAATATTTTTGCTCGCCATATGTTCCAGTAGTTGTGATGTCTTGATTCAGCGGCATTAAAGGGACTGTACAGTACTGGTTGAGGTAAGGGATTCATGTTTTGAACATTTCGAAGTGAGATAATGAGAAACCTCTTATGAAATTTGAAAGAGCATGTAATTTTAAGAAGAATTCAGCGTTTATTTGATGAAAATTGGTTTTGAAATGGCTGAGATATCCAAAAAAGTGATAATGATAAAAGGCGACAGGCCACAACTTTATTAGGATCTCTTTATTTCACCTTGTTTTTGGATATCTCAGCCATTTCAAAACAGATTTTCATCAAATAAACTTTTGATACCCTTTAGAATTGCATGCTCCTTGACATCTCATGGAGTGGTTTCTGAATATCTCGCAAAACGTTAAAAGCTAAATCCTCACCTCGACCAGAACTGTACACACCCTTTAAAAACATGTGAAACTCTTCTTACCCAGCCGAGCGTGAAAAAATTAGTTGCACGAAAATATCCACTTTTAGTTTTACAGTATCCCATCAATGCAGTGGACTTCAGAGTACATCCAAAATAAGTGCACATACAGAGATGTAGTTTATCACTAGAGGGCATTCAAGATATCCATTTTTTCTTTATACTTTCTTTTTTGTTTTCAGCCACACACAAGCCCAGTGGCAATAGCCATAAGATAGCTACTTTGATTGCACTCTTCTGAAGTATGAAAGTCTGTGTCTGTCATTGCGTCTTATTGATACCCTCATATCCCACCTATCAATGTGTATTTATCCATTGGTCAGTGTGTCTGTAGTTGGAATTGGAACTCTGTGAATAATAAAGTTTAGTAAGTCTGTCTGGAGGTCAGTGAATGTCTGTCTGTGAGAGATCGAGAGATCTGTCTCCAATTCTATTGGGGCAGTGATATACCAGTCTGGATCCACTGGTCAATCCATTGATGGCAAATAAGTCTGCCTGTATATTAATACATGTACATATATGTGTCTGTCTGAATGTTTATCAGCCAGCAAATGTATGCTACAGCTGTAACATCTGCTTGTTGACGACAAACATACACAGATGTCTCTCTGTATCAGTCTGTTTGTTAGTCTGTCACCCAATATGTTCCCCTGCATTAACCTGTCTTTCCCTATAAAGACATCACTCAGCTGTATGCCACTCAGCATTTTCAGTTAATTGCATTCATTAAAGGCCCATTCTCAGTAAAAGCGTTCAAATACGGAATTTTGGTGTCGCCGACATTCTATGACAGTTTGCGGTTCCCTGAAACCTATTAGATACTATTTAAATGTTTATAATATATCACGAGGACTTTATTTGTTAAAAATAAACAAGATCAAATGCGGTTGTCTGCCTTTTTGTATAAAATTTTGCTGTTAAACTTCGTTAAGACCCCCAAAACGCAGTGTCGCCGGCTATTTCAGAATTATGTTTTATTGCTCCTCTCCGTTCACAAACACACTTTCCAAATATTATTTTCATGGACGATGAGCATATCATATGTGCTAATCACAATACTCAAAAAGTTCCAAAATTTTTATTGACTTCTTTTTTTATAGCCTTTTGAAACCTGTCGCCAAATTCACCGCCAGATACGTTACCAGTTTCTTTCGTGTCACAGCATTGCGAAAATAACAAGACTATGCAATGACCCTGTGTATATGAAACCCTGAGGATATACTTCATACATTGCAAGTACTTAGATTTTTTGTGCAACAGCTCTTTTTTGAGAATACGGTACAATGTTTCAAATATCGGTTTTCTACACTTTTATTTGGACAGATACGTGACATACTTTTCACGCCACCCACTGCGACAGATATTGCAATGTCAGACAAATTGTATATTATACATTACTCCTCGGAATGACGCATCGATTCAACATTAAAGTTTAGTACAAGTGAGAAATATTTGGTAGATATCGCTCTCATAATAATATGATCGACCATATACGTTACCACAGATACGTTACCCCAGATACGTGACCGAATTTTGATGATTGGTCTTGTGCTTTCTGGGGATCAAATCTGGTCAAAATTCATCCCTACACATTACATGCTTCGTTTTGTTGGACCTCAGGATTATATTCTTACACCAAAAGGACAGAGAGGTGAAAAGATCAACACTTCCACATGATTTTTCTTGCTGCGTCAATGTCTCACAACTTAATGCCAAGTTTTCCGACAGATACGTTACCACATAATCAAAATGCTGAAAAGAAATTGTAAATGTTTTTACAAACAAATCGTTGTGTGCTCATAAACTCCAAAGTTCTATCCTATAAAACCCCGTCACTTTCATATTCTATGGAACAACTTTGAACGTTTATTTTACAGGACGAAGCTAAGATTCAGCATATCAGTTTTTTGCTTTTCAGATTTAACAGATACGTTACGTATAATTCAGGGCACCCACGGTGGCAAATAATGTTATGTAAAACAAAGTGTTCATAAAACAATTCTGCATAGAATGACGCTTCCATAAAAAAATTAAAGTTATGTTCAAATGAAGAATATTCAGTAGAAATTGCTTTGTAACTTCACCGACAGATTCATTTACGGTACGCCAGATACGTTACCAAACTTTGAAAGAGTAAAAAGTAGTTTATGAAACGCTTCCGAGAAAAGTTTCAGTGTTCTGTTGCATATTATTCTAGTGTTTTTCAACATATGAAGAACTACTCAAGATTCATTGATAAGTTGAACAATCATTTATTCATTTTCATTAAAAGGGATGAGCCAAATACGTTACCATAGGTCAAACAACTGTTTAGCATATCGAGTTCATAGAGACTGTACCTACTTCCTTCTAAATGCCTGCAAAATATATTTTTTAAACCTTGCTTGCATTATCCATCAAAACTTAATGAATATTTATAGTCAGATGGATAAATACATTCAGACGTAAGATGAGAATATTCTGTGAATGAAGAAATCAGCTTTCACATTTAGGGCTCTTTTCCACTACATTTGATAGTTTAAATATTACGTACAATGTTTAAAATGGTTAATTTGGGCTTACATCATTCATTTTTACATCAATTCATGAGGTAAATAATTAAACAGGTGATAAATATTAATTCATACACAAATAAAATCATTACTTATATTTTACCAGATACGTTACCAAAGGTGATTCGATGTTTTTTAATAGTTATTTCCCTAGGAAAGCAATTCATATTTGTTTCCTGTGAAATTCCAGATTGGATCGTTCCCTTTGCATGATTTGTGGGATTCGAAACTTTATTTGTAAGCGAAATTTGCTAAAAATACAAAGTGAATCTTAAGGTTATATTTCATTTCAGCAAAAAGCATATTTCAACCTACCACACAGAAATAATTTCTACCAATTAGCAAGGGATGACAACATCTTTACCTCTTGAAAAACCCCAATATCTTTAGGGGGGACAGATGTCTTTTCCTAAACAGAAATTGGATCAAAACAATAAATTTAATTCAGAGTTAGGAGTCCATTACAACATGTAAATTTGCGGTAACGTATCTGATTGGTGATCAAAAATCATATATGATGCTCTATTTCAATTCATTTTTACTCAATGAATGGCCATCATTTTGAATGTTCCACTTTTTGTTTCGTATTTGACCGGTTTTGAAGTTTCCGAAAACACATCTTTGAATGTATTACTTTGTGGTTGATTTTTCAGTTTTACTCACATGGAATTGAACACTTAATCTGAGAATGGCCCTAAAGTCATGTCATGCCTGTGCATAGTGTGAACGACAACAGACAAATCTAACTCAGGTATCAAAATTTGACAGTCCTACACTTTTAGATATGTACACAAAAAATATGTCAAGTCATAAAATTCTCTTCTGGACTACAAATATTTTTAATTCACACAGACAATAATTAAAAATCACTGGGCAGCTCCGTCTTGCGCTTGCCCTGCAGTGGTGACAACACACCATGTGACACGCCCATTCTGGCATGGCACAAGGTGTACCAGGCATATCTCGCAAAAGAGATAGTATACATGAATGAACGCAGCCAGTATGTTGGTATCACTCATAATGCAAATGACAGCAGCTTTTCCGGGATCCCCTGCCACATCGTCGGCGTAAAAACCTCACTTCAGCTCATTAGCTTTAATGCCACGACGTTCCACGGAGGACTGCCCTAATCACAGTATAAAATCTGCCTACAGGTAAATGCAGTGAGACATCTACATGATACATTCACTGTGTTATTGTATCTGTATTGGACAATGGTACTGTACATTGGTCATGTACTGAATGTTGGTCAGTGTTCAGTGAAACACTGTTGATAGCATAAATTTAAGCAATGCAATATCCCACTACCAAAAAAGAAATAAAATCAATAACAATGATCAATAACATTAATAAGAAATGAACACGAAATAAAGTCTGAGAATTCAAAGGCATCCTGCACCCTAAAAAAACAAAAACAAAACAAAAAACACACAGCAACCTAATATTTCAACCACATGGTCTTCAAATCAAATCTCTTCTTTGATGCCTCCAACATACCAAAGCAAAAATAATTGCAGCGATAATGACAATAATAATAATAATCATCATGGTAAAGATGACAAAAATGATGATTATGATGATAACGATAATATTTAATAATGATATTAGGAAGAACTAGAGAAAAACTTCAGTTTCAGACCTGCGGCTGCCTATCAAACTAGGGGCATTCACACGACACCAAACTTCACTGAGCGTATTCAGAAGGTGACCCCGGCCTAAAAAAATATATATAAATTGTCATAGCCATATTGCAGAAATTGCCATAGCTTAAAAAACAACAATAACAACAACAAAGAAAATGTGCACACCCATATAATAAAGCGAACTTTACCAAACAAACACCTAACAATACTGAAATGCCCATCAGAGTATCTGCCCTTCAATCCTTCCCAAAGCGTTCAAAGAGATCAGGGTTGGGATATCACACTGCCCTCATTTACTAATACCTCCTCCAGCCCACTGACCTCAAACTCCACAGCACCTTGACACACTTCCTGAGTGCACTCTTGGTAATATTTAACCAGAGTTCAAGAAAGGAGGGAGTGGGGGGGGGGGGGAGGGGAGAACCCATGGTACTGGTCTGAGAGATGCCTGCATGTTGTGACTCATTGTTTGGTCATCTCTGTCCAATATCTGTAACAAAAGGCTACACTTATACAAAATAACAAGTCCTGCTCACTATTATGCATGTAATAGATGATGTGTACAAGAGTGTGGGGGGATGGGGGTGGGGGTGGTGGTGGGAAGAGTCTATGGTCTATTGATCATTCCTTCTGGGTTCTGCTATAAAGAGGCCCACCATACAGGTCTCACAAATGTAAATAACTCTCCATGCACTAGTGTGTTGATATAGAAATTTCATAAAATTTCATGAAATACAGTACTGTAGGCCTATTGCAAAGAACTGAATGTCTTTCATGTTTCATACAATGTACAACAAAAATGTAAAAGTTCCAAGCTAACTTGTTCTCTTCATTCAGTTCTGAACTTTGCAAGGAGTTTATCTGCTAAAACTCTGCTCAAATGTCCCCAAATGAAGACTATTATTATAGACTCGAGAGGTGTCTATGCATGCAGGGAGGTGGGAGCAAAATCAGCTCATCCTCAATGGGTTGAGGGAAGATTATGGTTTCATCACAACAAATTCGTATCTTTTGGGGATCAACGCTGACCAGTATGACTACACATGGTAGTCCCTCCAAATTTACCAGAAAGCATGCATGCCTACAGCACTGAGGAGTGATTTGTGGAGGAATTTGCCTTTACAAACCAAACCTAATTTGCTTTTATGAGGCTGATCTTGCTTGAATATCTTCAAATGACGTATCTTATCTCAGCATCTTTGGTATTACAAAGTGATGGGGTTCATCCCATCAGGATGGTTTAAATTTCACACTGTAACAATCTTGAATTGGCAGATGAAATGACAAGCTTGGGAGGATTCCAATGACAGAAATGGAGAAATAAAAGTATTAAACAGCTCTATTCAATCTTTGCAAAATTAAAATTGATTAAAAGAAATTTGTCCATTGCACAATGCTGCAGTAGAGCTGAGCACCATGCAGTCCCAACAACAGACTGGTTCAATGAACACTGATTGTTGGATCATGGTTAGTAATCACTTTAATACCAGGTTATGCACACCACCTTTATCTGGGAGAGCATTGTGTCTGATTAAGAACACCTCTTTCTTTTAATTCCTTTTCATTCCTGAGGAACAGAAAAGAGGTGCAGGCAGCAGGGCCCACTGCTCGGCACACAAACACAAGAGGGAGACCCAGAACAATGCCACCAGTGATGGATCAACCCTCACGGCATGGTCGTTGGGGCAGACAAAAGCCACCATCCTTGCCATGGCAGATAGAGCAAGCGGGCAGGCGGGCGGTACTTAAGTAGCGACCTAGTCGACACGGTGCTTTGACGGTGCTATTTTGAGGACTAGAGGGCCACTCTCTTGACCTCTGGATTAACCCTCAGACATCCAAGTTCAATAAACCCATGACATTGTGCATTGTTTGTCTCAAGGCAAGATAACCTTTTTAAGGCATCTCAAACAGATGAGGCTTAAATTTACCATTTCATGAGTCAAGTAGACCACAGTTATTTTTTTCATCTGTGGTGTTCTCACATAATGTAGGAATGTTTGTTGGGGTTTTTTCCCCTCTGTTTCTCTTATAATTCAAAAGGAACTACGATATCACTCTTAACTTTTAAACATGACCTGCAATTTTTTTTTCCTTCCATGCAGAGCAACGGCGTAATCTATGTTTAATTACATTCATATCAATGTCAAACCCACAGTTGATGTCTATTGGCATGGAGGCAATGACAACAAAAATCACTCAATCACAGCAGAAAAGGAAACAAAGACAGTTATCACTATTGGCAGAGTAAACTCATAATACGTCACAAAGCTACTCCACACACAGCACAGCACTCTTTCAAAAATCAAAACACTTTTAAACATGCAAATATTTGGTAATCATTAGCTTTGCCCAACCACTACCATCAAATGATTCCTTTTGCTACTAAAAGGGTGCAGGCCACATCATCCAGGAACACTGTATGCCTGGAAAAAGACCTCGTCTAACTTGTCAGAGGAGAAAAGGGGCATGCAATGTACAGTCTCCTAGGAGATTTCGACATGTGGAGCCTGTGATGTGTTTGCCATCTAGGCAGATTAAAATCTATGCCACCGTCTTCACGTACACGTGTAAGGTTGCATGCACTACCATTAGGTACAACGTAGCTGCCAAGTCGGACATTCACACTATTGAAACTGTGTCATCAGTCTTGTGGATGCAGATACCAGACACTAATTGCAAAAGCTTCTTTAAAAAGTTGATCATTGCAAATGTTCATTCCTTACGGAAAATTTAGCTGGCAATTTCCACCTTTCAGGAAAAAAGAAGATCTTCAGCTGGAACATATGATTAGATTGACTGATGTGTCATGGGGGGGGGGGGGAGAAGACTTCTTCAAAACATTACTTAAATGAGAGTTTCAAAATCTCCTGATTAAAGAGGAAAAGATCAAATGCAATACAGGAAGGAACTATGCTAAGCCAAAAGGGAACAAAATTTTAGACTTCAGTCAGAACGCATTTGGCAGCAATGGCTTGAAGACAATATATAAAAATAAATAAATATGAAAATATGTTTAAAACTCAGGGATGGAATATTTCTTTGGCCTTCTTTTTGCAACAATACTACTGAAAGTGAGGACCCTGGGCTGACGAGAGAAAACCCAAGTCACGTATAGAGAAGATCCAGGAAACATTAACATTCAGGCTGCTCCCACAGACAAACACAATCGTCATCTATTTAGTTTGGACACCATCAACGATGTAGAGAAACCCACAAAAAGCAGAGAAGTTTGCTAGACCCCCTTCTCAAATCAGAATCGCTAGATATGATTCAGTCAAAACTGGTTCAAATGCAATGCCATGCCCTTTTCTCCTCTGCAACACAGGTAGCCATCGACCAACTGAAATGACTGCTTTGACAATGACGTCAGAGAAATTCCACTTGTACTGAAAACATCAACAATGTATGAAGTATCCACTATTTGCCTTCTTACAAAGCTCTACCTAATCTAGGTTGGGTGTTACTTCCTCCATTTAAGTTTTTCTTCTTGAAAATTCCTTTTGAGGACAAAGATGATCTAAAATATGATGAAAGACACATACAAGGAATAATGAGAGTGAAAAGAGAAGAACAGTTTTGTGTTCACAGATGTATGGTAACTGTGGATCTACATGTACAGTAATGTCAGTGTGTCATCTGAAACAGTGTCCTATAGATACAAAACACAGAATGCTGAAGCTACATGTATTGGGTCAGGTGACATTATGACTCTTTAGTTACAATTTCAAATCTTACCATTGCTTGCAGACAAATTATACCAATGATGTGACTTTTCTTTGAAATATGCATGCACATACAAGGGATTGCATCAGCTTTCATTCTTTACAGATCTGAAATAATGAACATATTTGACCTACAGTATATGGAGCATCTCAGATGAGGATGATTATAGCACATGTATGTGTTTCCTCAAATTGGCGCAGTTTTCTGCATCATAACAACTATGAAGTGCAATGAATTGTACAATGTATGCAATGCAATGGTAAGTTTATGAACTAGAAAAGTGTTCTCAAAGTCACTTCTCAATGAATGAATTTTGATGACTAGTGACATTTGAAAGCAAACAACCTTCCCAACACTGGTTCCATTTTCCTCTGATTTTCATGATGCAGTCATCAATACACGCCATGGATTTCATAGGGGTTGTATTTTTGCAAATTTTGCAAGATAGGTGCTTTTCATGAATTGTGAACTATCAATTATGAATTCTGATCCTGACAGGAATGCAGCAAGCATGCATATTCTCCTTCCATTGCTGTACTTCACAACTGAATTTGTGCAAAATTGTCGAAAAGTCCTGATTTCCCCCCACCATCCCCCCCCCCCCAAAAAAAAGACTGACTACATACTGTATACAGCACATACTGTAATTGTTTCATTGCAAGTGTGGAACATCACCTCCTTACATCACACATCTCTCAGCCCCCCCCCCCCCCCCTTCATAGTTGTCATTTTCATAAAAAGGATGGCCTGGACTTGGGTGATCTACTGTCTGGTATTTCAGCCATAAATGTTAAAGTGACCAGTATGGTCACTGCATTCTTCTACAGGCCTCCTTCCTTGATACAATCTGTCTGGGGACCTGCATCAAGCTGCTACCTGCACAACAAATGCAACACTACCAGTATTTTCTGCTTCCTTATTGTTAGAGTCACAATATATCTCAAGACCACAAGTAGGGTCAATGACAAGACACAAAAACAAGATCAACACCAAAAAAAAGTTAACCCATTCCATACGGGAACCTGGTGGCCTGTGTATTTAGTCTATGGGGATTTCAGAATTCAGTATCGAACGGGTTAAGAGAAAATAGTTATTTTCACTCTGGGGCCAGCAAAAACATGGTATTGTTGTTAGTTCTTCCACCCCACCAGGGCTGTAGGAGACTCTGTTTCAATGGTCAGAGTACATATCAGTTCAATTCAGGGATTTCTGACATCAGTAAACCAAAATGGGATGTTGCCGGGATCTTGCCTGGCAACTTCCTGCCCTCAAAACGTTGAAGACGAGTCCAGAGTATACTTGGGCAAGTGCCTATGGGAAATGGGTGTTGTAGCAAAATCAGCCCGTCTTCAACAGGTTAAAGACCAGGTAGCGTGGGGACACCCTGGAGTGGGAAGATGGACCCAGCTTGGATCAACATGTATTCAAGAATCCCCTTAATGAATTGTGCACAGCTTTATCACCTGATTTCTATATTGTAAGTACACACACAGCCAATGAATCCCAACTGGGGTTGACCATTGAGCCATTGATCAATGAGCGTACGCTTCAATGCACATATTCGCTGACCAGTGCTATTCATGGTTTTTTAATATACCCTGGTGGCCAGTGAATGATTCCGGCCATCCACGAATCCCCACAGTACCAGGTCTTTAAGAAGATGGATCAAGAGCCGCATTCTTCACAACCTCATTGCTGCGTGGCCAACATGTCACAAGTGGATCCATGACATTAATAGTTGCCATGAAGTGCTGCATGCCAAGCCAAACATAATTTCTACCAACAAACAAACGAAACCCTAAACTCTAATCCTAATCCTCACATTAAACTAAACCTAAAACCTTGATCACAACCCTAACCCTAAAGTCCTTGGGAGAAAATAAGACCGGAACAATTGTCGCAGGAGCGAATGTCATGTCACCATCACAAGTACCCCCCAACAGACAGAAGAGACATAAAGGAGAAGGGAGAGGGAGACAGGTAGGACGATATCAGCCAGGAGTTACACCACTCCTCCCTAGGACCATTGCCACAAGGAAACATTAGCTACATCCACATGTATACGACAGCACATTGGGTCATGCGCTTTTATGACGTGAATCCGATTACCGACTGTGTTGTATTACGGAGCTACCAGCTCCTTGGTATGATCTGCACTAATGACGATGTGAACCAACTCCCGACAGTGCACACATGGTACATGTATGTAGCATGTGCAGTAAGGCTCACGGATTTCACAGTCCTGTTTTATTCACTTCCTGCTCTGAGGACCGGAATACTTCCTTGTTTCTTGGATCGTTGCACTTACACTTCCCTCTGGCTCTGTGCAGAGACAGAGCGTAATCTTTCATTCTTCCCTTCTTCTCTCTCTCTGTACAATAACATTCTCATTCAGGCAGCAGCAGGGCTTCATGTAGTCTCTGTCTCTGTCTGTCTATCTGTCTGCCTTTCTCTCTTTCTTTCTGATAGGACTTCTAGGACAAAGACGCAGCCATTCTTTCTTCTTCTCCATCTCCCAGTGCCGTACATAAATAGAGTCTGGACAACTAGTCTATTGGACGCCATGTCGTTGCTCAGCGTATTACGCGTTATACAGGGTTAGCGCGTACGCTCAGAAATAACAATGAAAACCTACCAAATACGAGGTAGTGAACAATGCATGGACACTGCTTATGAGTGCACTTTGGTAACGACATGGCTCCACAAAGATCATGGGACCCGCTTTGACCAATCACAGGCTTCAAAACTCACAAGCCGAAAACCCAGTTGTCCAGACTCTCGTTATATACGGCACTGCCACATCCTATCCTACAGTGTCCTCTTTGTTCAGTCTAAAGAGTCATCAGTGCACCTTTACCCTCTGGTTCCTAATGTGACATCTGAACTTTGGTGTTGGCACCCCCCCCCCCCTTTCCCAAAGTGATGCTACAAAGATCCCTGTTACACATGAAAGGCAGCTTGAGGTCTGCTTTTGTGGCCGGCCTGAGGCTGCTTTGCGGACCATTTATACATGTGAGCTTTGATCGGGCCAGCTCGAGCAATGACGCTTTTCATGGACCCCGTTTACACATGGGCCGGCCTCACGCTGGCCTAACGTCGCCTTTCCCTACTCTGCCATAGAAGCGCCCTTTTAGGAAACAAACATTTCAAGCGATATGTTTGGTTGCAATACTCTACCGTGCACTCGCCTCAGCAGAAGGTCATGTGACCAGTCAATCACAGCTCCAAAAGCAGGCCTTGGGCCAGGTACCATTTACACACAGCCAGGGCTGGCCTGAGGCCTCAGACCACCTCTAGAGACGGCCTGAAGTAGATTTAGCCAGAGGCTGGCCCGAATTTTGTGTGAACATTTACACGTGCATGTACATGAGAAAGCCGACCTGAGGATGGCCTGAGACCAACCTCAGGTCAGCTTTCTTATGTGTAACAGGGGTCTAATTTGACATGACACTGTAAACCCCAATAATTACAATAATGGCAGCACCGTGATATACTTTAGTATGCGACATAGGAGCTACAACCAGGGAGGTGAGTCACCTACAACAGTATGCATAGAATAGAAAAAGCTGTATCCAGGAACTCTCAAAAGCAAACTGCATGTGATGAATTGGCAATTCATTCTGAAGTGTATCTTCTATCCCTGCACGCATAATATTTGATGATGCAACCACAGTTCCTCAAACGTGATCATACGTTTGCAAATAGAGCAAGGACCTACATGTACATGTGCATGCAAGTAGAGCTGTTCAGTGAAAGTTGTTCTATTCTGTTGCTGGAAAGTGCAGAGAGCACTTCTAAGCTGATGTCTCGATATTCTTTCAAGTCTTGAATTGGACTTTTGCAAATAGAACTCAAAATATTTATAAGCAAATTGCAACACAACAAGTATAAATAAAGGCCCCCCAATAACACACACATGATTCATCGATCCCCCCCCCCCCCCACCCCTCCCATCTCTACTTCTGTGAAGTGAAACAATGTCATTGTCAAAGAGGCTTTGGTACTATAGTGAAGCAGCTGAATAATATAAGCTTCCTTAGAATCAGAAATTTAATACAAAGACATTTCATGAAGAAGATTCTGTTACCTCCTCAGAATCATGTATAAAAAAAATTATAAAAAAAAAGGTAATGGATATATGCAAATAGGATGCAGGAGTTGCTTAAAGGGATGGTAAAGTAGGCCCCATTGGTTGGTGTGGATTCAGCTTTTAACTTTTATAAAAGATACACTTGTACTTAGCAACCACTTGATCCAATAGGAGCATATAATTCTAAAGGAATTCAAAGTTTACTTTATGAAAATTTGTTTTGAAATGGGCGAGATATCCAAAAACAAAGTAAAACAAAGCGATCCTTATGAAAGTTTGGTCCCACCTTTTATTAAGATCACTTTGTTCTGGATATCTCGGGTATTTCAGAACCTTATTTCATCAAATAAACTTTAAATTCCTCTTAGAATATATGCTCTTTCATATTTCATAACAAGTTTCTCATTATCTCAAAAAGTTATCATCAAAAGAAGTTGGAAACTTGAAGCTCCATCTCAACAGAAACTGTACTACCCCTTCAAATGTTGTCACCCCACTACCCTATTACTGAATTTTAGATAAAAGACAATGTCATTGATTCTGTCCATGATACAATCAACTACCATGTCTTACCTCAAAAAAAGCCACCATTGTCAAAAAGTTTGATGTGAAAGAGTATGATCGAGTCTAATTTCATTTATCAAGAAAAAAAAATAAATAGGTTAATTCTAGAGGATCTGTGAGCAGGGCAACTTAAGATTGGTGGGGTAACAACATCATTACTTATCATACTATGAAGTACATTGTATACTACATTTTGCATTGAGACCTATTGTAGTCAGTCCTTCATAAATACACTGTGTATGTCAAATTCCACATATTATGATCTTTCTTACAGTGTCTTATTCAGAGAAAACTGCCATACATGTTGTTTTGTTTGGTTCTGGTTTCTCTTTAGTCTTTCTCTATTTCAAGAAAGTCTGTGTCAACAAAAGTGTCATTCCACATTAATTGCCCTTCACAGCTCTCTTACTACATCTCCATCCTCTCTCTTTATCTAACTATCTAGATCTAAACAATCTATCTATCTATAAACAATCTATCTATCTATAAACAATCTATCTTACTATCTTTTTATCTATCTATCTATCTATCTATCTATCTATCTATCTATCTATCTATCTATCTATCTATCTATCTCGTATCAGGGCAAGGTTGGATTAAAGATTAGGGTTAGTGGTAAGGTTGGAGTAAAGATTAGGGTTTACAGGGTTAGGTTTAGGGTTAGGAGTTTGGGTTACGGTTAGGATTAGGTTCAGGATTAGGATTAGGGCCAGGGGAAGGGTCCAGGGTAAGTGCCCTAGACCCATTTATCTATCTAGATCTATGATTCATCTATTCATCTATCTAGTATTTATATAGTATCTAGCTTGTATCTTTCCAGTATCTATCTAGTATCTATCCCCTACCTAGTATCTATCTAGTATACTATCTAGTATCTATCCAGGGCTGCACATTAACATTTTTTTTCTACTGGACTTACCTGTCTGTCGGACCAGTAGGTACCCAGCTTTTCAATTTTTTACTGGTCTATATTCCTGGTTAAGTATACTGGTCCGACAGTGATTTTTACTTGTCCTGGACTGTCAGATCAGTGCCAGTGTGCAGTGTCGATCTACATTAACTATCCACCTACATGTAGTATCTATCTGTCTGTCTATCTATCTATCCATCTGTCTGTCTGTATGTCTGTATATCTATCTATCTATCTATCTATCTATCTATCTATCTATCTAAAATATCTCAGTCTCCTCCCTATTTCTCTAATCCCTCTGTACTCCTTACTCTTCCCCTTCAATAAATCCTGGTATAAGACCACTTCCTTCACATGTTCATTTCCTTCAAAAAGAATCCTTCTTCCTGGGAACAGTTCACTTCCTCATCTGAGTTTAAAATCATCCAGTTTATGTCCCCTTTTCTTCAAAACAAATCACAAAAATAAACAAAACTTCCTATAAGTCCCCTACCTGATACCACTTTTTACACCCAATTCTGCAATTTCTAGATCTGATTTTCATAGGTGGGAGTACAACATTTTTTCTCTTGATGGCTTGTGAGAAAAGTCTCACTGCCCCAAAATACTTTATTTGTGAGGGGGGGGGTGATTTCCAATGATGCCAAAATTATGAATTTCTGAATAAGGTTTGACAATTACATACACTCATTTCAGGATTTTACATAAAATGGACAAGTATCAGTTAAAAGCTTTGTGGTATCATAGCATTCTAAACTGCATGGTTTCAATCTGTTAATTTTTTGCCATGGTGACAGTTTTGTCAGTCCACATAACATATGTTCACCACTAAATCTAGAAATTTAAGGGCTGTTGTTATATTTTCTCATCAACATTAGGCCATTCATTTGAAACAGAAAAAATTTTCAAAGGGCATTTATTATATGACCTTCATATATTTAGTACAAGATATCAGTCCAGCGTTTTGTATGTTCAACACATTTTTTTTTTTTTGCATAAATTCTAATATATTCCTTGTTTGAAGATATTTGGGGGCAAAGCTATCATTACAGTGTTCTCTATAAAGATCATATTGTATTGGGGGCTAATGCACATTGTGAAGAGAAAATAACCTGACATCCATGAAATGTACCCTTTTACCTTGGAAATGCCCACTTGCAATTAAAGGCTGCTGCAAAGCTTCTAGATAGAACATAATATTACAATCACTCTGTTGTTTTCTTTTTTTTTTCTATTCTTCTCCTCCTCCTCCTTTGTTATCCTCCTCTTCTTCTTCTTCTTCTTCTTTTGTGGTGGTGATGGGGGGGGGGGGAGGGGGCTTCTTCATGCCATAGTAACTGATGCATGTCGTGCATGGCTTTAAACATGTTCCTGTTGTTGCCCCATGATAACCCATGCACCCGAACATTTGCAATTTTGTGCACTACTGTAAAGATGTGCATGTGTGTGCACAGCTACAATGTAACAAAATGAACAGTTGCCAAGTTGTCTGAGGCGATGAAAATTAATCAATGCCTGAATTTGGCAAAATACTACTCTTTCCTGTCAGGCTAATCTAAATAGGACCAGGAACTGTGATCTTTTTTTTTCTGAAAGTTAGTACTTACACTGTTGTGCAAAGTACTCAAATGACAAATTATAGAAGTGTACAAAACGACAAGTATAAACTTCAGGCACTTTCTGACCGAAATCTACCAATGAGCACTACTAACATGTAAGGATCAGTAGTTGTTGGAGTGGGTATCAACCCATCATGTACTGGGCTAGAATCTGAATGCAGAAATTGTCATCTTGTCAACATTAAACTGGCACAGGCTCTGAATATCAACTATACATATGTCACCGGGGAAAGATAAGGAACTGGTGAAGGTCATTGAATACGGTGTAATCAGAAATCTTGACACAAATCTTTAAAAATTTGACAATTTAAGGAAGAAAAAGATTTTTTTACTTTCTATAAAATGTTAGCATCCATTCATCAATCAGAGGACTAAATTTAACAGTTGAGAAGACCAAAACAGTAATGATCAATAAAAGGCTGAAGCAAAATTTGTCCACTCTTCATGAAACGATAACAATACTGATTAGACCAACCGTGCACAATGTAACAAAAATGAATTAACAAACAATCTATAGAGTGAATTTAAATGAATAATAATATACAGCACAAGTCTAAAAAAAAAAAAAAGATTTCTTGGAGTTGATGAGTCAAAAGTATTTCCCACAATCATATAACAGATATTAGTATACATTTTCTGTATAATATTCATATTTCACATGTGCATTCAGACAACAAGAATGTTCGCAGAATTCAAAGGCACCTTAATATTGAAGAAACAACATTAAAGGGCATCACAACATTTTGACTGAATCTTTGGTTACTTTTCTCTGATCGCCATGGCAACCAAACAAACAAGTTTACAGACATCAGCAGTTTGTATGCAAGAACAGCTTGGCCCTTATCACACACTTCTGAAATAAACAGTGGACTGTGCAGGCAATGTACAACTGTGATTAGGAACATGTGAAAAGACTGAGGGAAAATTAACGACGTTCTTGCCGCAAGAATTGACCCTGGGCATACAAATGTAGGATCCTATAACATACATGTAACATCTCGTCACACTGCTCATATCATCTCTACTCACACGTGTACATACTCACTCTCAAGCTAACTTTAAAAGGGCTATTGCGCATTTCATGGGCGAAGGTCATTGACCCCTATCATTCACACTAAATAACTAGATGTATTTTGTTTTCATACCATGCCATAATGGTTTTCATGGTCTATGGCCAAATTATTGACTCAAAAAGCCAATATGATTAAACCATTACTCTTCTGAATTACATGACTGGTTCAAGCCGTTTCAAGCCCAAGATGCTTTACAAACTTGGAAGCCTACAAGCGTCTGTAAACTTCACTCCACCTCCCTGCTCTCACGGTGTGATTCACATCATATTCTCATAGACTTCCAAGAAACAGAATTGAATCCCACTATACATATCGATACAATAGATGTTGCATTACAATTTGACAACTACTGTAGAATGAGGTCATGGGAGGTGTACTGAACTTTCCTGAATAGTGGTATGTTTGTCGAAACCAGGTATGCAAATCAGGAGAGACCATAGTGTCAACAACTGACAACTGTTCCATCGGTTTTTTTGTTGTTTAAAAAAAAAAAAAAAAAAATATACATATATATATATATATATATATATAAAATATATATATATATATATATATATATATATATATATATATATATATATATGTTCAGTGCTCTTCAATAACCTAGCAATGTATCTCCCTTCTTTAAAAAAAAAAGAACAAAATATAATGTTGCCTAGACATCACAAGACTACAGTGCTATGATGCAAAAGACACAACTTATCATTGCATGATTGTGATTTTTTGTTTTAAAAAAAAAGAAGCTTTAAAAAAGGGATGATATGAGACTTGTAAGGTGACAACATCATCACCGCATCCACTTTTCATATATTTAGAAGGATATCTGGTTGCTACCATTATCAATCTAGTGGAAAAAAAGAATTTTGGCAAATTTACAATTTCTTAATCCCTACCACTAGTACCAGTCTGTTTGTCTGAGAGGCCATGTGAGCACTTTTAACCATTGAGGATGGGCTGATTTTGCTATAACACGCATTTCCCATAGACACCTGCCCGAGTATTCTCGGGAATCGTCCTCAAAGGGTTAAGATTGAAAGATTTCACATGATGCCATCATCTCTGCGTCTTGATGATAAAACTAGCTCCAGCAAAGTTCAATGACCTTGAACATTATGCCAGCTTTGCCCAGAAAGTTAGTTAGCCCATACCGTACTGAATTCTGAAATGCCCATAAGACTTTATACACAGGCCACCAGGTTCCCATAAGCAACGAGTTAATATCTCTTTCCTTCACCCCTCCCCCCCCCCCCCATAGGCAAGGAAAGATGTTATAAACATTGTCTTGACATATTTCTTCAAAGAAAAGCTCATTTATCTTCCCCAACTACCAAAAACAGATGCTGTCCACAATCAAGAAGAGCTGACACCCATTTCACATGAGCTCTTGGAGTGTTCCCTTCACTACAAGCCTGTACTTCACTCCAACTGTTACAAGCTGGTGTACATGCACATCTCCAGCCAATTTCAAGGGCATCTTCGCTTCATCGCCTAAACACTGGAATTCTAAACCCTTTGCATGCTTTGAGTGTTGACTGGTAGAAGAGAACTCCATAGTGTGGCACCAGGGAAGTGGAAATTCCATCTCCCTGGTTGTATTTTACACAGTCCAAAGTCCCTGGCATGACAGACAAGGCCTACACTTTTTGCACACAAACGGGAAGAATACTGTTAACATCAAATAATTAGAACACTTAACAGTGGAAAGATGAAGAGTCTTAAGTTTGCTCACACCAAAGTACAGTGTATGTAATTCAAAATTTCCTGGTATATCAATATTGCTGGATATATTATGCTTTGTAGATTTGGTTTTGTTTTGTTTTGTTTGTTTTTGTTTTGTTTTTTTGTTTTTTTTTTGGTTTTTTGTTGTTGTTTTTTTTTTTTGGGGGGGGGGGAGGTTTGCTTTGAATTTGACAGCAAGCAATCATGCCTGAAATTCATTCATGAGTCATTATCCAGGCTGCATCTAAATGACGAATGGTTATCAGAAGAAAAAATATATATATTCATAAATTATACGTGTATGTATCTGAGAGGAAATGAAATTGAGTTATAGGCCTATACCTGATATGTACAGATCATGTAACTTTAATCTTTAAAAAAAAAAAAAAAAAAAAAAAAAAAATGTGGTCTTGTGCCAAGAGGGATTCAGCTATGAAACTTATTTTGACATGAAACTTATTTTGACCTGAAATCTTGGCAGGGGAAACAGGGGAAACTTCTACAACCTCTGTTTTACTATCCATCATGTGGCATCATAATAGGCCTACCTGTATTTTTTTTTTTTTTTTTTGTTCAAAGAATTGATAACTATGCAACCTTCAAATCAAAAACCGTACAACAAACTCTTTTCTTTGATCTCGTTTAACCTTAGAAACTCAAACTACATGAATAGCATAGACTCATATAGATAGTAAAACAGCAACAAAGGCCAAGGCTTTCATAACTTATTAGTAGTAAACATAAGAGAACAAAAGTTTTAAACCACCACACTTTCTCTTCTTATTCCACACTCCTGCAATCTCATTAAAGGGGTAGTCCTACCGGTATGTGATTCAGTTTGCTGTTCCTTAGAATCAACTGCCACAAATGTACACACTACACTACCACTACAGTTCTGGTAATACTGGCAGCAATGCACCAATGAAATACAGTGCATGTTGGTAAGAAAATATTAATTTTCCACTGATGTCAGTCCCTGAGCAATAGTTCTTTCACTGAAATTATCCCGGCATACATCAATTAGTGCTTCCTCGTGAGTTTGACAAACCCATACTCTAAAGAATACTCACGTTCCAGCGGTGTGAGGTCAACCACAACACAGTGCAAAGTTCATTGAGCATCGCGAGTACAAGATTCACACCTCTTCTTGTATCCTTTTAGTCTTACCACCAATGAAACTTATTGATGAGGCACCTAGTGTTCCTTTTCAGCTCAAATCACCCAGAGTATTTGATAATATGGGGATAATGCCCATAAACAGAATTAAGGCATTATATTCAGGTAAAAATTAGAGCTAGACTATAAAAGATCAGGCCCGACTCCGAGGTTGAACTCGTCGCGCGGTATATAACACCGCGTTGAAGGACAAAAGCTTGTGGTAACAGAAGCATGTGCCCGCGCTGCCAAGTACTCACAAAGACCCATTAGAGAAGCCTTGCTCGAATCTCGAAGTTTAGAGATGATTTCAGCTAATGACACATCAAAGGGTGGAGTATACATACAAGCACAACAGTTTCTTAACATGAAGTCAAAATTTGTTGTCGAAACAAACGAAATCAAAGAGGAGAATCTTACCGCAGCCAACACTTTTTTTCCGTATCCATGCCCGCCGCAGCACGCTCGAATCCTATAGTTATTAACCTAGCAAAGCCTTATGTATTTCCTAGGCGAGACGTGTATTAAGTCTATGGCGATCCCTCCGTACGTGGTGTGGTACCTTGTGTGATGAGTTAATGACGTGTTAACTTCAACCCGATTCCGTAACCGTCCAGAAGATTTTGGATGAGGAGAATTATCATCGTCCTAACGGAGTAAGACAAAATGATCGTCCTCCGAAATGAAGGATGAGACTACGTAACAGACAGGGTTGAGGCACAGAATCTTGCACATCGAGATTGTTAGGGTAAACTTGCCTCTATTTCCTACCTTATTGTTCGAGGAGAATTCGCAGCTAGGACAAAAAGGATCGCTCGCGCGCTCAATAACGTTTGATGCTAGTGTGTGTGTATGTGTGTGTATCGCCGCAGCACTGTTCATCAAAGGCATTTAACGACACACAGGCATCGCGCATACGCCCAGTATGTTACCAACCAGTTTGACTATTTTCCCTGTTAAAGAGCGAGGGACATTCGAAAGGTTTCCAAGGCAAAATATTTTGTTCTGCGCAAAAGTATTAAACAAAATTGGTATGAGATGAAAGCTTAGAGTCTCACCTTTCCGATTATCGAAAATTTCCCCTCAAGAACGGCGAAATCAAAAACGCTGGGTCCAAGTTCCTTCAGACTTTCTGCCTCCGATCGGAGTCGCCGTATGGAATCCAAAATGGCGCTCCGAGAGTTTGAGGTTATTGCAAAGCGGATCGTGTGCGACGTGCGCATGCCATTATTGAAACTCAAGCGACCTCAATGAACGGGTTACCTATTAGGCTCATATAAAAAAGAGTAAGCAAAGTTTTTCCACATCGCTGGTAACCCACTGGAATGCAGGATGACGACGTTCAACTACAGTAAATGAGAGAGATGTTATGAGCATCCTCTTTCACACCGTCCCTTCGGAATATTAGGAGTTTGAAAAGACTTGATCTAGTAGAAATAAAACCGTTCAATGTTCGACGGGGTTTTAAAAGTCGACTGGCTCTCGCACGGGATTCAATTGATGATGTCATTTTGCACTCCAGTCGGCAGTGTTCACGCAAGATGCCGAAGGTCCGCGTTTTATAACGTGGGTTGCAAGGGTGGTCTCTATTGACCGACACATCAAAGCAGCTTAACGGATTCTGAAGTAATGGGAGGTTATAGGTGCTGGTATATTAATGTTCGAAGCTTTCCCGGGTTCAGGTATAGAAATTAGCAGTTTCCATTTTCTTAGTGTTTGTTTCCAGTTGTTTTTTCATCTCTACATATCAGTTTCTTATGGAGCCCTATGTGCCAGTCAACATCTGAAACAAGTACTAGTATTATTTCTCGGCAGTTTTAATCCAACCATAGACCTACATGGCAAAAAAAAAAAAAAGTTATAGAAGAGTCTATGTAACAGAACGGTAATTATTTTGTGTGATTGCAGTAGGCATGGCAGGGCATTCAGATTAAAAAGCTGGTATGGGAAAGATAATCCTATATGGTACCCTACCTGCCGTGTACCTAGGTATCACAGGTATTAGGCCCTATATACTAGTACACCACCCTTGTTGCCTACGCAGTATTGTTGTATTTGTAATACACTCTATAAAAGAAATGGTAAATCAACATGTATGTTGTCACTCCTCAGATCTTTAAATAAGATGTTAAATTCAACACTCAAAACTTAAAACTACAATTTCAAACATGGTATAGGTGTACATATAACATTTTGGGTAATAAAAATGTACACTTTGTCAAATGATCAATTTCAAACCGAAAGTGTTGAACTATACCATTTCAAAAATAGTAAATCTAACATTCAGAGTGTTAAACTTAAAATTTACAATATTAGGTTGGAGGAGTGAAAATGTTGATTTACCCTTTTATTTTCAGAGCAATAGCTGCACTTGTATTTGGACAGAATCGATAATCATTAACCAATGTATATCAATTCTATATAGACTTGTCACCATTGCGCCAATACTAGTAGGAGGCCTAAATGAGAATTTGCATCTATAACCATTAAAAAATGTATAGGCCTACCATCAGTAGATTTAATCTCCAATAACATAAAACATTTGGAAATTAAAGAGATGAAATTTATTCGGAAATGGCTCAGATTCCCATAGCAGAGAAATGTGAGCAAAAAAAAAAAAAAAAAAAAAAAACTTTAAAGGCGATATTTGTTGATAATTATTATATACTTCCAGTGTCACAAGGGCCTATGCGCTTAAAGAATAAAACATTTTTATCTATACTTTCTGCAAGGTTTACATCTTCACTAGTAAACAACGACGACGTTAGATAATAATTAGCATTCTGATAGTGATAGGCATTTTTTCTAGCATTATCATTTTCGACCGTGGCGTTTAATCGTGGATGCATCAGAGGTTTCAGTAATCATTGCAAAGACATAAAAAACACTTTAAGTTCCTCCGAATGTTGAGTGATGATTATTTTGAACATTATTGATTAATGGTCAATGTTCTCACAAATACAGCTAGATTCCTCTGTACAGCCAGTCGTCATGCCTATCAATAACGCTAAACTTGCACAATCTTCTGAATGTCTATACTCTTCACAACTCTCTTTATAGTGGAAATGAAAAGATCATGAATTTACAATGAGGTTTACTACAAACAGAATTATCGACTTGTAGCTTTAGAAAATCATAATAATTCCCATCATCAGGTCATGTATACATATATATATCATATCGAAGAATCAAGAAATAAACTGGTAATGCATTTTTTTGCCAATAAAGAATGAGTTTATTCGACTCGAATTTTCGGTGGCCTCCACCTTCTTCAGGAGTCTCGACAATGACGGTACCAATTTGTGTTTTGGTACCGTCATTGTCGAGACTCCTGAAGAAGGTGGAGGCCACCGAAAATTCGAGTCGAATATACTCATTCTTTATTGGCAAAAAAATGCATTACCAGTTTATTTCTTGATTCTTCGTTATATTGGAGCCAATACCTGAATTTTCAATATGTTTATACATATCATATAGACATATAATATATGTAAATTATGTATATACATTATTCAGTATAATTAATCGCCGTCATAAATACTTGCTATTGCTCAAAACTGGCACTATACTCTTTGTCATTTATACATCAATGCGGTTATGAACACTCCGTTTTTCTTCCTTCCAATTTCTCATTTGGTTTTCTCATGACCCCACATGCATACCTTCGGAATACTATCACTTATCATTCTGTATAATACTATTCTATATTCTTTGGGACCTTGTTCAACAAGCTGCAATAATTATGCTTTACTATGAGATCCCTCACAACATTCCATGCATAAACCTGCTACAATTTTGTAACCGATGTATGTGATGCAGGCCCGTAGCCAGGATTTTTCAAGGGGGGGTGCGGTCACTAAAAAAACGGACCTTCGGTACCAATACCAATGATGAGACACACACACACACACACACGCTATTATATATATATATTTTTTTTTTTTCCTTTGGACGACCGAACTACAAAAGTTGTATAAGAATTTGCGCGCGAAGCGCGCCGCAAATTGTGAATTTTGACTGTTTTAATGACGTTTTAAAGTCTCGAGGAAATTTGTATTTTTGTCTGTTGCATGCAATCGCGTTACGGTATTTCATCTAGGAAATAGTAAAAACTCAGTTTGCCAGGAAGTTGCAAAGTTTAATTGTGTTCGAGACTCTGCGCGCGTAGCGCGCCGCAAAATTGAGAATAGTGATTTTCCTGGTGTTGTTTTAACTTTTATTTTTTCTATTGTATACCCGCGTTAGCAGGCCTGAAGCCTGGTATGCGAGTTTGTCAAAAACGAAAATAAATAAGAAAATTTTTAAAACAAAATGAATTGTAAATGTGAACCATTTATATTTTGCCTCCTTGTGGTAGGATATTTCCAGCATTTCCGAACTTTCAAATAATCATTTTAGATTAATAATATTAAAGGTAGTAGATCCGATTCGCAAACATCTCCAATATCAGTCAAATGTCATATTAACCATCATGCTAAGAAGGTTTTCTTTGTGAAATTTGGAGGTCAGTGAAATTCAAAAATTAAACATCCGTTAGCCATTGGAAGAAGTTGAGTGCAAATTCAGACCTCAGGCTTAGTGCTCAGATGTTTTCCTATTTGATTTGATCTGTCTTACTGTGCACACTAAGATACATACTGGAATGGTTATTTCTTATCTATTAAATTATAGTAGGTTATTTGGTTACTAGCTGTCTCTGGGCATTTTCGAATTGGGCTGCAAACAGTGGCGTATCTAGGGAAAACGGCGCCCGGGGCAAGCACGAAAATTGCGCCCCTAATTTCTGAAAAAAAGTGTTCAACCCCTACCCCATCCCGGTAGGGACTTTAAACAAAGTCCGCATGATGCTTTTTCAAGCACTTAAAAGGGATCTTTTTGAGGGTGATTTAAATGTAATGAATTTTGATAGATTTTGGCGAGCGAGCGCAGCGAGCGAGCCGAAAATTTTTGTATTTCAGCTTACAAAACATGGAATTTTTGTCATTTTTTGCTTACCAAATCTTACAATTCTAATCAAGATATAGTGACAGCCTTATAGATATCGATTTATACCAAAAGAACTGAGGACTTAAAAAAGTACTCTAAATTAGTGCGCGCGAGTGTGCTGAAATTTGTAAATGTCCTCGTCATCATCAGGTATTGTTCTTATATTTTTTTTATATAAATTTTGGCGAGCGAGCGCAGCGAGCGAGCCGAAAATTTTTGTATTTAAGCTTACAAAACATGGAATTCTTGTCATTTTTTGCTTATTAAATCTCACAATTATAGTGACGACCTTATAGATAACGATTTATACCAACAAACTGAGGACTTGAAAAAAATACTCTAAATTAGTACGAGCGAGTGAGCCGAAATTTGTATATTTCTGCGTCATCATTACGTTTTTTTTTTCTTATCTTTTTTGATTTTTTTCTTGCGCCCCCCTTCCCCGTATGTTCGAAACCGTTGGCGTCCTCTTTTGATCCAATCGGCGATCGCTTCAGAACGAATGAAATTGCAGTCGCTGCTCCGTGTAACATTTTTCCTGCTAAATATAAAATGACATGAGTGAACACAATAGACATTATCATTTTGTCCGCGTCATCGTCACGTTTTGTTCTTATCTTCTTCTCTTTTTTTAAACAAATTTTGGCGAGCGAGCGCAGCGAGCGAGCAGAAATTTTTTGTATTTCAGCTTACAAATCATGAAACTCTTGTCATTTTTTGCTTATTAAATCTTACAATTCTAATCAAAATATAGTGACGGCCTTATAGATAACGATTTATACCAACAAACTGAGGACTTGAAAAAATACTCTAAATAAGTACGAGCGAGTGAGCCAAAATTTGTATATTTCCGCGTCATCATTACGTTTTGTTCTTATCTTGTTTGATTTGTTATTGTTTTTTTTTGCGCCCCCCCCCCGTATGTTCGAAACCGTTGACGCCCTCTTTTGATCCAATGGGCGATCGCTTCAGAAGGAATGAAATTGCAGCCGCTGCTCCGTGAAACATTTTGCCTGCTAAATATAAAATGACATGTGTGAACACAATAGAGACTGCCATTTTGTCATCATCACGTTTTGTTCTTACCTTCTTTTTTATACAAATTTTGGCGAGAGAGCGCAGCGAGCGAGCCGAAAATTTTTGTATTTCAGCTCACAGAACATAGAATGTTTGTGTGAACACAATAAACATTGTCGTTTTGTCCGCGTCATCATCATGTTTTGCTTTTATCTTGTTTGATTTGGTTTTCTGCCCCCCCCCCCCTTACCATTCTCCCTCCCCCTTCCGGGCGAGTTTTTTCTTCTTCTTCTTCTTCTTTTTCTTTTCTTTTTTTCTTCTTCTTCTTCGTTTTTTTTTTCTTCTTCTTCTTCGTTTTTTTTTTTTCGTTTTTTTTGCGCCCCCAAGGAGTGGCGCCCGGGGCACGTGCCCCCCTTGCCCCCCCCCCCTAGATACGCCACTGGCTGCAAAGAGATCCACTACCTTTAAGTTAGAAGAGAGATAAGTAAATAATGATAAAATAAACAAACAAAAAAGAATGAGTTTCTTTTGTAATACTATCTGACAAACTTTTTACTTTACCATTTTACTTCATAGCTCAGCACTTTCCATTCTCTCTCATACCCTCTTACCCATTACATTTAAATGAAATACAACTAAAATGAGTTTGCGTGCCTGCATAATACTCTTTGGAAATTATAAGTGAAAATTTTTTTAGGTTTTGGCTCACTTTAAAATGAGAACCAATAGAACTGTCACAACATGAGAAAATGTATAAGTAATAATCAACACTACATTTCCGAATTTGGCCTGCAAAGAAATCCGCTACCTGTAAGTTAGAAAAGAGATTAGTAAATAATGATAAAATAAAAAAGAAAGAAAAGAATGAGTTTCTACCGCTGTATCTAGAACAGAGCCTGAAACGGTGCAGGCTCAAGAAATCGTTTGTACTATAATACGTCTTGAAGTACTGTGTGATACTGTTGACTCAGACTTCTACAAAGCTGTAAGTGAGAATTGTAATCCAATCCGACTCATTTTGTCTCTCCTGATCGTTCGTAAGAAATGCTAATTCATGACCACCTTTTCACAATTTGATTGGAGCATGCATTCATAATGGAAAATAGTTGACATAATAATCTATCCCCAGGCATTATCATGCCAACATGTATACATGTACTATATCTTTGTGAGACGTAGATATAAAATGTCTCAGGTTTTCGATTATAGTTATAATTTCGAGGAAATTTCTTTAATTCTTATCATAATAAAAACATTATACGTAAACTTGAGGCTATTAGATTTTCATCCACTTACCTCTGTTCCTGTGAAAAAATGCAAGTGTCAACCTCAATGTCATCCACGAATCGCACGTACTCGGGCGGCCAGTGGAAAAAAAAAAAACACCGGTCACACGCGCCAAGGGCCATGGCATGCAGTGCCAATATAATAATAGCTCGCACAAATTGATACATAACATTTGTGTTTGTGTGCATGGGGACGATCCGATGGTTCATACAACAAAAGGGTTTCGTACAATTATTTTTAACATTGTTAAACGTACTCTTCCACATTTACGTAGCATAATAATGTGTCTTTATATTTATTTGGATTGTTATCTTGAGAATTGCTAAAAACCGTTATTATGAAAAAGTGGACCTTTCAGAATTTGGGGGGGGGGGGGTGCGTACGCACCCGACGCACCCCCCCCCCCCCCCCCTGGCTACGGGCCTGTGATGTACATAACATGCATGTTAATTCCAATGACGTAATTCCAATAACTTAACTGAACTGAACTGAACGTGTAACGTACCAAACCTATGTGTAAATGCTACCTAATGTGATTTTTTTTTTTTTTTGTGAAGATAGATAAACTGAAACTGAAATTGTTTTGAGAGACGTCGCTATAGGTCCTGAACTGATTTTAGTTCACGAAAGGTACAATAAAACATGGTTACTCATGGCACATAATAGCTTAACCAATGCTTATAGTTATAGGGCCTTTGTTTTGTTTCATGTTTGTGTCGCATTGTTTCATATCATACTCTATTGTCTCTGCTGATTTATTATTTTATACCCCTTTGTTGTGAAACATTGCTTTTCGTAATGGTGCATTGGACTGATCTATTACTGTACATATTCCGAGATAACAATCATCGAAACCGCTATTCTATCACTTTTCGCCCCAGAAAAATTGAAAAATACTCATAAAACGTAAAAAGTACCGTGTAACTCGACGGCAATTCAAGGCAAGAAATCGCTATTAGCATGTATTTGCTTCTTCGTTTAACTTCACTTAAGAAATTATTAAAGCCTAATGCCAAGTAAGCTACAAAAAAATCAATATAATTGTTCTTTTTCTTTGTGCAGGGGCATACGTTTAGATAGAGCAAAGGTTAATGTGTTTGGCAAGCATGAAGTCAGTTGCAGTTATAGGAGGCACATGATATTGAAAAAAAAAAATCCCCTCATCCATAAATGTGTCACTTAGGAAATAATAACCCTATAAACTTTTGGCTTTCGTTATTTGTGGCGACACAAAGCTATATGTTGGTTGGCTATAATGATTTTATATCAAATGTCTGTAAATATGATCAATGATAATGGGCTTCACACCAGACTTACACAAAAAGGCCTATACCGAAATTGCTCATTCGAAGTCATTTAGACGGAAGCTAGACAGTGACTGCAAGAGTAAGAAATGAAAGTGCAGGGGTAAATCCTTGGATCGAATCTCAAAGGATTTTTCGTCGTACATGCCTAGAGTAGCGTATGTCATTGCGTAGGCATTGGCATAAAGTAGCGTGGTGTTGCGTATTTTATACTGCGTAGAAATAGTGTACAGTAGCGTGTAATCTATACGTAAAAACTGCGTATGTCTGCGCCCTATTATTTACTCCAAAACTACGCGAAAAGAAAAACATGTTAAAATTTTTGCCTATTCCCCGCGTACCCCTTTGCGTCGCTCGGCGTATGGTTACAAAGGCTGGCGTAGACACAGCGTAGGGTAGCGTAAGCTCGGCGTAGTCGGTACGTAACACTACGCAACCTGTGCAAGCCCGTTGTGAAAACCCCCTTTAGATCCACATTTCATTTATCCAATAAGAAGCGGTTTAAAAAAAAAAACGCGACACTTTTTCTTGGACATAATTTAGCTCTTTATTATACACTCACCACAAATGATTTTGAAATACATGTATCATGTATTTTTTTTCTTTCAAAATCAATTTGAAGAAAAAAAATTGATTATTGAGAAAAATCTGTCTAAGTATCCTCACGAAAATTAAGTTTTATATGATAATTTCATCATAATGAAATCGTAAAGCTGTGCTGATCTTTTAATGATTGCAAAAGAACCGGGATATCAAACTTTCTTTTCTCTTTATAAACTTTATAATCAAGAAGTTATTGCTGAGCGGCTCCAACCATCCATTAATTATTTATAATCCTCGACCTTGTTATCTTCACAGAGTACACCACATACTTAGTTTCACACACACACACACACACACACACACACACACACACAACACACACTTTCTCTCTCTCTCTCTCTCTGTCTACCTTTCTTCCTTCTCTGCTACGACAGCGACTTAATCTGGGATTGTCCGTGCAGGGTGTATAATGTTTCGGGTTAGTTTCCATTTAGGTGGGTTTTTTTTTTTTTTCGTTATTTCATTTTTTGTATATAATAGCGGTATATTAATTTTGTGATTTGTTGCATTTCGTGCAGGAAGAATTAATGCACCATTTATACAAACATTGCTCTTTAGCATTCTTTCCAACTACCAGCATTTCCGTATACATTTTGCAAGCTTATACATTTCCTTTACCATATTCATAGTGATGTAATTTATGCATTCAACTCCTGTAAAAGAAAAAAAATATGCATATGTTTTTGCTGAAAATGGGAAAAAAGTTTGAATTTAAAAAAAAAATCATGTTTTGTTGTTGTTGTTTAATAGGCTCTTATGATACATAGCAAAGAATTACTAAAGTATATACCCATTTAGAGGGAAGTTTACCCAAATATATATGTGGGGTTGAGTGAATGCAACAATAGTTGAACACATTAGTGAAGTTTGAGGAAAGTAGGAAAGTTATGCATTTTAAGCGCCGGAGCCGCCATCGTTGGATGAGAAAACTACAACTTTTCGTGACGCCACGGCAGAACAAAGATGTTCAGAAAATATTAAGAGAATGCCGCAAAATTTTATCTTGCTATAGCGCAATGAAAGAGCAATTGACTTGACTCTTTCAAAAAGTAGAACATAAGTAAAACAAAAAAAAAGTAAAACATTAAGCCAAAGGAAGGTGTATCTATCATAAACAATGACATTTTGTAGAATTCTCTTGATTTTCTTTATGTAAGTATTCTCATCCATGGCGACAACAAAACTTTAAAATTCACAACCATTGATTGGACAGATTGTCCGATTTATCTTTCTAATACTACTAATGGTGCAGTTCTGCTAATACTGCTACATTCACTCAATCCACGTGTATATATGCATGTGAAAGAAACTTCCCCTTTAAACACCTGATCGAAAAGGTCATTACAAGTACAACACCATTGCACAATACATGCATCATGTGCATAGCAGTGTTCAAACTAGGACTTCCTGTTAGCGAAACAACATAGAATCAGTATAGATACATCTAGTTGTTACAACTGTCGCAGTACTGCATAATTATAGGAGCAGCATTTTCTCTGCGTGGTGTTTATTGCAGCATTGATTGCGGTTGCAGAAGACTATAGGCCTAACATTATAATTATGTATAGGCTTACATGCTGTGGACATTTTGAGCCGTGTAGTGAGTAGCAGGAGACTCGTATAAGTAGTAATGTGGTGATGACAGTGTGTCGGATGGTTACGAAGGAGCAACGTGCAGGCCTGAAAGCGCCAATCAAGTTGTGTTGGGGCTTCCCCAGATATTTTAATCAAATGCTTCTTGTTATTTGCTGTGGCGATGATCCAACGGTATTGCCAGAGCTGTGGCCCGTTGCATAAAACTTACCGTTGAATTTCAATGGTAACTACCGTCAAAATTAGGCGTCACAGCCAATCAGCATCAAGGATTATAAGCTTTACCGCTGATTTGAAGACTTATCGCTAGAAAGGAGCGGTAAGTCCAGCGGTAAGGGTTTTATGCAACAGGGCACTGGTGTTGATAATCAGAGGCGGATCCGGGATGCGCGCCCCTTCTTTGTTGTTTAAAAACAAAAAAAAAAAAAAACAAAAAAAATGAGACGAAACCCGGAAGTACCACCTGAAATATTGTTTGCGCCCGCCCCCCCCCCCCCCCCCCTCTTTATGGAATTCCTAGCTGGATCCGCCCCTGATAATGGTGCTGGTGGTTTTGTCTGTGCAGGGAGGTGAGAGGAAAACTCACCTCCTTGGTCTGTGGTGGTTCAATGTGTTGTGGTGGTGATGTTGGTTGTGGTGGTGGTGATGCATGGTGGCGGTACTGGTGCTGGAGCTTTTACTGTTGGTGCTGCGTGTTCGTGCTGATTGTGGCTTCATGCCCTGCTGGTGGTGATGTTGCTGTTTGTCTATCACTGTCGCTGATACTGCCATTTAACAGAGTGCAGAGACTGTTATGATTGGGTTTAATCGAAACAAAAGTTTCGATCCCTTTCGTCTGACTCTGATGAAACAGTGCTCACCATGCACGGCCACAAGATAATTAAAATATAGGCCTATAGTACATAATTTAAGTCATCAATGCTTCTGTTCCCTCATTCTTTCTTCACAGACACGAGTTTTGAAGTTGTTGTTTTTTAAAGCAGTGTTATCACTGACAAATATTAATTGTTATACACTTCAAGAGGCATAGACATATACAGAAATGATGATATAATACATGTTTTGTTTTGCTGGGCTATTTGTGTGTGTGTGTGTGTGTCCACTTGATTGGTTCTGTCTAGCTTACTATCAATTTGTGATAACGCATCGAACTTCATAAGACAGAACTAACACTACAGTTTTGCATTTGAAAAGCAAGTATCTTGTCAACAACGTATTACATCCTGACACCGCGTACATAAAGAGTAAAATTCATCGTGATCTTCGAGCTATATAGCTGACGAAATTATTCTGAGGAGTTTGTCTGAATATGATAAGAATGAACTGGAATTATGGGCTCAGACCATTACGATTGATTATTATGTTTGGTTTAACTTCTTAAATGACGAAAAAAAAAACAGTCGGCAGCTGTTATAGCTCTTTCTTCCATTGACTGATAAAATTGCCTTTGTACGATCCATTTATGATCCGATTGTTCTAATCAGGTCTTATCGTCATGTCTGGTCATTAGCAATGACACTCATAAATCAGTTTCAGTATGGTATACTGGTATGCCTTTGATATTGCTTTCATAGTTGGCTGAGCGAGCTTTCCCTGCTGTATGAAAAGTCATCAATTGTCTCAAATTATTTTTTGATTATTATTCAAAAAGAATTATAGTGACGCGAAACACAAATAAGAATCAAGTGACACTTTGTTCAGTTTGTCGCCACCATTGGTGTTCTTATTCAATCTTTTCAGTTGCACGAATAAAAGGAGTATTGAGAAAACACAGAGCGAGAGAGACATTTAAAGTGTTTACGAACTAACTTGGTAAGGGCCTTACGTGAACTAAATAACATTTTCTATCGACGTGATAAAATGACCTTTCCGACCTGACCGACAGACAACAACATACCTGGCCATGACCTCCTTTTCGCAGCGAGTATTTGTGGGTCTGTTTTGCTTGTTTGCATGTTTTTGCTGTTGCTGTTGTTGTTTGTTTGCTTGTTTGTTTGTTTGTTTGTGTTCTTGTGTGAACGATCTGTTTTCTGTGCACACACTCGTCAGTCTGTGATAAGTCCCCAAATTTAGGTATAAATTCGGCAGAAGGTCATCCATTTCAATACTTTCCTGAGTATAAAAGCATACAACCGTGTCTCCAAAACAAGAGCACAAACACAGACAATATACCACATTAGGATAGAGACAAGATACCATGGGGGTCAAGCAAAGGTGACGTATTTAAATATACAAAGAGGGGAGACGTATGTGATGATGGTACATCAAAAATAACGCAGACACGGTATAGTTTTGGGAGTGTGATTATCAGACTAAAGGTATTGATATTCATGATTTAAATTCTTGTACATGTACTTTGTAATGGTCCCATCATCTGTGCATGTGTTGTGTTCTTCGATGTGTAAGTGCGCGCTCCCGCGTGCACTCTTTGTGTTTTATGATCATACTTTTCGATCTGAATCCTTCGATCGAAGTTGTCGGTTTTCGACTTTCAAGGAGTATACGAGCAAAATGGAGACGACGAATAAATGGGATAATAATTACCTTTAAAAGTCTGAAACGAAACCTAAGTAAAGGGAAACTCTGCTTAATGCTCGAACTAATTCAATAAGAAGAATAAAGTCAAATTCAATTCGATAGACGTATCTTGAAATCTGAAATCAGAAAGTTATGGCGTTTAAGTTGAGTTTAACATTTTTGTACGAATTTAGTAAAGTCGGTTACACAGGTGTTATTTCATCACTGAAGAGCATCAGAAGTTGATAATTTCATCGCCACACAACTCATCCATTGGAGAGATATCATCATTATGACCACAAAAAAAATTAATCCTGAAATTCAGCATCTTTTAATCCCCGCCCAATACGCACTCGTCATTGTTATGTACTGGAGAGATCGTTCAATTTCTAGATCAAAATTTTGATATGCAACATGAATGTTTTTCCTCATTATGATTTATTGAATTACTGAAGCTGCACCTGTCTTACACTCATTTCAATTCAATTCAATTCAATTCAATTCAATTTATTGATTTCATAAAAGCAATACAGCCAATATTTTGGACAATACTCAAATGTCGAGGAAACCACGAAAAAGCCAGTGGCTTGAAGATTGTGATTACCCTATAAAGAGTTAGATACCCTATAAAGACAAAAAACACACATAAAAACAGACAGTACATACAAAAATACAACACGAAAGAGAACGTCATGAATGTACATTGCTCCAATACCTTAATAAAACATAATTACTCATAAGATTCAAAAAGATATTCAATATCAATTTTAAATATTTAAAATTATAATGCACTTAAGATTATATTCCAATGAATTCATATTTTTGCACCTCTGTATTACAGTTATATTTTATCTTAAATCGGCATAATGGCAAGACAATTTTCTTATAACGTGTATTAAAATTATGACTCATAGAATGCGTTTTAAAACAATCATTAAAAATACACGACAATATCGAATGTACATAATTATTTAAACATAGAAATAGTCGTTCTATAAAAGATTCTATCTTTGAGGGATAAACAGCCTACGTCTTTGAAAAGAATAGGAGTGTAAGCGAGACACAGTGAACAGTTCCATCACATTTATTTTCATATTTCTCTTGACATTGATGTTATACATACACTAAGCAGAAACAGACAAACAAACAAACAAATAAGATACAAAATATGATATAAAGTTGATGGGAGACAGATAAGACTATCATGACACCTAATCTCTAAGAAGACTGTGACCGATTTGTCAAGAAAAAAAAAAAGTATATGAAACTTTATGTCTCCATAATAAGAACGTACCTGATAGTTTTCGTAATTTTTTCATGTAGCTTTCACTACTATCCATGGTCATGTGAAAGGATAATGTGCATACCTGGATGTGGAAAAGGAGACAGATAATTTTGAACGTCTATACACACAATTCCGAGAAACCTCCGGATATGTGCACCCCGGAGAACATCTCACGCTCTCATCTCATCGATATGCCAGCAAATCGTGATTTCATGATATTATCGTTCATGCAAATAATGATAATCGTATATCTACTGATTCTGGGCAAAATGAAGACAATGTAGGGCGAAATCACTGTAGCTGAATGTGTTTTGTTAGATGAAAAAGCGTGGTCTTTGCCGTGGTAGAGCAAAAGATATAGTTGCATGCGCGTGCGTGCGTGCGTTGACCATGCAGATCCATGCGTCAGCTTGGAATCAGTGCTGATGGCGTCAAGCTGTGTCAGCTGAGCAATGACGCCATAATAATTATTGTTATACATGATCTGTGGAAGGAGCTTAAGAAAGTGGTGCAACGGTCTGATGCAATGACATACCATGACGCAAGTATGTATGACTTCGGATCTTGACGGAGTAGACTCAGCATTTCATGTGCACTTGATGCATCAGCATCAAGAAAATTAGCGCGCCCGCCACTCCCACATGACTGACATTAACTTTTGTTGTTAAGATTTTTAACTGTATAATAGTTGTAAGGCATATAGTTGGGTGAAGCAACTGGAGGGGGTGGGGCCAAAAAGGGATTCGGTTCAAAACGGCATCGTTGTCAGTAACTTGTCAGTAATGTAGCTAAATATAAGTTTTCGCGATGACATTCTAATTGTCATAATCAGAAGTATACGGACAAGGAAACAAAGCAGAGGAATAGTTTCGATACAAACTTAACTGCACAGCAACATTTTATCGGAGATATACTATTTTCGTAAATATTACAAACATTGTGAGATTGAGTAGCTGGGAATATTGTGCTTACCTTCAAGACCTGAAATATGAGTACAAACAATAACCCTCTGAACACTCGGGACGATCAAAGATCACCTTCTCATGCGGGAGGTTTATTGTATTTAAAGAGAAATAGAGAAAGAGAGAGAAACAGTGAGAGAGAAAGGATGTACCTCACTTTATGTTTCCTCTTATCATGTTTATATACCTGTTTTGGGATGAGTGGAGAACAGATACATAAAATAAAATCATGATAATTCTGTTGAATGCACTCTCACAAGTGCTATGATATAGCAACATTTATTATTATCATTATACTGTAGTTGATGTTTTTATAATATAAATAATCGTAATTCTTGGCATTATTTTATATGTATTATTATTACTATAACATTCATTAGCATTGCTATCCAGAGTATCACTGTTATTGATGTTGCATTTCATTCTATCATCATTCGTTTTTTAAAATCATAATCGAATATTTTCTACTCACTCATCGCTACATTTATCATGAAGCATGCAGCTCTCCCTACAACATAAAAGTGATAAAACTGGAATGAAAAAAGTCTCACTCAACGTTGTTTGTAATATTTATAGGAAAAATAATATATGTTGAGTTTTAACGAGGAATGATGTGTTACAATGATTAGTTTTAAAATAGATTGTAATCGTCATCAAGAATTAACAACTTCCGAATATTACCGAAGGGGATTATACACATGTGTATTTTGCGGTGTTTCTATTTAATTATTTTCAAGATTTAGATTGATATCCGCGAAATAAACAACTTTCGAAGATGCCTCCCAAGCTATAGGTTGCAGCAGAATATAGCCCGGTTCGGATCAGGAAGTAACTTTTTTCACAGTCCCTGGTCGGACACTGCTTCATTTCTTCAAAAAAAGCATTTAGTGAGGTTCTCGATTGAGAATTCAACTATACTCGCAAAGTTTACCCACAAGTTCCAATTCGCGGAATATTCTATACTCTGTAAAACACTTGGTGTTGATGTTTATATTAACAATGATTTACTATCCGGACGAAAGGAATCCGTAAATCTTGGCAGAATTCCATAAATACAAGAATATCTCATGACACTTTCAATTGCCCTTGGAGTACAATCTCAGCACACACTCACACACACACACACACACACACACACACACATAGGCCTATAATAGGCCTACATACAATCATCGCATTTTGTTGTAACAATGATTAAAACAAAATATGATAAATGAGCCTAAACGTTGACCATGTAACATGCACATGTTAAAAAAAAAACAAAGAACAAACAAACAATAAACAAACAAACAAACGATCATTAATTACCCGTTGTGAATATTTAGAAAGAATAACACTTTTCTGTTTGGATTACCAGAGGCACTGTGGTTTCTATAGGGAATGGGGATTAGTGTCCTTAACATCTATTAAATAAACACAGCGGATTCATATTGAAAAAATCCAGTATGCCAGTCTTTTTGTATGAAAACGTATCTTTAAGTCAAATACAAACACGACTATATCAAGTGCGAGGAGTATCAAAATCAATAAAGGTCATCGTGCATGGGTTCGCATGGCCTTAAAATGTTAAAGGAACTATAAATAACCACGTGTAAACTTTGCCCTGCAAGTGACTGTACAAAAACCAGTCCGTCAGTTCTCCAGTGTGCATGATACTTTATTCTTTAGTCAAAACCCACGTACCATTTCCTCGTTATTGAATTGAAAGCTAACGATGCCTTGTGCGTACGGGTTATTTAGGCCTACCTGTGTATATTATCCACAGTATTACAGCTCTATTGTCTGCACGTGCTGTTTTATGCACACGCATTCATCGTAGTATCTACAAAAAGTGTATCAATAAAGTCTCTGTCACCAGGAATGCGAAACCTTTCGGAGCGCATCACTGATAATTAGCATGCAACTATATAGACATGCACGACGAGAGTATCATTAGGCCTACATTATATTGTTAATGTATCTTGATTTACAGGGGCCGCGGAGTCCATCCCCCCTCCCCCCCCCCCCCCACACACACACACACGTATTTATACAATTTACGTCTTAATAACAGGAAAAATTATAAGTATAAGAATAAACACAAGTCATGAAAACCCATGAAGTTCGAACGTTCCGCCTCTTTAGTATTCACATTAAGTGGAGGGGAGGGCCCGGAGTTGACCACCACCCAAGTGCCCAACTAACCACGAGCACCCCCCTCCCCCAACACACACACACACACACACACACACACACACACACACACACACACACACACACACACACACATATTTTTAATTCTTTATTCAAATTTCGTTCAATTTCATATCACAAAATTCACGTTCACAGAAACAACAAAGCATTATACAAAAACAAACTGCATTATACACAAACATTGTACAAAATGATGTATAATACTACACTATACAAACACAAAATGCAGTATACACACACACGCACGCACGCCCAAAAACAAACGAACAAACCCATTCCGCGCCGTCTGATATAGGCAACTGGTAGTTCATTTCATTTGATTTTTCATAAGAATTATAACCACTTACATGCATATTACAGAAGGTGCCACACATTCATTTCCGACGGTATAGGTATAAGCTGTTTCCAGGATCTTGAGTTTGTGTAATGATATAGACTGAATTCCCAAACCAGGAGAGTTCTTATAAGTCTTGCTCTTGAAAGCCTGGGGTATTATCGCCTGCTATTTGAATGCCCATGCATGCGTGTGATGCAAGCATTTTGGGGGCGATTTGAGGGTTATTTTGGGATTATCAACGTACACTTTGAGACATGTTGGGTTTGATTACTTTTCTCGTAGACTTTTACTGAACCGTACTCTTTATAAAAAAAAAATTCGAGTGAAAATATTCATTCTTGAAGGAGTGAATACAAAAAAAAGAGTGAATTTAGAGTGAATTTTGTGTGGAAATGTTCATTTTCACTCTTTTTTAGAGTGACCTCAGGGATCACTTCAAAATCTTCGAGTGATCCCTGAGGTCACTCCAAAACGAGTGAAAATGAACATTTTCACTTAAAATTCACTCCAATTTCACTCTAAATTCACTCTTTTTTGTATTCACTCCTTCAAGAGTGAATATTTTCACTCGATTTTTTTTAGAGTATTATAATTTTATATTTCAGGATTATTTTGGAACTGGACTACGTCACCTCAGGTGTTTTACATGACATTAAGCCTATTGTGTTGTTTGGTGGTAGTTTTAGTAGCAGTTCTGGTGACGGGGAGAATATGGCAGTCGTATAGAGCCTGAGTTGCAGTAGAAGTATAGAGATAGTATAGAAGCAGGCCTATTATTGCCTTGCGCGTTTGTGGATTATGGGCAGAGATGACTCCAAAATTGCACTATTCACGGATGGACGCAGCCCCTAAGCAATATGAGGCACCGAGGCCCATAGTTTAACCAGAAACTCGAAATTAGGCAAAATATATTTGTTTTATTTTTGCAATAAAAAAATTTCAACAAATGAAAGGGAAACGGGGCGAGAAGTCGAGTTGTGGATGCAATTTGTGCATGGAGGGACCCTAGAGCGCAACCGTACGAAGCGACGTACTTTGTCAGACTTGCTTTGTGATGTCACAATCACAAGAGTTTATTACATTAAAAAAAAAAAAATAGAAAAGCACTCTGAGAGCACAGACCTCCGCCAAGCAGTTACTTTCCACAGATGATCTTGCTCTTCCCAAAGAGATTTTTCTCCTCTCCAACACTGGGGAAAAGCTCTTTGGGCTCTTCCATAGAGATCAGTGATTTCCATCCATAGATATACAAAATGTCATGCTGAAAAATAGCCCTATTTCCCAATGTAGAAGCCTTTGGTACGTCATAAACCTTCAGCTGCACGGCGCGCCTCGCCCTTGCAAAATTAGAGCACGCACTTTAGTGCGCGTTTGAAAACCTCAAAACTGCGCAGCTTGAACTCCCAGTGCTTCTTGGAAGTTCATTGACCTTACCTGTCAATTATCAAAAATCCTCATAAATTCCCCCAAAATTCTCGGATCACTACCAAAATTTAATCATTTGTTACTTGTGTCATTCTGAACCTTTCATGTAAGCTTCATCAAAATCCGTTAGCTACTTTTGGAGTTATTTTGCACACGGACAAACAATCATTCCGAAACCGACTAACGGTTGATCACAGAGGCTAGTTATTTTCTTCAAATTTTCTATGTGCTTGTAAATATCTGTAAATAAACTGTATTATAATGTGAATAGCACAGTCTGCAAGAATCTTCAGCCTCTTGAAGGAGGCAGACTTAATCAGAAGAAGAAGAAGAAGATTGAAGAAGACAAACAAACGGTAACGAAAACATAACCTCCTCCCTTGGCGGAGGTAAAAATGACCATACGAAGCAGCGCGCTATAACACGTTTCTTTTGTGATGTCACAATCGCTTTGTGACATCATTTCACAAAATAGTGTACAATACAAATTATGGAAATTGTCACAAAAAGTGACGTAATTTTCCAAATGATATATCATTGAGTGTCAAACATGCCACATTCTGAAATAGTCGAAAATACTTATAAGCACGTGAAGCTCTTCAAACAAATCACCCAAGAATTATTATTTTTTTTAAATCCAAAATTGATTATGATACAGTATTTTCAGTAGTACATGTAGTATAGTCGGAGTAGTAGTACTAGTAGTAGACGTAGAAGGCAGGCCTACTTGTCATTAAAAATGTAGTTATTGCTTGACTTGACCTGATTTATTTTTGTTTGGCGTACCCATCACTATAGGAAACAATAAATGCTTGTAACCAAGAAACCATGACACCAACAGAGGTTTTATAGGCCTACAGGCGATGACCCCTGCCCCTCGGCCTTGCCTATTCCAGTCTCTGCAATGCTCGCATTTTTTCCAGGTTGTCAGTGAGGTTGATCTACTCTGTTAATTGGTCACTTGTTTTGTGGTTTGGGGTCAGTGGCGATCATTATAATGGGCGCACCTTTCCGATCTCCCAACTTCACTCTTGAAAGTAGCTTAATGTTCTGGGGTTTTGTTTTTCTGTATTTTTTTTCTCCGCTGACTTCCCTTTTTATGTTTTGTGATTTTGTTATTTCAATTGCGCAAATCATTAGTATATAAATGTGATTCTTTATGATTGTTCTAATAAACCATAAATAAAAAATAAAAAAATAGGCGATGGCAATAACAGGGATTCCAATTACCTCTCCCACTTTGAGGCGTATATAATTATTAGCAAAATGTCCTGCTTGAGTCTGTCGAATTCTCCAGCTGTGTTTCTCCCCATGCCCATCAGGATGTGTTTCCTCTAGCTTCTCCTGACCAACTTCAATTTTGTAAGAATATGATTATATATATAAAAATAAATAAATAAATAAAGGCCGAGCTATTAACTGAGAGCGTCTCACCCGAGAGTCAGTTCCATCAGGGGCGGGCCTCGCCGGTCTCCGGCCGCAAGGGAGTAAGGGACGTCGCGCTTCTTTTTCGCGCGACCAGAGTCTCCGTTTTCATCACCAAAATTCATCACCACGATCATCCACATGGAATAAAGATAAACAAGACAATCAATGGAATACTAGTATGTGGATTTGTCGCGTTGAAGGAGGAAATCCCATAGACTTTGTCAAGAGCATTAAACTTATGGATGTCTATTTTTTCACTGCAATTTTCATCATCATCATCATCATCATCAGCATCATCAGCATCATCATCATCATCATCATCATCATCATCATCATCATCATCATCATTATGCAGTTCACCATGAAAGGTACATTTATAAGAAAGAAAGAATTAGTTGCATAAATCATTATCATGCCCGGCCCTTCGAGCTTCGTCCTCGCGGTGTGAATGACTGAGCTATAAGTAGGTCTAGCGAGTATTTTTGGAAATACATGTACATACAATGTTTGTGCATGGGCATTCAAAATCTTCTTTAGAAGTCTTTGAACCCGCATAATTTCACGAAGTATCAAATGGATGAAGTGCGTCACTCGAAAAGACGAAATCAAACCTACACATATAATGTATTATGGGTCTCCGCGGCACGACTGATAAGAGATTGCGCAATCAGTGACCACACATGTACGACTGAGTATTTTGTATTGATACGCCTACTTGCTAGCGGCGGAACCCGACATGCATGTATAGGCCCCTATTCGTATCTGAAAGCATTTTGTCGGGGCGCATGCTAAAGATTTGGAAGTGTACAAAAATAGACTGGGTTGGGTCTGCCTGTGCCTCCCTCCACACTGGTCATCCATCATACTGAGCACTAGTATTCGTGCAATGACCGGCTAGCCTGCCTGCCTGTATCATCGACCTCCGCCCGCTGTGTTCATCCGATCAAGTGCATGCCTGGGTGCGTGACTCGACGACACTCTACCTGCCGCGCGCCGGGGATCACAGGACTGGCCCGCAGCCGCTGCCCGTGCGGTGTATGCGAGATGAAGAGAGCGAGAGACGTGTCGAGAGCTAGTTTGACAAGACCAAGGCCAAGGGGAAGAACTACACCAGACAGTTTACGACGGTGCACTTCAGAGCAGAACAGCTGATAGATCATGACGAATAATCCCGCACCCACGCCAGAAAGAGCAATATATGGATTTGTGTTGTATTTAGGATCAATAATTGGATTTGGTAAGGTTTGTAACATCAAATTCGGTTAAGAAACCCGTCACAGTGTCCCGTATTGAGCTACCGAGATGTAGTTAGTCCCACATACCAGTTTATGTGTAGGCTTGTACTTTCTTTGATTTTTTTTTCAAACATCTAGCACATCACAGTGAAAACAAAAAACAGTAGACACATGTGAATGTGAGTCAGATCCAAAATAGACACTATTATGTCGCTATTATACACTTGAGGGTGATAACAACCCCCGGGGCGTTCCTTAAGTTGTACACAGTACTCGGTAGCTTCGCGTTCGCGTTTCGCAGTTAACAATTATAATAACATCTTTCTTATCAATGTTATCACCATAGCATGGTCACCCATTCACCTGTATTCATCTGTATTCACCTGTCTTGTCGGCTTCTGGAAAGACAGTACATTAGTAGTCTTGTAATGCCCTCCCACTTTCAGCAGGTTTCCACTGTATATCAAACTTAAATGCTTCGTCTTGTTAATGTTATTGCAGTATTATGACTGAGCACTACTATTTGAGATTATAACTCTGCGGAGAATGTGAACTTGTACTTCTTTGACAGGAATGACTTGAATTTGTTAACTGTAGTTATCGTAGTGACAGAATTGATCAGATAAATTGTTTCCACTAATCTAAGTTGTAGTGTAGGGACCAAGTCTACTTCAGTTAAACACTACCATCCCAGGCAAGGTAGCGAAAGTTACTTTTAGTTTTGAGAAAATGAGATAGAGTAGTAAATCATCCCTGTTTGTGATAGGGTTCCTGTTTGTAGCAGGGGCAGTTTCATTCATTGATTGAAAACAGCTAAAGAGTGTCATGTGCTTATAATTAAATTACATACATAAGTAGTTCCACTTCAGAACCAAAGCGGGAGTTACTCGTAAGTTATGGGAAGTGAGAGTACTCTGACCTGCACACCTGATTGGTCCTATTTATCAAAGAATGTAAAGACCCCTGACGCAAATGCACACCCTGTCACAAACAGGAATAATTACTCTATGTGTAAAGCTGCTTGGTGTATGTTGTTGCTTGGCTGTAGGCGATGGACAACCAACTTGTGAGCCTCAAACCTGAAAGTAGTAGTAGTACTACAGATGTCTGGAAAACTTGTCCCTGAAGCAGGCACTGGTTGTGGCTTATAAAAACTAATGAATTCTGGAAAGACTTCCTAATGTTCCCCACCCACCCCCAATTTTGCTTTACCACTACCAGGTACATTAATATACTTACTCTTGTTAGCATACGCATGGATGAATGCATGCACACACATAGGATTTGGCAAGTGGTTTGGTCTTGGTGGGGGCATTTATAGAAAGTCCTGCCTGAATTCTGATATTCAATTAAATAAAAAGAATGATGGTGTTAAAAAGCAATAATTTTCAATGGTGTTTGCTTATAGCATTATTTCCGGACCACATGAAAAATGCCACCAGCACATAGTCAAATCTGATGACAAAGAATTACCCTTCATGGCTTTCTGTCGAGAATGACGAATGACCTACCATCCCAGGATAATTCTCTGTATGAGCTGCTTATTGAGATTGAGTCGTGCAGTCATGTTTTATCTAGAGATTTATGATATCAGTATCTGTCACTTTAATGAACTGTTGAGTGTCAAGGACATTAGGTCAAGCTTATCATCTATTCTTATGATATTGCAGGGCTCACCGGCCCATTCAAGCAACTAAAACCATTGAATAAATTTGAAATGTTAGTGGCCTGAAAAGGAAATACCTTGCACTACCAAAAATGAAATATAGTAATCTGTGTAGAATCGCAGTTGCCCAATTGGGCTGCCTAAAGATTGTTTTTTGGTTTTTTTGAAGTTTGATGGTCTGACATAAATTTTTAGTGACCCTGAGTCACTGATGAGCCCTGTCTGATATTGTGTAAATGAGCATGCTGGTTTGTCAGTAAATAGCCTACTGGTATAAACATTTTTATACTATACCCCTTTCAGTAACTTATGCATTTTTGGCCAGCTCCTGACCCGAGCTAAATTGGCTTATGCCAAGCAATAAAAATTGTGTTCAGTAACTATGGTATAGCAGAGCCGCGCTACTTTTACGATGACCCATTCTCGAAACTTGGTCACGTAAGGGATAACTACCGTGGTAAATGAATGCACGCTCTGGCGGAGGCATGGCCAGCTGTAATTGTGACCTTTGACCATGCAAGGAATTTGGGCCCGAGCCTGGTGCTGCTATCGTTCATAAACTCTTTGATCGGTGCCAGGCCCAAGCCTGGCCCACGCTTGGCGCTAGCTTACAGCAGTGCCAAAATAGTCCTAGCCTGGTGGGGGCCACTTTGGCCCAACCCATTCATAACCTCAAAATCTTACGACTTGAGAGTTTACAGGAGAGTTGCTACAAGGGGTATTAGTGTCATAAATTTTATTTTGGTTTTATGTGTGCTCAAAAGAAGTAATCTGTGGGCAATTGCAACTAACCAATGAAACCTGAAGTTATTTTAACCCACTGAGGACTGGCTGTTTGCTACAACATGCATTTCCCATCGACACCTGCCTGAGCATACTTGTCATTCTCCAATGGGTTAAAAGTCTCCTCAGAAGGAGTACAGTAAGCCGTTGAAATCAAATATGCCTTGCCTGTGATGTGGACACTAGTTGCTGCGGCTGCCAACAGGCTTGCATTGGGAACCTAAATATTATTGAGGGCCTGAAGGGTACCCCAACCAGCCTCACTGGCACTTCCTGTTGCCAGTATGGGAACTCACAGAGAGCCTACATGTTTATAGCGTCACACCTCGATCATTACCTCCACCAAGGGAGGAGGTTTGTTTTCTTCAGCTTTTGTTGGTTTGTTTGTTCGTTTCCAAAATAACTCAAAAAGCAGTGCACGGGTTTGGATGAAACTTACAGGAAAGATTGAAAATTACCCAAGTAACAGATTATTAAATGTTGGTAGTGGTCCAGCAATTCTTTGTAAGATTTTTAATATTTTGGCAGGTAGGGTCAATGAATTTGGAAGTTCAAGCGGCGCATTTTTTAGGTTTTCATGTACGCACTAAAGTGCGTGCTCTGGTTTCTGCTAGGGCGAGGCACACTGCGCAGCTGGAGGTTGATGGCATAACAGAAGGCTTCTACATTGTTGGGAAATCAGGCGATTTTCAGCATGCATACGTATGGATGGAAATCACTGATCTGTATGGAAGAACAAGATCAGTGGTGTAAATGAACCGCTTGATGGAGGTCTGCGCTCTCAGTGCTTCTCTAGTTACCTCCGCCAAGGGGGGAGGTTATGTTTTCGTTACCGTTGGTTTGTTTGTTCGTTCGTTCGTTCGTTCATTCGTTTGTCTGTGTGCAAAATAACTCAAAAAGTAGTTAACGGATTGGGATGAAACTTGCAGGAAAGGTTGAGAATGACACAAGTAACAGGAACTGGAATTCCCTGTCGTCAGAAATTGTTTCAGCGCAATCTGTGGGATCATTTCGAAACCGTCTAACGGTTGATCACAGTGGCTAGTTTTTTCGTCAAATTTTCTATGTGCTTGTAAATATCTGTAAATAAATTGTATCATAATGTAAATAGCACCAGTCTGCAAGAATCTTCAGTCTATTGAAGGAGGCAGACTTAATCAGAAGAGGAAGATGATTAACTTTTGGTAGTGATCCGAGAATTTGGGGGGAATTTAAGTAGGATTTTTGATATTTTGCCAGGTAAGGTCAATGAACTTGAGAGTTCAGGCTGCGCGTATTTGAGGTTTGCATGCGCGCACTAAAGTGCATGCTCTAGTTTCTGCTAGCGCGAGGCGTGCCGTGCAGCTGAGGCTTTATGACGTATCAAAGGCTTCCATATTGGGAAATCAGGCAACTTTCAGCACACAATGCTATAAGTAGGTATGGGTGGAAATCACTGATATCTCTGTGGAAGAACAAGATCAGTGCGGGTGGAAATGAGCTGCATGCTTGGCGGAGGTCTGCGCTCTCAGAGTGCTTTTCTAGTTATAATTAAGATATAGATGAAGATGCTCTTTATGATGCCAGCAAAGTATGGGATGAAATACATACTGTGATGTTAAGTGCAGTTTCATAGGGATAGCCTGGAATTACAAAACCAAATCACTGCAAGTAGACAGAATATTATTGTGTAAAAGTCACAGGCATTACCTGGAGTTTTTTTTTTAAGTATTATGTGAATACTTGTGTTAAAATGTTATTAAGAGATGACTGTGCAATTAATTTTGAACTGAAAGCTGAGAACAAGATTGATTTTGTGCACATGGAAAGGTATTCTATTTGACAAAACAAAAGCAGGATAGATTCTTGGCATTGAAGAGAAATGACAGTTCATGCACAAGTTGATTGTATTGAATGGAAAGTGAAGTGGGACTGGAAAGAAAAAAAAAATACGGAACTTCAAGACATTCAGACTGCATTATTGTGCTTTAACCTATACTGTGCTTTGTTCACTAATTGGCAAACATGCTGGAGTGTGGGCTTCAATGATTGTCACAGCCATCTGAAAACTAATTGTCAGTGTCACGAGATTACCTAAATCCCCCTAATCCCTATTGTGTCGCCATGGCCTCCATTGTTGGAGTGAGGCCTATTACTACACCTGAGTGGGCTTGGTAACTCAACAAGGAGGTCAAGTTTGGAGGGATTACCTGGTGCTGCTGATAAAAAAAGCTTGTCAAGTTAAGGGGGCACTACACCAAAAAAAAAAAAAAAAAAAAATGAAAATGACCAACAACAACAACAACAAAAAATCATATATTTTTGCATTAATGTCATGAAGAATTAATCAAAACTCCATAAAACCATATATGTACATGTTGCTAGAGATGTCAGCAATACAATGGTATACATTGTAATGTATGATATTGTGCATGGTTACCATGGTAACCAGATACCTACAGGTGATTGGTTGCCACAAAAATGCCTACTACTGCTGGACACTTTGGTATTTTTTGTTCATATTTGGTCAATACATGCAACGCCAAAAAACAAACATTTTAATTGACTTTTTATGCCTCCGCCACGAAGTGGTGCCGGAGGCATTATGTTTTCGGGTTGTCCGTCCGTACGTACGTCCGCATTCGTTTACGCGATAACTTGAGAAGTATTGACTGGAATTTTACCAAACTTTGTCCAAGTATAAAGTATGATGGGGCAATTACTTGATTAGATTTTGGGTGAAATTGGCCAAAGGGTCAAGGTCAAGGTCAAATCATGACATTGTATCCGTTTACGCGATAACTCAAGACTGGATCGAGCAAATTTTACCAAACTTTGTCCAAGGATGATGTATGATGGGACAATTACATGATTAATTTTTTAGTGAAATCGGACAGAGGTCAAAGGTAAAAGATCAAGGTCAAATCCTAAAATTTATCTGTTTACGTGATAACTCAAAACTGGATGAAGCAGCTTTCATCAAACTTGGTCCAAGAATGATGTATGATAGGGCAGTTAGTTGAGGAGATTTTAGTGACATTGGCAAGAGGTCAAAGGTCAAAAGGTCAAGGTCAAATGCTAAAAATGTTGATATTTCCCCCATATCTATGCAATTCCCAAAGGTATTTTATTGAAACTTAGTGTAGACATGCACTACTACGTAAAGATTCTCCAGAGAGAGTTTCATGTCATAACGTAAAAGGTCAAAGGTTAGGTGAAAATGTTGCAATTTCACTTTTCTCGCAAATGGTTCAATATATCTTCGTGGAACTTGGTACATATGCATGTGCTGACAGGGATTATCTATGGAATTTAGGGGTCATGGGTCAATAGTCAGGGGTCAAAGGTCAAGATCAACTCAAAATTTTACTGTTTCCCTCATATACTAGTATATGCAATGCTTGCATTATTAGTTTTAAAACTTGATATATACATGTATTACCTAATGGAGATTCTCTGGGAAATTTCCAGCCAGAAGGTCAAAGGTAAAAGGTTAAGGATCAAAGGTCAGGTTTAACCCTAAAAGGGCCGGGGGGGCGGAATCCGCCCCCCCCCCCCCTCGACGTTTCACGCTATAATTCTGTAACGCGAGAAGGCCTCGTCGCGAGGCTTTTTGACTTTATTTGTTCAAGTCTCGCGCAACTTTTGAGAACAAATTTGCAACGTCTGCGCATACTTTTGCGAAGCCACGCCCATTTTTGTAATGGAATGTCGCCCCAAAACAGGCACAATTTTGTGATTTTGTGTACATTTCCTATGGAAAACAGTGCTCTGTCATGAAAGTCATAAAAACCTGATTATTTTTACAATTAATCACTTTCATTTATTAATTTTGTGCTAATTATGGTAGAAAAATGGTCAGTGACAATTTCCAATGAAAAAACAAAGAAAAAACAAAAAGTTGAAAAACAAAGAAATACATAAGACATTCTGAAAACAATAAAATACATAAGAATTGAAATGAATTTTGGAACTTTTTGTGATGTAAAATTGTTGAATATGCTAAAGCAGATACACAGATCAAAAATTAGACTCTCAATTCTTTTAATTAGGCTAAAATATGATCTTGAGCTTAATTTGCATAATTAATTAATTAAAATTAGAAATTGATTGTTTCAAAAAATCTTATGACACAATCTTGTAGATAATGACGTGGGTCTCACGCATGCAAAATTTCATCGCGATCGTACCACCGATCGCTGAGATGGGGGGGGGGGGGCGGAATCCATTCCCCCCCCCCCCCGGTCTGAGCATAGCCAAAAAAGCCCGGCCCCTTTTAGGGTTAAATGAACAACAACAACAAATCTACTTTGTACTGTAATTACACCTTGAAAATTACTCAATGCATAAACTAGCTTATCACAGGGTCGGTCAGAAGTCAAGTAAAAATCCTCAATTCCCCAAATATATGTACCTGCACTCTAGACAATTATAGCAAACCCAGTTTGAGGAAAGTGAACATTCAAGACATTTCTGACAAACCTGTCATATCAATATTTTGCCAGTTATGTGAAATGTCATTACACATTGTGAAGACATTGTACTACATGTATTCACCTATTGGGAGAATCATGCATTATGGCGGAGGCATCACTCGCCATAGCGACATTTCTAGTTTTAAAATGTTTTTTCCTATGGCAACCGTTATTAACAAATCAGATTTCAGCTGTCAATAACTTAAAAACTAAAGCCCATAATTTCAAAATGGTCAATTAGATTATTAAGCATGTCCTGCATAAGTGTACCAAATTTAGGAAGAAAATATTGAAGCATTCTCAGGTTATGATAAATTTTGTAGACAAAGGTATATAAAAACACATTTTTAGAAAATGGCCATTGAAAATGAAATGTCATTTTCAAACAATACATTACATTAAAAAGTTGCATTCGCTGTACTTTCAATACACATTTTAACCTTAAAGTAAAAGCAAATGTCATTTCTAGCAGTACCGTATATAGACATAAATTTCCCTTCAAAATTATACACTTAATGCACTTTCACAAACATATTTTGTCAAGAATTATGATTTGAACCCACAAAAACTCAGTATAATGATCGTGTTCGGTGTTTATCACACTGTAGTCCCACCTGTAGAGTTTTGAAAATGCGTTCCTCCATTGCAAAGATGTGCCTTCAAAAGGGTATTAGAAAAAAGGAATTTTAATCACTTTTAATGCATTTTTTTTAGTGTAGAAGCTACTGAATATTGAAGGTAAGAACCTAAACTGTCACTTAAAAGTAAAAACAGAAAATTGGAAAAAAATTTCAACTTTTGGTGTAGTGCCCCCTTAAAGGGACTGTACAGTACTGGTTTAGGTGGGGATTCATGTTTTGAACATTCCTAAGTGAGATAATGAAAAGCCTCTTATGAAATATGAAAGAGCATGTAATTTTAAGAAGGATTCAATGTTTATTTGATGAAAACTGGTTTTCAAATGGCTGAGATATCAAAAAAAGTGCTAATAATAAAAGGCGACATGCCACAACTTTATTAGGATCTCTTTGTTTCACCTTGTTTTGGGATATCTCAGTCATTTCAAAACCGATTTTCATCGAATAAACTCTTGATACCCCTTAGAACTGCATGCTCTTTGACATCTCATAGAGTGGTTTCTGAATATCTCGCAAAACGTTAAAAGCTAAATACTCACCTCGACCAGAACTGTACACACCCTTTAAGCTAAGTGCCTTGACAATATTTGTATTGCTATATAAATTTTCATCTTACCACAGATTTCTTTTCCTCTGCCATTGAATACCGTCTTGTGTATGTCTCTACTTGTTGCACTTTTCTGCATAATTTTCCCTTCAGCCTTTCAGTTCTCTCATGTTGTTCCCCTGATTACCCTGTATAGTTCTGTACCTGATATGGGCCTACATCCCTGATCAGTGGCTCTACTCCGTGGGTCTCACTTACTGGCCTCAGAAGTAAGTTTTTGATGGATTTTGTGTGTCATACTCTACGTAAAGATGTTGAAGAATTGGTTCCTGAGTCGAATGCATGGATTTTTACTTGATAATTTGATGATTACCCCTACAATACTAATCCCTCTCCTTCTGACATACTGATCTCTTTTCGATGTTTACCACCAAATTCAGTAAAAGAAAAAAAAGTGCTGGGGCCCGTTGCATAAAAGTTACAATTATGGTAACTTTGCCATCCAATGGTAACTACCACGGAAACAATACTCAGTGGTGGATCCAGGGAGGACCGCAACTGGCGCACACCCCCCCCCCCCTTTATTTTTTGTTGAAACAAAAGAAATAAAAAGATAAAATGGGGGGAGGGGTGCGTGTGCCCCCCTTTAATTTTGTAAATGCGCCCCCTCTTTACGGAATTCCTGGATCCGCCCCTGATACTCAACAGCCAATCAAAATCAAGAATTCCATGGAAGTAACCATTGGATGGCAAAGTTACCATAATTATAACTTTTATGCAACTGGCCCCTGGATTGTTTAAATCATTTCAGTACTGGATCACAGAGAAGTCAAGAACTTGTCAGTTTGAAGCATTATCCTCTTTCGATATGTAGTTGGGCCACGACAGTGACACGCAAGGCCTCAAAAAGAGTGATTACGTGAGAGCTAAAAACAATAATGTGTTTGGCCTCCAGTGGTTGTGATTTGTCTCAGACTCCTGTTTTCATGTGCTCTTACAGTCTGTTTTGAAAACCTTATGAACAATTATACGAAGTCTGGACATCAACAAATCGCCATTACACGTCTGTTTTCTTAAGTTTGAGTGTTGATTTCCTCAGTGTCGGTTGCAAAAGAAAAAAAATGAATACTTTTGAGGGCTTGGATGTAAGGTTAGCATGTGCTTTCAATGTATACAAAATGTATACTGTGTATTCACCTTGTCTGTTCTAGCTACACTCTCATGGTACGTGACTATTATGTGAGAAATAAAAGGAGAATATTAGGTACAGTAGATAATGCTATTTGTCAGTTTTGGTAGAAAATGTTTATATGCTTTCCCCTTTTCTAAATGTATGTTTGGTCATCTTTTTTTCAGCAAAATTTAGATAATGTAATTTATTTGATGTTGATATATACATGTATTTTAATAGAAAAAATAAGAAATAACAAATTGATATCCTGTGTGTGCAAAGAATGGTAAGAACATTTAAGAATTATATTTATAACGAAATTTGGTAAGCATGGTTAATATACATAGCTTTAATGCATGTTTGCTACCTTTTGCACAACTTTATTGTCATTCATATCTTTCAGTAATTTAAGTACCTGATTATATTCTCTTATATTCTCACTCCTGAAATATTCTTGTATATGATAAGGAGTAGCATTATGTAGCGTATATATTTGCATCAACAGAAAGGAGTAGCGTTGGGGATTACTAACATCTCAGCTTTCCGTGATCACCCTCTAAGACTTCTCAATACTATTTCCACTAGGGATTGTGTATGATTGCCATGTACCTAGATCCATGATTGGTCATGACTACATGCAATTGTAGTTGTACAGTTGTATCTCGGTTCTTTATGGATACCAAATTTATCTGTATCATTCCTTCTGTAAGAGCATAATTCTCTTGCACATGATACATACCCTCTATTGTAGGGTAGTGACATCTGAGGAACGGCATCCCCCTATGGAATTATATACAATGTATAAATATTATACAGTATATTTAAATTGTAGATAAGCTGCACACTGTATCAATATGCAGTGGCGGATCCAGAGGGGGGCGCAACCAGCGCATGCCCCCCCCCCCTTTATTTTTCATTAAAAACAAAAGAAATAAAAAGGAAAAAAATGAAATGAAACCCGAAGTGGCACCAGAAATATTAGTTGCGCCCCCCCCCCCCCCTTGACAGAATTCCTGGATCCGCCCCTGATATGAGCTTATTGTCAGCAGACAGGTCAACGTGCTCATGCTCAACATTAGCATTAACATAACATTTTGGAGCAGAGAACATTTTCCTTTACTTGAGCCATACTGAATTAGAGTTGAAGAAAATGTCATATTTGTATGAATGTGCGTTAAATTTGGCGATATATGTTTCCCCCTTTGCCTACAGGTATTGGGCTCTTGCTCTACCCGTGTACATTTGTGTCTGCCTCTTCTTCTTATATGTCTTCTATGCTGGCTACAACTTCCTCATCACCCCTCCCCCACACTCTATGAAAACCCTGACCGGTAAGTTGCCCTTAACTATTACAATTACAGTGTAGAGGCGACTCCCATTGTAATATAACCGTTAGGACCAGCAGTTTTCTTTTGTTATAGAATATCAACATTTCATTGTAACCTATCAATAAATTAAACGCCTCAAAATAAGTTCTGCAATTAAAGTTTGATATATCATATTTCTCTTATACCCACATTATCTTCATTAAATATTACATCATAAGAAAGCCTGATTAATTATCTTTAAAATGACACCTCACTTGCTATGATTGGGTGTTCCTGGAATGCACAGTATGACTGAGTATGAGGGAAGGTCAAATGTGAAATGTTGCAAAATAGAGCAAACGTGTTGTGTCAAACAGTATAATTCCCATTTGCTTTGTCGTTTCAGGGAAGGAATGTGCTTGAAAAGAATGCATTATGAGATTTTCATTAGATTCCAGGCTTCATCCATGAATTAAAAACTGCAGTAGTATGTGCAGATTAAAATTAAACATAACTTAGGTTGACCAAACAGTCATTTAATGTCTAGGAAATAGGAGTTTTTGAAGTTCTGTCATTTCAGCAGTGCTTTTTCCAGTGGCCTTTTTTCATCAAAACTGTATATTATCAATAGCAGAATTCTTGCGACTTTTCACTTTTGATCTGTCCCCATACTCAGCTGTTTTGCACATTCCAAGAACACCCAATCATAGCAAGTGAGGTGTCATTCTAAAGATGATTAATCAGGCTTTTTTAATGATGTCATATTTAATGAAGGTAATGTGGGTATAAGAGAAATACGATTTATCAAACTTCAATTGCAGATCGTATTTTGAGGAGTTTATGTTTAGATATATGGATGATAATTTTTAGTCCTCAATTTTCATTTCCTTGTAACAAGATTTTTGTTATAATCATGTTCAGTAGAAAGGGAGTGCACTGTACATATGTATCTGCTTGCTTGATACATTTCTGTCATGACTGATAGTTCATGACTTCCATGATTGATCTCCACTATTTTGCGGTCAGTTATCAAAATTCATAAATTTTGATATAGATACATATTAATGTACTCCATCAGCATCTGATTCACAAAGCTTATACGAACAGGGGGTTACCACCATAAAATCTGTCTGAAAAGATTCTAGATTCTTTTTATGTATGGCTTCAGCAGATAAATTTCCCTCTTTCCTGCATTCCAGATAAGTTCGCCAAGGATCGACCCGAGGTGGCGCCAGCCCCGGATGCCATCCCGCCAATTATGGACATCAGCATCAGCGAGGTGAATCGGCGTCTCTACCTCACCGAGGACTTCCACAGGTGACAGTTGCCAGGCAACGGAGGATGTGATTCTTCATCCTCTGGAGAATAACAAAAACTTGATAAATAGACCACAGACTCTTTAGAGTTGGCAACGAATCGGGTCCACATATATTTCTGCATGATAGAGGATTTCACACCTCAGAGAACTATGGAGAAAGTGAAGATGATTTTCAGAATGAGGACCAAATGAGCTGACCCATAGGAGATGCTGGCATCTGTTCCATGTCTTAAAAATCTGACACGTGTCTCAAACATTTGAAGGATACCTTCACTGAATGATATGTACTATCATGGCTGAGGTAGTTTGTATTGACAAGGTTGATGGTTAATACCATCTGCAGTAGCCATGGCTATACTTTGGATGCTGCACCCAAAGAAGCAATGCCTGAACCATCTCAGTTAGTAATATACCAAGGGGGTTCAAGGGATTAGAGTCATGACTATCCCGTTTCCTTTTGAACCTATGTTTGATGCTGCCACTCAAAAACATTTTAAAGTATGTGCCAAACTGGAGCTGCCTTACAAATACGAAGACAACCGATCAATGTTTCATTGCATAGTGACTGGCTAATCTCTTAAAAGATATATGTCTTTATGATGGCAATGACTGTTACTTTTCGCTGTCCCTTTTTATAAAAGATGAATGATACATAATGGTATAGTCACAGGGATGTGCGAATAGAAATTGTACAAGGATCGATGAAATACATCGTAAAAATAAAGATTACTTGACTGCGCATGTCCAGGCACTAAATATCTAATACTGTACGAGCTGAAATTTTTGCGGTGGTTTTATTTTCGCGAATTTCGCGAATCGCCTTTGAACCGCGAAAATAACAACATGCGAAAATAACAACGCGCGAATAACTAAGTTCAGTTAGACCCTGGCAACCGCGAAATTAACAACACGCGAAAATGTCCTCCAAGTAGCAATTCGCGAAAATTTCAGCTCGTACAGTATATTGATTTATAAAGAGATATATTTGAAGATTATGTTATATCGGTTTTATTTGTCAAAATTAAGCAGAGAAAAGTGATAAATCACCTCTTCACTAGGGTAGATTTTCAGACTCTTTCACGACATACAACTCTGATTTACACCTTTGTAGATATTGCTAGATGGAATTGACTTTTGTTTTATAACTTATCGTTAGATGAATTTTCATTTCATTTAATGAATATAAAACAAGCAGAACATATCTGATATCATAGTGGAGTTCAAAATGAATCTTCAGATTGCTCCAAAAGATTTTGGCTTCAAACATTATTTTGTGCATCCAGAGAAAACTGACAGCTGTTTGCATAATCATAGCCAGTTGGAAGGCCAAGGCCCCATTTCATAAAAAGTTGATATGATAGCAGCTCTTGCTGGAATGGCAATTGTCATGGTAATGACAAGAATCCAGCTTCCTGATTGGCTGTTGCTATTGGAAGTTGCTATTCCAGCAAGAGTTGCTATCCTAACATCTTTTAGGAAACAGGGCCCTGCTCTTGAACCCTCCTTGGTTGTACGGCTTAGTGGTGCGAGGAGGTCTTCCCAAGTGGGCTTTGTGATGCACGGTCACATAAACCTTATAGTGAATGGTCATTGATGTGTGCTTGGCATGTGCATGCTTATTACGCCAAGAGCAGTTTTATTTCCTAGAGACCATGACCAACTTGGTAGCTCGTTAGAAATTCAAAGTGCATCTAGTGCACTCCCGTTATAATGAACACTGTTGTAACGAGACTCTCATTTCAACAAAGAAAAGATTCGGGTCCCCCAAATTAGTGTATACACATAATTATACTTCTGTGTCCAGCTTTGAAAGAAAACTGCCAGTCCTGAACTGGAGTCGTCTGTTGTATCATCTAGATTGGTGCTAGACAGAGCATGCCCTGTTTGTAATAGTAAATTGCATGTGCATTGTATTTATGAAAATGATTCCCAATGCAAAATTCTCAACCATGCACTTGAGTGAAAGCAGAAAAAATGGCAGATGCTGTTAGTTCAATCTGTAACGAATATTGCAGCTGCACACACAGAAGCTTATAAACATAAGAAACTTTAAAGTATGTTTGTTTTACAGGCATAGGATTATCCATTTGGAAGTATGTGAAATGCTGTGTATTTAAAAAAAAAAAAAAAAAAAGCATCAGATTTTGGACAGAATGTTGATGAGAAATAAAATTATCAAACAATAAAAATACTTATAATAATGCAGCATGCTTTGTGTCAGTGTTCTTTGTCGAGAGTTCAATGCATAAAATGTTTAATATCAGTGGCTCTAATAATGTAAATTTCCACTGAGAAGATGGACACGAGTCAATGCATTATAGTACGAATAGTGTAGTACAGGATGTACTGTAAAACCCAAAATATTTGCATGCATGTAACTTTTGCAAATATCACAAAGAGCCAAGATTCGCGCGCGAAAGTTTTTTTTTTTTTTTCTACGCTACACATTGAATGTTAGTCACCGAGTCATTAAAGTTTCATGCTGTGAATGTTCCTGGTTTTACAGTAGCCAAAGGCTAAATGTTATGCAATCGCTTTGAAAAAGGACAGGCTACTGGTAGATTCAAGTGTGTAGATTTTTCTCTGGATGTAACAGAAAAAAACAAACAAACAAACAAAAACACACCATTGAGGGTATTTGTAGCCCAGAAATGTTAATAAGTTACGTGAAATGTACCTTGTAATCATTTTTAAAGTGTACCATGTCTTACATCGAGTATATATATAGCAAGTACACAGTAGTAATCTCACTCCAAATCTCAAAATTATTTTGCACAATATGCAAGGTAAAATCAAAACTTAACCCGTTGAGGACGGACTGATTTTGCTACAACACGCATCTCCCATAGACACCTGCCCAAGTATACTCGGGACTCTTAAAATCGCAATTTTGTGAAAGGGATATCTTCATTAAAGCTTGCTCCGCCCTTTCTATCATTTCAAGACAGATTTCAGGTCGAGGCAAAGCTTTTGCATTCATTCCAATACACCTTTGTCATTTACAAGACATGCACATACAAAAGCTACATGTACACATGTATTTTGAACAGGAAACACACACCTATAGGCCTTTATAAGGAACAAACATATTTGTTCTGTGAGAAAGATGGTGGTGTTTCAATTACTGTACATCAAACACACACACACACATCAATTTCAAACATTCCTTGGATGCAATAAACAAAGAACTGCGAGTGAAGTCTGGGATTGATATCCAGGATGAAGATTTATTTGCATGAAAAACATTGATATAGATTCTCTAACTACAAACTAAGGCGACAGCAGATAACGTAGAGGTGATACACAACGAAAGATAATGACGAGAAACTGAAATCACTCATTGTTTCTATGACACAGGATCTCAAAGCTGACTCAAAAGACATTAGCAACATGATGGATAGAAAAAAAGCTAGACAGTTATTAAAGAGCATATTAAGCAGTCTGTAGAATGTTCGTGAAAGTGCCCTCATTTTTTTTTTATTATCACAGCACAGATGTAGAACTTTATCATTGAAGGACTAAGCATGTTTTGATGCAGGTTTGAAATGGCATATTACAGCAGCCCTTGATTCTCTACAATCAAAGCCATGAAAAGCTTAACAAAATTTTATCTCATGCATTTGCTCCATCTGGGAAGAAGAGAACCATCCATGAGCTGTAACGGCTACTGCTGGAAAAGGAAGGTGACTACCCCAGTGTGACTTGAATAGCCTCACTAAAATTCACTACAAAACTTTGCCCGAGCGGACGAGAGATGGTCGAGGACCATAGCACTCATCGGCAGTGATTATCATTTCAAAGACAATTTGACTTGTATTTTACAAACATAATGTCTGATAATTATGATACCCTAACAGTCGGGGGCAGGGGTCTTGCTGCTGCTGTGGGTTTCTTTTTAAATCGCCAATCATACTTGGAAGATGTAGTCATGGTTTGAGTTCCTGGCTCATTTCTGTCACGCGATACTCCAACCATTTTAAAGCTTCAAAATGTTCCCATGTGTTGCCAATCAGCATGACTTTTTTCCCCCTTCTCCAGGTTGAATACATGTCATTGAGTCACTGAAATCCCATGGTTCTTATGACCACCTGAGCTCAAATCGGATCTAGACAGTCTCTGAAATTTGGACTGGATGTCTTCAAATACATAACAGTTTTGACATCACTGTTCCAATTTCGTTAGAACTCCCATTTGTTTCCTCCTGCCCACAGGCATACTCTCATGTCACATTTTATTTTGAGTATAGCTTATGCCTCACTTTCTCACACTCGCGTTTCTAGACACCAACTTACCAAAATTGTTTGACTGTTTACTCATTTTAAATATTTGACATACAACACTTCAGGGGAGCTACATACATATATATGTATATATTTATTTTGGTTGGTGAGACATCCATAAAACGGATACTATTCTTTACAATGTTCACTACGGGATGACCAAGTACATTGTGTGTACATGTAATGCTTGTTGTATGAGGGGGGGGGGGGGGGTTAATATAAGCACGTATCGCACCATTTCAAAGAGTATACTGTGATTTCCATCGGACTATCATAAACAACCATATATCAAACGAGGTGGCACTATAACAAAGGAACAGTGCAAAATAAGACAAAAACAAAAAGACAAGTAACAAAAATCCTCACAAACATACACTGCAGGACCTAATGTTGTGGTTGAACACAGCCATTACATAGTGCCCTGGCTCATCCATTCACTTCTTTGATGACATCATGTGTGCAACCATAGCAACTCCACAGGTAAACAAAAAAAAGATCAATAATAGTTATAATAACAATTTCACAAAAAGAGCAACTATATTCACAATATCATCAGGAATTTTTTTTTTCGACATTTTTACTTTTTTTTCTGATCCCCATCAAGACTGTCTCAGACAAAATAAAACAGACAAAAGATCTTGGTTTTACTCTTAATTCAAATGCTGACAAGATAAACTTGCCCACTTGTCCTTTCTGCGTAATTCATGTTTACAAGTGCATGCAGAATGGTGACGGTGAAAGTGCACGAAATGATCCTTTATCTGAACTTTCCTCCAAGACTTCATGTCCTCGATGCATCAGTGGGCAAGACCTTGTACAAAGTCAGAGAAAATGAGCGTTTTCGCTCAAATAAGTCTGAAGCGTTGATACATCAACATGTTGTTGTTGTTTTCTGTCTGTCAACATATCTTTATTTTCACATTCTACAACAGCTTGACAAGTGCCATACACAATTTCAGAGAGTTCAATGTTTACCTGGGTTGCTACGGCCACGACACTACGTGGGGATGAGTTACACTCCAACGCGAGGACTTGTGGTACAGATATGTGCGTGAAAACACGTTCATTACACCACTTGACATTAGAAACAAAGGCCTATAATGCAGTATGAATCGAAAACACATCTAATATATCTTTGTTCTCAATTTCTCATCAATTTCATGCATTCTGAAGAGGAGCAAACTAACAGATTAAATATTCTTTCGAACAGTTCATTAGCTGTACAAAAAACAGGACATACAAACTGCAGGATTATTACTGTTCCATGCATTGTAAAGCTCGTTAGTCAAGACATTTCTCTTCCTTTCCAAAGGACTTCATACTTTTTTAAAATTAATTGATGCCGGGTCTCACAAACGAGCGTGTGCATTTTTTTTTCTCTCTCTCTCTCTGTCTTTATTTTTCTTTTTCTTTTTTTGTTTACTTATTCTAATAACTCTATTTCCTTGGAAGTAAAAATGATACAGTTTTCAATCATTTCCATATAAAAATGCTTGTTTTCTACACTATATTATGAAAGCACAAGCAAGCTTATGTATGTTTGGCTATCAATTTTAAACTCAATGCCATGATTCAGATCATTTTGCTGTCCTTTGGTAAATCCTCAACTACATGGTCTCTCGCACATAACTGAAAAGACGTCATGCCTATACAGCAATGTGGGGCATTGAAGTTATTTCACACCGCAATGGGAAAACTTGTTTCAAATCTTGCTCTCAAACTCTGCATTTATCCTACGCGAGCACGGGCGTTTCAACACACGAAATATTCAAGCATTCTGGAATGATAGATCTATCGTATTCACATAGTACACAACACCTTTATCAAAGACAACAGCAGTGCTGACATGCTCCACTATATTCTTTACGTCAATCCATATACCCTCTCTTAGAATCAGACCCTTATCATTAGGGGCACCTCAACATATTGAGTGCCATAAGTATCGCATGCATCCGCGAAGAATCGCTTCACCTCGTAAAATGCACAATCAACAAATACGCATTCAATATTCACCAGCAAATTGTGTTTACATAATCACTGCAATGCTAACAGCCCAGTAGAATGTCTGTGTGATTTTTTTTGTTTGTTTTGTTTCTCTTTGACAGCTAAATATTGCAGCCAAACATAAAAAATGACTTAGTTGTTGTTGTTGTTTGCTTTATTCCAGTGTACATGTCACAAGCAAGTCTCAGTGAAAAATATAGGAGATGTGACACAAGAACACTGGGATTTATACAGATAATACTAAGAATCATTTCTTTGTAGATCTAAATGGTAACATCAATTAAAGAGGGGATTCTTTTTTTTTTTTTAGTTCAAGAGAATCTACAATGCACCTCTACTCCAGATAAGAATGATAGCTGTAAAAGCAGGAAGAGAGTCTGTAGCATGTTGTAAGAGGAAACATCACCGAAAGCGAGATTTTACGAGAAGAAAGGGAGCGGGGGAAATCGGTAGCGCCAAGAGACCCACGTAAAATGGCGTTGAACAAAATGTGATTCAACCTATCTTCGCGCACACTACACACTTGATAAAACGTAACGCATGTGTGCAAGAGTTTAACACGATAATACTTTGGAGTCGTGTGCGTGATCCAAGCTCTTTGCAGGTGACAATGCGGTATTCTGCTAACAACAGACATACCCATATGCTTGCTCCGGTCACTGGCTAACGATATTTTGTTGCGGTGTGAGGTTTACTACCAGGGATGACATCACACATTCTACATCTTCCTGATTTTACAGTTATCACTTCCAAAATATTCTCTTTTCTCTCTTCTTTTTTTTTCGTTTTTTTTTTTTTTTGTCTCCCATGATAATTGTATTTTCCAACACTCATCCACAGGGGAGAGTCCCTCCCTCCCCCTCCCTACCCCTGCAAATAAATGACCTCTGTCGACCGGAGCGGGATCGTTGCATCACGCAGGTCACGACCTCGTCTCATAGAGGCCACTCCTGCTGATGTAGCGGACCCACTTGATGACATCGTGGTCACTGTAGTTCAGTTTGGGTTCAAAGACTTTCAGGTAGCGCACCTTGAGGCCGGAGGCGGCAAACGGGACCTGGAGGAAGAAAGGGGTAGGGGCGGAGTGGGGGCAGGGAGAGGAAAGAAGGTGAACACATGAGCTTGCCTCAAAGAAACCTACACCACAAGGCGTCATCATAATCTAAATTACAGTGTGTCCACAATTATCACCTTTGGTTGGTTTCTCTCGGAGGTGTACACATACAAAACCATATTACATTTGTCGTCTTTTAAAAACAGTCGTGTCTTACTGGACCGAATTCACAAAGACAGTTTTAAGTTAGTATATGGATCATGCAAATTTTTGTCAAAGATTGCATACCCCAACAGGCACTAAATAATGTACCCTTGCTGATATGTGCATGTGAAGGGTACGCCTATTTTGAGCTCATATTAGTTCATGGACTAAATTTAAACCATGTTTTTTATTTCAATTACCTTCAAGAATTTGGGAGCTTGTGTCTGAGTAAACAAGAACTCACTAAAACAAACAGAACGTAAGATCACTGACAGCTGGCTGTCACATGATCACAATTTCATTCGTCTTAAAGCCTGACATCCACTAGGGCTTGGACAAGATGCAGAATGCGAATTTATCAAATCCAAGTTCATTTGGCAATCTCTCTGCATGTTCTCAACAAATTTTCTGTTCACTGTCTTCATCATCCCGAAACCCTTCTTGGCTTTTCTGCACCTTTGGGAGACAAACGGGGAAAAGTGTCCCCGGATATTTCCACTGAACAAAATACACTTGGAATTAGAACATGTAGTGGACATTTGGCAAGGCATTATGGGAAGGACGTGGAGGCGTACTGACCTCGAAATTCATGGAGATGGGCGGGCGGGCCCACTTCTTCTTGTCGTTGGTCGGCAGCAGCTCGATCTCAGCACTGATCTGAGACTCCTTCATGCCACTCATCCTCTTGATCCTGCAGGAAGGACGGAGAGAACGTCAAGTTACCGATCATTCTATCTCTCGCAGCACACGCTTGGCGCTTTCTGCCAGACATTACTAGCGTGCGTACAGGCTGCTTGTCTGTTGCTTCTTCGTTCAGGGTTTGTTTGGGGTTTTTCATTTCACAATTACCGCACAAGCGAGATCATACGATAATAATTGTTCACCCAATTTAGGGCAACCGAATGAATGAGCCATTTTACCATGACAACAATTCAAATGTGACTACAGCTAAACTTCAGTTACACAGCCATGTCAGGAGTGGCTCCCATCCAGATAAATTGTATGGCACGATAAGCGAGATATGCTCACTTTTAAAGTTTAGTTGAATATATACATAAGGCTTTGTTCATTTTCTATCCATTACAATTATACATTAGCTTATTTCATAATTCAAATTCTGTGGAAGTGAAATGGAATATCAGTTTGTGTAAATGCACCTTCCACACAATGTTTGCTCCTTGTAGCAACAGTATTTTTGTTCGTGTAAGTATCACAGCAAATAACATTAATGTAAGGACTATCTCATTTCCTCGTAATTGCAAGAGAATCCCTGTTTTGTACTTCAAGTAAAGTTTCACACTGAAAATGCAAAGATTATCATGTCCAGTCCATGAGGATAGCCAAGGTCGGACTGTACTTCCTATGAGGCCTTCTACAAACAGGCCTAATGTGCTTCAGTTGGTCCCCACACACTGTTATATTGTTCAAACGTCACTTTTGCTGTACACATTTTTATGTGGAAATAAATGAAATTAAATTTGCAGGAGAGAGGATGGCCAATAAGGAAGAGGGGAAAGAAAGAAGGGGGTAGAGGAAGAAGGGAAAGGGGAAGAGGAGGTGGAAGGAGGAGGGGGGAAGCCAGAGGAAGGGGTGATCACCGGTACTCACTTCCAGACAATGGCATTCTCGCTGGACTTGTACTTGGCCTTGCCCTTCATGCAGATGACCTGGACGCCGCTGGTGTTAAGGGGTGTCGGGATGCGCACCTGCCGATTCCAAACCAATCGTGGTTGAATGACCACATGAACATAATATATTTGCACAATTGTTGATAGTATTCTTCTATACTTCGTTTCATTTTTTCCCAAGGACTCTTTTAATATAATGCATACAGAAGATAAATCTTCTCAGCTGCTGCCTCATGCCTATGGAATCAGCTCCTCAACAGCATCATCTCTGGCAGTTTTTCAAAAGTCCTTGAAGACTTTTCTTTTCAATGATTAAAGATACTAAAAAGTTTTGGTACCTCAAAAATTTCCTTGTCTTAGTTTGTGTTTCAGGTTAAAGTACCTTTCATATAACTAACACTGTGAGACTTACTCGCCCCAAAGTGCTCTCATGTCTTAGTAATCATGCAATTAACTGCGACCAGCAGCCCCATACGCATAGCGACCAGCAGTCCCATACGCATAGCGTAATCGGGCTTCGCATTGTAGCATTCAGGATCATGACAGATTTAGTATCGCGGGATAAATGCTAACTTAAAATCCCAAAAATTCTTCAATTTGAAGACTTACCAATTAAGGTGAAGTATTGAAAACAGGCTTCGGGCAACGTTTGGTTCTGCCTATAGTCCCTTTCTGTTCGAATTGATGACTGAATGTGACTCGGCCGAGAGGACCTTGGGAGAGCTACATACACCATGTACACTGAATACTACAGCCAGTGCATGCGAACACATCACATGCGCACAAATTTCAAATCCCATATCAACGGATAAGATGTTTGTGTGCGCATGCGCTGGCCGTAGTAGTCAGTGTATGCATCGGTCCATGGTGTATGCAGCTCTCCCAAGGTCCTCTCGACCGAGTCACATTCAGTCATCAATTCGAAAAGAAAGGGACTATTGGCAGAACCAAATGTTGTTCGAAGCCTGTTTTCAATACTTCAACTTAATTGGTAAGTCTTCAAATCGAAGAAATTTTGGGATTTTAAATTGACATTTACCCGTGATACTAATTCTGTCATGATCCTGAATGTTACAATGCGAAGCCCCATTACGCTATGTGTATGGGGCTGCTGGTCACAGTTAGCTATGCGTACAATGGGCTGCACGCTGCTGGTCGCAGTCAGTGGTTTCGTACAATATTTATCGACGCTGTACGGCGACGGCTCTGGTACGAAACCATTATTGCATGATTACTAAGACATGAGAGCACTTTGGGGCGAGTAATTCTCACAGACAACGTACTTTAACGTGAAACACAAACCAAGACAAGGAAATTCAGGGAAACTTTTGAGGTACCAAAACTTTTTATATCTTTAATTGATCAATTATGTATATTTTGTACTTTTCATTAGTAATATTCCCCATCCACTCAACGCACTATGAGTGATACTATTTTGTGAAGTGTTGTGACACTGTCAAGAGTGCTATATCAGTAATATTGTATTACAAGAAGTAAGTTCAAGAACTGATAAAAGAAATTATCATAAAAGGCAAAATAAAACACAAACAAATAGGTGAAAGTTGGAGCAAAATTTGGCACACGTTTGAGGAGCTATGACTTCTTAAATTTCAACAAATCCTGAATACATTAGTGTTGTAACCAATGCTAAGGGTCCAGACTTATTCACCAAACCACAGACATACATACCTCAATCTTTTGCCCGAGTATCGTGGGCTTGAAGTTGGACTTCAACACAACCTTGACCTCCATCTTTGTCCGACCCACCTCCCTGACCAATGGAATGACCCTAAATGGCAAGCTGATGTCCTTGGTTGTACGGTACCTGAAGGGAAGCACCATTTTAATATGGGGATATTTTACTCGGGTGGAAAAATACAATTGTTTTGTGTCTTCAAACTCCATCACACATATGTTTGTGCTTTGTTTACATACTCATTCAGAGAAAAAGCAAAAACAGAAATGTCATACTTTCACAAAGTCGTATCGAACAAAAAGAGACAAACGGAAAGCTGGAAAACATTGATTCCTTGAAGTCTTATCCAATCATCGACTTCGGTAATTTCACTGCTGTTCGAGTCAATAAAGAAGCCTCCTTTTCACATGATCAACATGTCCTGACATCAACATAAATATGGTCTGTCATTTACATGTCAATGAAGTTCAATGGCCTTGACCCTTAACCTTGAGGTTTAACCATTAGTCCAGTGTGGAAACATTTCCAACTTCACTTCTATCCTCCTCATTAAAATACATTCCCACCAGACATTCACACTTGAAGCCATGGCTGGAAAACAAGACATCGAGCCTGAATTCCATAGCTCACAATAATGAAGGATTCTGCCCCGTATCTAGTGGGTGTATCTTCACAACAAGTAGCATGCATGGGCCAAATATCAACAAATCACTAATTTATCAATTTCATTTTATTTTTTCAAACTGCGTTGATGAGATCTAGGAAAAGTGGATGGACAGACACCCAACAAAGCAATGCATCCAGCACTAAATGGAGGCAGAGGTTTAAAGTAGCCTCCAATATCAGACTCACTTCATGAGCTCAAACTCGCCGTCCGGGGGGATGAAACTGATGCTGCGCTCCGACTCGAACTTGCTCAGCTTCACACACTGGTGGAATGTGCAGTCATCGATGGCTATCGACGATTTGCTGCAGGGAGAAGTAGAAAGGAGGATGACACTTCAAAACTCGACGGCAAAAGCCAGTGACTGGCGTAGATGGCAAATCAAGGAGCGCTGTCTCATTTTAGAGAATAAAACCTTTTCAGGAGAGTTGTATCACTAACAAGAAAAGATTGTCCAAAGACAGAAAGGAATATTCATCTCTGACAAAAGACGTACATGTATTTCAGAACATCACAATCAGCCTGAAAATTTGCACATAAAGAGGTAAACTTAAAACTGCATAGCATCAGTGATGGAGTTGTCAAACTTTGTATCTCAGAAAGACAATTTAACCCTAACCAGGCCGGGCTATTTAGGTAGATGATCTCTGCCGTTGACTGGGCAATCGCAATGAAAATTGGCATACACATTGCCTGCGACGTAATCTACAATACCGTGAAGTTAATTTTTCAAAAAAACTATCATTTATGCTAATTTATGCATAATGATACATGAAGTCAGACTATTTGGTATAATCACTCAATAAAGCTCAAAGCTGGCACATTTTTTGTGTAAATATTCTTTTTAGTGTCAATAGCAAATGTACATTGTAAGAAAAACAAATTGTGCCATCAGAAAATTTCTTAAGTATTTTATTGTCTTTTTGAATTTCTAATGTATTTCTTTGTTGTTTTTACTTTTTGCGCTTTTCATTTTTTTTTTCGATGAAATTTGTCCGCGACATTGTTCCGAACATGAAAATATGTTATAGATTTTAATCAATTAAACCCAAAAATAATTATGCTTTTGTGACATTTGCCTGTAACCAGTTTGCATTGAAATCATACATGAATTCATGTTTTTGATCAATTTTTGGTCTAAAAGGCATGTACATGTACATATTTATGCATCACTTCGGAACTGCGTGCCTGGGCAACGCAAATTTGATGTCAAAAGATGCGAGAGACTCAAAAGAAAAAAGTCATGAAACATCACCGCGATAGTTTTTCGTGATGGCGTACATCGCGCAGAACGTCAAATCAAATCATCTCTATAAAACTGCAATAAATCAGATAAAAATGTGATTTTCACATTATTACCATCTATCCATTAATGCATCTCTCTACAAAGTCCAATGCAAAGACGTGGGAGTGACTCATCCCAGTATTCCCTCACTGTACCAGACACTCACACCAAAGTAAATAAGTGGGACTAACCTCTTGGCTGGGTCATCTCCTTTCCCCTGCTTGTCTAGCGTGATCTTGTCGTTCATGCCAAACTTGCATTCAGGCATCCCGCTCAGGTAGCTCTTCATCACTACCCTGCCAGCCACGTGGGCACTCAACACCTGGCCTATACCAACAAAGGAAACAACGGAAATTGTGATGATAATGATGATGATGACACTATTACTACTACAACTACTTTTCCTATTACTACAACTACAACTATTATTACTACTTCACTATAATTTCACTACTATTTCTGCTACAAAAACAATAATACTACTAATAACAATATAGTAATGGGATGAGAAGAAAAGAAAGAAGAAAAGAAAGAAGAAAACAATGAAGATGAAGAAGGAGGAGGAGGAGGAGGACATTTTGTGTTTCTTTTCATAGCATCCAATTTAACTGCCATGATGAAGTTCCCATAGCACTCTGCAACACAGTGTTATCCAACCTTGTCAAATTACAATATCTGGTTTACATGTATGTATTGAAGGTACACTATGTGAATGCAAAATTTGCCCCCCCCCAAAAAAAAAAATAAATAAATAAAAATAAAAATAAATAAATAAATAAATAAATAAATACATAAATAAACAAATAAATAAATAAAAAATAAAAAAATTAAAAATAATAATAATAAATGAATATATAAAAATTAACCACTCTGACAAGGGGCAACAGATCAGGCATGCCCAAATCATCTTCTATGTCAATGTGACGTAACGTTAGATGACGTTGCAGTTGTTTTTGCCGACACATACTGACCAGTATTATATGTACCATTCTATCTAACAATGGCTACCAATATCAACACTGTGAAGCCTGCATCGCTTGTTAACCCTTACTATGCTTGATTCGACAATTACCACCTCTACAAGAGTGCTTCCTACGCCAAATGGCACAAGTATCTTGAAACTACCTTCCAATTAATAGACTGCCTAATCCCCTTTATTCTTAATTTGTCACCAGGCAAACTTGTGCACATTGTTATGCCTCAGTGGGATGGCTAACAGCCAACTACGTGTTATGTTGAGTTTTGAGGAATTATCAGACTGCTGATGAAAACTGATAGCAAGTTACACGAAATGCCTGGGTACATAAAGGGTTATGGCATATGCCAGTCAAAACTGAAGAAGTAAGCTTCTTTTTATTGAGAGCCCATGCGATATCTGTCTTATTCAATTCTTGGGGAGGGGAGGACAGTTCCTGTAAACGCCAAAGATCTAGCAAGTCTAATTTTTCATGAATGAGGACTTTCTGACATTTCAGCAAGTGGCTAACTGCGCGAACATGGAATACAGCAATGGATGGAAAAATGTATGCATGCACATTGCACTCATGTCAGATCAGAATTAAAATTTCTGTTTTATCAACTTCGCGAACAGCACGCAACTTGAACAATTCACGAAAACTAAAACCCCCAAGAAGTATATGTTGCATGCTGTACATCTGCACTTGTGACTGGATCATGAAAGCAAAGACACCCTTTTGAACCACACACCTTGCGGCGACATGAGCAGGTTGACGTTCTCGAGCACGTCGAGGAAGAGCTCGTTGCGGCGGTACTTGATGCCCTCCCTCCTCCAGCCAATCTGACCGGTCACTTGGTTGGTGATCTGGGCTTGCTCCTCTTTACTCTGCACAGACAGACAGACAGACAGACAGACAGACAAAGATTCATAGATACTTCATCAGGTGTGTGATGCAAAGTTTGAGATTTGGTTTTCTGGTCTCCCCATTTGTGTGCTACTTACGCTATGAGAAAAACAATTTTTTTTTTTTTAATTTCTAGATTCAATGACAGCTGGTAAAAGATAATACAAATGAAATGAACAGCTTGTCTGTTGGTTTTGTAATGTGACCCATTTAATCTTTGTCCTGTTGCACACAGCACATAACTTACAGTGTAAACCTTTTAAATCAAATGTACAAAAATGAATACTAATCCACTACATTTCATTCAGGAATGGAATAATTTGATCAAACCGTGTACTTGTTACCCCTAAACAAAAAGTGAGGTTGAATTCATTAAATCAAAATCCCCCCCCCCCCCCCAATTGCTTTGGCACTGTGCATGAAACTGATATTAGTATTTTTTTTTTCAGATCTGCTGTTGGCTTGCATATCCTGGCCATTTCAGATATGTATAAAAGTGTTGATACAAATGTTATTAAAAGTGCTATAAAATTGAATTTATTTGTGCCAGTACAGCTATACATGACTAGGATGCAGGTAACAGTTAATTACTGCCCGAACAGTGCAAAATCAATATTTCTGAGGCAGGTTACTAATCAGTTAAAAGGGACATATTTCTCATTACATATCAAAACAAAACAGTTTCTCTTTATTTACATAAATAATTTCTTTGCATTTGCACATATACATGTAAATCCCTGCTACAAGTATATACATTAAAATCAAAACAGCCTTTGCTGTCAAATTTGGTTATAAAATGTTTGTCTTTGACAATGTATACAGGTACCTAATATTAAAGTAGCATGAACTTGTGAAATGATATTAAAGTTTGAGCAAGCTACTGTATCACATGTAGGTTCATGCATTGAGCTTTGTAAAATATGCAGAAGTTTAAATGTGCAGCTGCTTTTAATTTGGACACTTGCCAAGTAAGGACAAAGGTCTAATATTCCCTAGTGAGTCTCAATTTAGCAGTGGCAATTGTACCTAAAAAACTGACCATCTCCAGACAATACGGATGGCTAGATTCCTTTGGCTAGTGAAGAAAACAAGTGTCTTGACCCCTCTGGGTACCTAAACTCACCGAGGATTTGACACCTTGTTGTGTGATGAAGGTCTTCAGGATGCCTGTATCTGTGTTCTGTGGGTATCCATAATCCAGGATTTCTGACAGGAAAAATATCAGAGAATGTTAACTTCATTTGCTTTCTTTCTTTAGAAGGTCAGACAAAATCACAAGCAATATTCTACAAGTCATAGGGGAGTTTAAAATCAGTAATTGTTTTCAGCAGGATGACATTTCACAGAACAAAGTGACATAGCGATAGTTTCTCGTGAGCATGTAAGCACATTTCTGATAACACATATTGGTTCTACGCGCTACTGTATTTCACTGTGTCTGAAATTCTTACATGCATAGCCCTCATTGACACCATAATTTTGCAAGTAACTCATAGCATTAATGATATCACAAGTTCGTTATACCAGAGGTAAGCCTGGGTTTTAACAGAGTTTAAATGTTTATAGGAATGTAAAAATGCTTGTTTAATGATGAGTAAGTTGTGACTTTGCTCGTTTCGTGTGCTTTCTTGGCAACCTACAGTCACTGTGAACAAGTGTGAGACGCTTGTCATGTCAAATTTCATTTACGTGCAAGATGCAATGTCAGGTTGCACAGAGATGTTGCAACGACTATGAAATTCTGATAGTAAGCCACTGCTACAGACGTCTTCTGCTGTCACAGTTTGGAAAGTAGCATGTGCAGTATGATTGCGTGTCATTGTATTACCGGTACACACTTGTACACAGATACCTTATTGTTCTAAAGAATTTAAGGAAACCAAAACCCAAAGAGAAATGTGGATAGTGAAAGCAGCAACATTACAAGCAAAAGTTATAAATTTGTACAGTTTTGGTGTTGAAATCACTAATAAAGAGACTACTTCAGCGTATGACATCATGTGTGGACAACAATATAATGAAAAATGGTTGAGACCTAATTTCAGGTTTCTAACATTTTTTTTTTTTTTTGTGTGAGATAATGAGAAGTCTTTTAAGAAATATGAAAGAGCATGTAATTCTATAAGGAATTCAACATTTATTTGATGAAAATTGGTTTTGAAATGGCCGAGATATCCAAAAGAAAGCGATTCCACATTTTATTACGATCACTTTGTTTTACTTTGTTTTTGGATGTTTCAGTCATTCCAAACTCGATTTTCATCAAATAAACTTTGAACTCCTCTTAAAATGGTATGCTCTGTACTACATCATAAGTGTTTTCTTGGTATCTCGCAGAAAGTTAAAAGCCCAATTCTCATCTCCACTAATACTGTCCCATCCCTTTAACATGCTTTCAGTTTTCTAGCGTAATGAAAACACTTGACTAACCTCTTTCAGAAAGCAGGGGAATGATATTTCACTTAACATAAAATGGAATGTGTAATTTTCATGAAAATGAATTTTCATGTAATTCTCCTTACATTTTCTTTAAATTGTTGTTCATACATGACGTCTTCTATGCCAGGAGATGGCATTGCCAAAAATTTAAACATTTCTTAACTTTTTAATGGATTGTCCGATTTTCCTCAAACTTTCACTGATGTGTTCTACTAATATAGCTGCTTTCACTCAATCCCCATTTACATTTATGGGTTTTGGTTTCCTTTAAGGGGAAGGACTTGTTGCCTAATCTCACCATCCAGTAGCTCATAGATGAGCACAAAGTTGTTCTTGATGTTGTCCTCCGTGACCTTGCCAAAGTACGAGGTCATGACCTCCATCAGCTTGGCCAGGAACTCAAAGACCATGGGGGCGTTGACGTTCTGCTTTGTCACCGCGGCGACCCAGACGTTGCCCCGCTTGATGTGGAAAAAGCTGGTGCGGGCCATGTTGGTGACCGGGGAGCGCACCTGCTGGCGCGCGTGGATGACGTTCACTCGGAACGCATCCACGGCATTACGTCTGCAAGCAAAGACAAACCGCATACAAATCAACATCAATAAGCTCGCTACAAACATGGTGCAAGGTACAGGTGTACTACATGTACTATAAACAGGAAAATTAACCGTGTTTAAACAGCACTGCAGTATTCTGAAGGCTAAAAAGATGTACTACTAAAGGTGGCCAAACAGTACCTTTCCTGCAATAGACATTGTATGAGTAGTGATACAATTAGGAAAAAACAGTATTTTCCATGAAATCTGCGGTATTTTTGGTCCCCCACCCCCCCCCCCCCAAAAAAAGCACAAAACACTGTTGAAAAAAGGTAACCATTGGCATCTCTGCATTTATGGAAGAATCTGAATATGATTTGAACCCTTGCTGCATCATTTAAGTCCAAGGCAATTTCAAAATGTGAAGCTTACAGTACCTCCCGGAAATCAACAAAAATACCTGTCTGAATACATTGTACTTGTACCTTGTCATAATTTCAATTCTGCAAGTCAAAAGAAAGGTAGCCTCAAATACGACCTCACTGGACTCTCTACTTAGAAAAACATCATGGATACAATTGTATTACTCGGCACTCACCCTATGTCATCTCGAAATACTCGTGATATGAGGACCTCCCCCTTGTGATTGTATATAAAGAGTCCTCCTAACATCTTCGGCTAGCTCATCATCCTGTGGACACACACACACAAAAGAGAAGTTAGCATGTGTATACTGTAGGTCAGTCACATCTACAGTGTTTACCAGTAAATACCTTCAGAGTTTTATGACTCTTTATAGCCACAGAGACAGCACAAAGCATTTCAGTTCCAAAGTACATTGTACAATTGACTACTATCTGTACTCAAAAAGGAACTAAGAAGTGAATAAAAACCATTTTAAAACCCAAACTATTTTGTTCAGTTCAGTTTGCTTCCTTCCGAAGTATTTCAGCTTATGTCAACATATATTCATCATCTCACAAAGCAGTCAATCAGTCTCTGGCATTGTTCTGTATGCTTGTCTTCATGCATGATATATCACAAATAGAGTATACTGTAAAAGTGGATATTTTCGCGCGACTAATTTTTCGCGCTAGGCCGGGTCAGAAGAGTTTCGCGTGTTTTTAATTCCGCGGAATCAAGACATCACGCACAGGAACGTATGGCAAGCAAAAATATTCGTGTGTTTTTATTTTCGCGCTAGTTTCTGGTTGCGCGAAATGCGCGAAAATTTCAACACCGCGAAAATTTCCACTTTTACAGTACCTTTGAAAAAACATTTATTTTGTGACTCTGCACAGGATGGATTCATCAAGGATACTATACAATTTAATCAGTACATCTTCCAAGAAAACAAAAAAGACATTGCTTCCTTCCCACAAATTCTGCAAAGAATCAATCTCTCTGGTTATCATTACTGACCTGTTCCATATATTAAAGTCCACTGAAATTACCAACATTTTTTCTAAAGTATGTGTTACATTTTTCTTTACTGAATGAAAATGTGTGATAACAAATCACTGCAAAGATAAACATATCAAATAATATCTGGGTTTACTGTATGCACTGGTCATATATCTAATGAGCGTATAAAACAGCGTACTTTGCATATTGGGGATTATAAGACAATTTCACAAGTAGTTGAACTTAAATTCCCAATCAAGCTGTACATTGACAACATGAGGCAGTATCATTGCTTATCAGGAGAAAAGTTGGCCATTTTCCAACTTGGAGTTGGAGGCCACATACAAAATATTACAGTATATTTTTGTGTTTTAAGGAGGCTTTATTTTCTCATGTTGTTGATTCAAAGAATCACGTTCAACTTGACAAGTCCCATGTATGTAGAAACAATGAGATTGAAGTGGATTGATCAACAGGCATTGTCCTATATCATCGCTGGATTAAAGTAAAGCACATGTAGGTGAAGTACATGTAATATGTTGGCTTGAGATGTTGCACACTGTAGCAGGTAAACGGTATGTAGTACTACGATCTCTAGTTCAGCTACTAAAGTGCTGCTGGGCTGGTAAAAAAATATTTCATATGATTTCTTGGCAGTTCATTGATACAAATGTGGGCACTTTAGTAATGATAGATCTACTTTGTGTAAATTGTTCACATCTACCAGAATCTAATTATGTGTACAGTCTACATACAAAACAATCTACAGCACATGTGTAAACCATAAAGTGTAGTGAACTTGTGCCAAAAATATGAGCCTCCCCTAAACAAACATGCAAGTCAAGTTCATCTTCGTGATAGGCTGCATAGCCTTTTGAAGATTTAATGAAAGAAGAAGACAAACCTCTCTGCAATATTTATCTGACGTTAAAGAGTCACATCATCAAGATACAAGCAAAACTCCAAGCAGACTTTCTTAGTTTAGGTCTCATCAACTTCATCATCATCATCATCATGCTGTCAAAACATCTATGAATGATCAATCTACTGTATGTTTACATGTATTCTAATGATGAAATGTGATCTGTATCTTCCATTTTAACAAATGTTTCTTGCTGCTCAACCTGTGCTTGACAGAAAGGTCGGTCTGTATCTTGTTGGGGATGTTCCGCAGAGCTGAGACTGCATTTGGCTTCACGGAATCCCCTTTAAACAAACGAGGGCCGTAAAAGTACACAAATGATAAAAACTCCTCCAGACAGATTTTTCTGTCTCGACCTGTGCAATCCTTATCTATTCCTTGCTCATGTTGTTAGCTCTCAACTTCTACGTTCTGGTTCTTCATTTTTCCTTAATCATGTTACATTTGGAATTCCTGCAAATGTACTGTACTGTAGCTCTCAAACAGTATTCTACGATTAGCCTGACTCATGCTTAGTCTCTACTTCACTAGATACTCTACTCTCTTCATTAGATTCAATTCCTGCAGTTTGATCGCGCTGCACTGCCACTGTATTCAGAGGTAAGATCAGTGTAAAGCACTCACTTGCACTGGCTAGTAGTAGTACCCGTACAGTGTAGTATGACTGCACACTCTTTTCACTGTACAATCGTCTCTCTCGATCATGCTCAAAGGGAGGTTCGTACCATGATAAATGTAGCGGCACATGCAGAAAATTGCACATAAACAATCACAGGGATACAAACGGATGTTTCAGTCCAATGTTGCGATTATATTACACAAAACAATTCGTGATACTCACTGAATTTCGTTCGAACACACCCACCTTTTTCCTCCACCAAGATCTTACGATAGCATGGCGTGTCACCAAGATCATGTACAAATGAATGGGAAAGAGCTAGGGATTGAGCTGGCGGCGGAAGTTGGGCGGATCATGGATTGGGCAAACTGAAACGTAGATGGAGCTAGTCAAATTAATTTTTGTCATTCAATTATGCTTACTCAGTTACGCGGCAGTACATTGGGATACTATTATCAAAAAGACCTGTTTCCAACGGCGTAAATCCATACTGAGGAGTGGGGGGGATGGTCACCATCATCACGATTACAAGCCCATAACCAGACCGGCGCAGCCTTTTTTTTTTTTTTTTTTTTTGGGGGGGGGGGGGGAGAAGCTTTGTGCCCCCCTCCCCCCCCCCCCACACACACACACTTTACAGGGATCGGATGCCCCACTCTTTTGCATGAAATATAAAGTGGGAGAAAAGTGGCAGCAACAACATAAAGACTTTTTGTTCTTGTTGCTTTTTTTTTTTTTTTTTTTTTGCTTGTCAGACGACTTTCGGCGGAAAATCAGACCTTAAAAGTATGAAAACATTTTTTTTTTTTTTTTTTTTTTTTGGGGGGGGGGGGGGAAATATCTGTGACAGGGAGCGGAACGACCGAACGGGGGAAGGGTGTGTTTATGGGGGGGGGGGGGTATCCCTCTCCCACACAAGGAAGATTTTGCATTTTCAGGCCTGAAATTCAGCGATCTGGTGCTCACTTGTGGTGAAAATTTTGTTTTCTTTTCTTTAAAAAAACAATAAGAAAATGAAATATTCACAATTTATCATTGAATGACAAAATCGTGGTATTTCAGCTCTTGCTGTGCGACATCACTGTGAAGGCCTAATAAATAATGGGGCCTATCATCGGCGTAGACAGGATTTGATCTAGGAGGAGCGGTTATGTGAGGGAACGAATCAAGCGAGGGGGGAGGGTAACGGTAGGGGGGTTTCCCCCTCCTACGGTGAAATCTCTTTGCGTTGAAAATTTTGACATTTTTCAGTCCAAAAACTGCCGTTTGAAGCTATATTCTTCGCTTTGGAAATTAAAGGGGGCACACCAGGCGCAGCTGCTGTCAATTACTGGCAGCAACATCAGGAGAATGGCATAATGATTAAATGCGAGCGAGCGAAGCGAGCGAGCTTCAAAATTTTGACATTTGACAGTCCAAAAACTGCCGTTTGTAGCTATATTATTTTTCGCTTTGGAAATTAAGGGGGCGCACCCGGCGAAAACTGCTGGCAATTACTGGCAGCAACATCAGGAGAATGGAATAATAATTAAATGCGAGCGAGCGAAGCGAGCGAGCTTCAAAAATTTGACATTTTACAGTCCCCAAACTGCCGTTTGTAGCTATATTTTTCGCTTTGGAAATTAAGGGGGGGCGCACCTGCTCACAATCACTGGCAGCAACATCAGGAGAATGGCATAGCGATTAAATGCGAGCGAGCGGAGCGAGCGAGCTTGAAAATTTTGACATTTTACAGTCTAAAAACTGCCGTTTGGTTGTTTTTTTCGCTTTGGAAATTTAGGGGGCACACCGAGTGCAACTGCCGGCAATTACTGGCAGCAACATCAGGAGAATGGCATAGCGGTTAAATGCGAGCGAGCGAGCTTGAAAATTTTGACATTTTACAGTCCAAAGACTGCCGTTTGTGGCTGTATTTTTCGCTTTGGAAATTATGGGGGCACACCGGGCGCAACTGCCGGCAATCGGGCAGCAACATCAGAATGGCATAACGATTAAATACGAGCGAGCGAAGCGAGTGAGCTTGAAAATTTTGATATTTTACAGTCCCACATGTCCTTTGTGGCTGTACTAGTATTTTTTCGCTTTGGAAATTAAGGGGGGGGGGGCGCACCGGGCGAAAACTGCTGGCATTTACTGGCAGCAACATCAGGAGAATGGCATAATGATTAAATGCGAGCGAGCGAAGCGAATGAGCTTGAAAATTTTGACATTTTCCAGTCCCAAAAACTGTCGTTTGTGGCTGTATTTTTTCGCTTTGGAAATTAAGGGGGCGCACCGGGCAAAAACTGTTGGCAATTACAGGCAGCAACATCAGGAGAATGGCATAATGATTAAATGCGAGCGAGCGAAGCGAGCGAGCTTCAAAATTTTGACATTTGACAGTCCAAAAACTGCCGTTTGTAGCTATATTATTTTTCGCTTTGGAAATTAAAGGTCCAGTTTACCTTTGGGAGCAGTGATTTCAAAAATGTTCAAGATATCACATTTGATGCATATGTGTAGGTCTGTTGTATCATAAAACATCCTACCATATGAAATATTTCCAATAAAACCTAAAATATAAGGAGATATCAGGGTTTTTCTCAGTAAACCGTAACTGTATACGGTTTAGTCTGGAAACATTTTTATTATAACTATTGATCACATTTTGTGTATTTAACAACACTTAACATCGATTATACGGATTCAAATTTTGACAGTGGTTGTTTCTATCCCTAACTCACATTTTAGAACTATTTTAAAGCACTAATGCTTTCATCTGCAAATGGTAAATTATGCCTTTGAGGGGGCGCACTCGGCGAAAACTGCTGGCAATTACTGGCAGCAACATCAGGAGAATGGAATAATAATTAAATGCGAGCGAGCGAAGCGAGCGAGCTTCAAAAATTTGACATTTTACAGTCCCCAAACTGCCGTTTGTAGCTATATTTTTCGCTTTGGAAATTAAGGGGGGCGCACCTGCTCACAATCACTGGCAGCAACATCAGGAGAATGGCATAGCGATTAAATGCGAGCGAGCGGAGCGAGCGAGCTTGAAAATTTTGACATTTTACAGTCTAAAAACTGCCGTTTGGTTGTTTTTTTCGCTTTGGAAATTTAGGGGGCACACCGAGTGCAACTGCCGGCAATTACTGGCAGCAACATCAGGAGAATGGCATAGCGGTTCAATGCGAGCGAGCGAGATTGAAAATTTTGACATTTTACAGTCCAAAGACTGCCGTTTGTGGCTGTATTTTTTCGCTTTGGAAATTAAGGGGGCACACCGGGCGCAACTGACGGCAATTACTGGCAGCAACATCAGGAGAATGGCATACTGATTAAATGCTAGCGAGCGAAGAGAGTGAGCTTGAAAATTTTGACATTTTCCAGTCCTAAAAAACTGTCGTACTTTGTGGCTGTATTTTTTCGCTTTGGAAATTAAGGGGGCGCACCGGGCAAAAACTGTTGGCAATTACAGGCAGCAACATTAGGAGAATGGCATAATGATTAAATGCGAGCGAGCGAAGCGAGCGAGCTTCAAAATTTTGACATTTGACAGTCCAAAAACTGCCGTTTGTAGCTATATTTTTCGCTTTGGAAATTAAGTGGGCGCACCGGGCGAAAACTGCTGGCAATTACTGGCAGCAACATCAGGAGAATGGAATAATAATTAAATGCGAGCGAGCGAAGCGAGCGAGCTTCAAAAATTTGACATTTTACAGTCCCCAAACTGCCGTTTGTAGCTATATTTTTCGCTTTGGAAATTAAGGGGGGCGCACCTGCTCACAATCACTGGCAGCAACATCAGGTGAATGGCATAGCGATTAAATGCGAGCGAGCGGAGCGAGCGAGCTTGAAAATTTTGACATTTTACAGTCTAAAAACTGCCGTTTGGTTGTTTTTTTCGCTTTGGAAATTTAGGGGGCACACCGAGTGCAACTGCCGGCAATTACTGGCAGCAACATCAGGAGAATGGCATAGCGGTTCAATGCGAGCGAGCGAGATTGAAAATTTTGACATTTTACAGTCCAAAGACTGCCGTTTGTGGCTGTATTTTTTCGCTTTGGAAATTAAGGGGGCACACCGGGCGCAACTGACGGCAATTACTGGCAGCAACATCAGGAGAATGGCATACTGATTAAATGCTAGCGAGCGAAGAGAGTGAGCTTGAAAATTTTGACATTTTCCAGTCCTAAAAAACTGTCGTACTTTGTGGCTGTATTTTTTCGCTTTGGAAATTAAGGGGGCGCACCGGGCAAAAACTGTTGGCAATTACAGGCAGCAACATCAGGAGAATGGCATAATGATTAAATGCGAGCGAGCGAAGCGAGCGAGCTTCAAAATTTTGACATTTGACAGTCCAAAAACTGCCGTTTGTAGCTATATTTTTCGCTTTGGAAATTAAGGGGCGCACCGGGCGAAAACTGCTGGCAATTACTGGCAGCAACATCAGGAGAATGGAATAATAATTAAATGCGAGCGAGCGAAGCGAGCGAGCTTCAAAAATTTGACATTTTACAGTCCCCAAACTGCCGTTTGTAGCTATATTTTTCGCTTTGGAAATTAAGGGGGGCGCACCTGCTCACAATCACTGGCAGCAACATCAGGAGAATGGCATAGCGATTAAATGCGAGCGAGCGGAGCGAGCGAGCTTGAAAATTTTGACATTTTACAGTCTAAAAACTGCCGTTTGTAGCTATACTTTTTCGCTTTGGAAATTTAGGGGGCACACCGAGTGCAACTGCCGGCAATTACTGGCAGCAACATCAGGAGAATGGCATACTGATTAAATGCTAGCGAGCGAAGAGAGTGAGTTTGAAAATTTTGACATTTTCCAGTCCTAAATACTGTCGTTTGTAGCTATATTTTCGCTTTGGAAATTAAGGGGGGCGCACCGGGTGCACCTGCTGTCAATCACTGGCAGCAACATCAGGAGAATGGCATAGCGGTTAATGCGAGCGAGCGGAGCGAGCGAGCTTTAAAATTTTAACATTCTACACTCCAAAAACTGCCGTTTGTAGCTATATTTTTCGCTTTTGTTTGTCCACTTTTATTTGAGAACCATCCCCCCCCCCATCGACGCCTCTATACATATTAGGTTGCTTTTGTTAAGTGAAAGATCTGCTGCACACTCTATGTCTATGTCAAAAGTGTACAAAGTTTATCCCTTATCCTGTATAGCGGACCTTTTGCATGTTCATGATTGCAATACAACGATCTGGTGCATGTATAGTTCTGGCGATATTTGGACAATTTTCCATTAAGAAAGTTCGAGATTTGTCCTCATCTCGGGAATTGCTTGGGGGATAATGATTTGTCTGTCTAAACACTTTCTTTGGGGCGGGGCAAATGCCCTTTGCCCCCCCCCCCCCCCCCCAATATAGATTCGACGTCCCTGATCTTCCCTTGGTATGCCCATAGATGTATCCTGACTGAGTCATCAGTCACTGTCGTTTCTCAGGAATGATTCAGGAAATGGAGGGGATTCAATTATGGCGATAAAGTTGTTGTTATTGTTTGTTTGTATGTTTTCGTACATATTTTGCAGATGGTCCCCAGTTACTCGCGTCATAGCATGTTTACATGTAGACCTATATACTATTTGACGCTGTCAACGCCTGAGCCATACCTTACAGTGTATGTCGATGTTACTTTCTTCGCGAGCGAGCGAAGCGAGCGAGCGCTTGAGAAAATTATACATTTTCCTACAAGATAGAATACTGTTCAGCTCTGTTACCTGTCTGAAGGCCGGCGTACAAACGTCATGCAATATGCCAAATTGATACAATCACATTTCTGCTTCCTCCATTTTTCCCCTCAAAATTCAGGGGGGATGATTGTACAGGCCATCCCCCCCTCCTCCATTTCAGGGGGGGATATATCCCCCCATCCCCCCCGGGATTTACGCCCATGCCTGTTTCATAGTATTGTATCGTTTTGATTTGTACTACCGGTACTCAATGTGCACTTGTACTTGATGAAATTAGCTTCAGTAAAGTTTGTGGGCCCCAACCCGTACTATCTTGTTTGTTGAATACTAGTAGTAGTAACGATGTTCTAGAGAAATTCGAGTTCTTGTTGTTGTTTTTTTTTGTATAAATCTTTTCACCATACACCATGGACCTACATGATGTTCCCCCCCCCAAAAAAAAAAAAAAAGAAAAAAAAACGTAATTTACGTCGCAATATCTTTCATATTTTTTTTTTTTTTAATTCACTAATTTGCACAGTTGCTGCAATCCAAGCATTGGAGTCTGGTCTTCTGACAAATTAATTAAAGTAAATATAGCTTGGATTATGACGCATACCCGAGTACAGCGCTCCTTTGTTCTTTTCTCTGCTGTCTGTAATGAGCGTCCATACTGTTTTGTTTGGGGCCGAGGAAGGTTTTTCAAGCGGGGGGGGGGGGGGGGGGGGGGCTGCACTGCGGGTCAACGGGGCCAGGCAACCCCAGATTAGTGGTATCACTTCGCTAAGGTGGGGCGAGGTGGGGAGGGGACTGCAGCTCCCCTGCCCCCCCCCCCCACACACACAGTTGATTTGAATAGGATCAAAATGATATGCAAATGACTGAGCTGATGATGTCGCAACCCACCATTTTCGAATGATAGTGTATAAAAAGTGATGAAAAAAATTACTAGTAATTAAAATATAGGCCCTATATGTGAATATCAAAATTTAAATCATGATGTTATTCCCTTTGAATGAATTGAGAATAACAATCAGCTATAGAGAGACTGAGGTGTAGTTGGGTTTGAATAAAACACTCGAAATTTCAAAATTTTATGTAATGGCAATTAAGTCGTGATTGGATGATCACTTCTATTGACTGTTCAAGTTAATGTTTCCTGAAAAACTAGCGAAACTTAACAGTGTCATAACTTCCTTACTTTTCATCCTATTTTGATCAAATTTCATTGCGTGTGCAAAAAAAAAAAATATAAATAATAAAATGTTCCTTCTTCAGTTCAGACTAACTGCTATTTGCACTGGGAATATTATGTTTCAAATCAAGGCAGTGGCCGATCCAGGCTGGAGCGTATCGGGCGCGCGCCCTTTATTTTTTGTTATTTTTGTTCGGTTTTTGTGCACCATGAAAGGAATACATAAGGTGTCATCACTTTGCCCCCCCCCCCCCACACTTTTTTTTTTTTTTTTAACCCGGAAGTACGTAAGTAAAAGAAATGGATAGAGATCTTGAAGTGTGAGCGCGGTAAGGTTATGTTTTACCGCTGAAGGAAAGATGAGCTGAAGACCTTTTACTTATCATTATTTTTTTTTTTGCTTGTTAGTTCATGAAACCCGGCGTCCCCCTCCCCCCCCCCCCCCACTTTGAAAACGCTCCGCCGGCCCTGCCATAGCCCGGTACCTGGTTGCAGTTTTGTCTGATTGCTTGCATAATGATAAAGACAAACATAGTTATTGTTATTTCTCACCACTGTCCAGAGTAAAAAAGGTTGACCATAAATTCTATTGGGCGTTGACATTATCGCCATCACGTCTATCTTGCTTCTTCTTCTTTCTTTCTTTCTTTTTTTTTTTGATGACCCCTCCTTTGAATGTATGTAGACCTATGAAGGTTGTTGTATTTGTTCGTTTCTCGTACTTTATCAGTTATTTTCATAATGTGACTTTATTGAAATGCCAAATCATTTATGCTATTCATCAAAGTCATCTTATACACAACCGTTGACAATTTATCTATTATGAGAAGGTAAAAACGACAGTCATAGGCCTATAGATTTCGGCATCAAACTATGTTTGTTTTCTGCATGATTTTATGAAACATCCCATAGCATCCATAACGAGGCAAAATGCTGATGAATCAGTGGCTGATTCTGAGGAATCTAAATTTGATTTTGATTTATAAATGCTTATTATATTAGATAGGTGGATAAGAGATTAATACGTTGGTTGATAGATCTGACGTGAATCGGGGGGGGGGGGGCATTTCATGATGCGTTTTGTCCGACAAAATTTGTCGGACAAATTTGCTCTCAGCCAGTCAGATGCAAGGTTTTTTCTGACATTTTGTCAGATTTTCAGAAAAAAATATTTGACAAAACGCTATATGAAATGTCCCCGGGAGTATAGAAACTTCCGAGGCGAGACGTTTGCGCATGGGACTGTGTGCACATGGGGCTCCCATGACCTCAATGACATTCTGCAGGCCTATAACGCCCTATACATATACTAACGTCTCAGGTGTTAAATCTAACATCGATGTCTAACACTAGTGCATGATTAATGAATAGGAAACACGAGAAAGTACTCGTATACAGTCATTGCTATCAACAGAAGCTGCGGAGCGATTATAGTGTTATAAATGTGTGTGTGGTTGTCATTAAGGTCAATGTACCGGTTACAGCTCGTTATTCCGAAGGTTCGTTATTCCGAAGGCTCTTCAGCCCGAAGATTCCTTATTCCGAAGGTTCGTTTTTCCGAATTTCATTTTCGGATGAACAAATCGTCGGAATAACGAACCTTCGGAATAACGACACAAATGTTCGGATTAACGAACCCTTTTTCATTTTCGGATTAACGAACCTCTTAGAGGTATAGGAATTGCGTGTTTCGGATTAACGAACCTTCGGAATATCGAACCTTTGGAATAACGAACAGCACCCCAATGGACCATCCCAATGAACCCCAATGGGAAGCCCATTTATCCGCTTCGACCGGAAGAATCTCCGCGCTGAACCTTCGAATTATAAGAGTCATGTATTTTATTGTGATTTTTATAATGATTTTTCGGGTGTTTTTTTTTTCTCCATCAAAAGTGTATAGGGGAGGGATCGAGGGGATGCAGTCCCTCCCCCCCCCCTCCCTCCCCCTTCGGCTCCCTTTTACAAACAGTCTTTGAAAAAGTGACGATTACTTAGTACAAGAGTTTGCATTATCTTAAGACAGTTTTGAACATGAATGGGAAATTACAATGTCATATTAGGTTCGGGTGTTAGGTGGTCTTAAAAGAAAAGGAATCACGTGTTAAGGCATGTTATTTCACTGTTGGGCTTACCTATATATGAATCTTACTATATCAGTGTAATGTCAATATGCACTGTATTACGTATTATTTACTTTTTCTTTCTTGTTTCATGTGTTTATAATTGTATTTTGTGATGTAGGCCTATCAGTACGGTCTGTGATAAAAACCAGTGTTTTTAGCCACTGACAGAGCTATACTATTCCCTATAGTACAAAACAAATAAACGAGTAAACACATAATATCTTCAGTCAAAAAAAAAATCGTATATACAGTGTACATGTTTTGATGGAGATGGAAAATAAATGAATGAAATGAATTAATGGGTGAAAATCCGTTTTGAGACGACTCAGTGGTTACTGGTAACATGGCAATGTCATTTTTCATCGGCTGAAAGTAGCCAACTATGTCAGATGTCTTTACGACTGGACATTTCAGTGAACAAAGACTACGAGGATTTATCAGGTTGAATGAACTTCTCCATTGGAATGCTGGGTAAACTACAAAAGTGGTAAACAACTTTTTTCTCTCTCCCTCTCTCAGCCTCTACACACGCGCTATGCAGTCGGTACGTCACGACGTCCGTATACACACACGAGACAGCCAAGCCACGGTGTACGGCGGCGGTGGCGGCTCTGATCGGGCGACCGTCGTACCTCTAGCTAGCTCAACACATCACACAATTGCGTACAATCTCGGTCTCCCACCACACAACCTTTATTATCCCGTTCATGCTGCTGTGCCTGCCTGTGAGACCATTCAAATGCTGTGATTTAGAGGGATTTAACAACTCTCTGGGATATTGAGTGCGTGACGTAAGTAATATTTCCGTAGCATTTCAATTAGCATTTCAATTTACAGTATTTGTTGAAAAGTCTCGTGCGTATTCTGACGTTGAATCACCGCGAAAAATATTACTAGATTCAGAGCCAGCGCGATGCGGATTTGTGTCAGGAGCATCCGTGCTTTACCTTGCTAGAGCCGTGGCTACGTGGGTGTCTGTAGGCCGCTTCGCTGCCAGCGCAGCAGGCTGTAGTGATGTGAGAGGAGTCGGAAGTTTGCGAGAGCTCGAGAAATTCTAAGTTATGTCAGATGTCGACTTGTTTATCGGCTGTGGCTGTTGCCATTTATACACAGCACAGTTCACACGAGTATTGTGGAGTGTTGTGCCATTGCTAGTAGTATTGCTAATCTACCACAGTTTCCACACTTCTCATGATGAACCATAGAATATAAAGCAGAAACGCCGGCCTAACTCATGGATGCAGCAGTGTTTTTTTTAGATTAAAACTATCACAAAAAGCATCCACTCCCAATTCAGGTACCCATCACTTTGTGGGCACTGGAATGTTGTTTGTGCAGTGTGTGGTGATGAATTATTTAGTTTGCACTGCATGGTTTATGTCTATTTCTTTTTACTATTAAATATTACCCAATCTAACACTAGAAAATAATCATGGTAATTGGTATTGTAGAGTGCGGGTATGGTATTACATACCAGACAGCATGTACTTCCTGACGCGCACATCTCTGCATAATATCGACATTCAATATATGCAGGACTTTGTAGACTAGCATGACAGAAATCACAACAACAAAAAACACACAAAAAATGACATAAATGTAGAAATGTCAAGAAATTCAAATTTACGTAAGATTTAGAAGGAGATGTCGATTTATCACAAGATTTTATCTCGTAAATTGTTCCTCGAAATGTTCATGTTATAAATGCCTTTTGCCCTACAATATGAAATTTGAGCCTCATTTGCTAATTTTCTCTTTGTTGCTGTTGTCTGCTGGGTACGAATGTGTACTTGAATCGGCATGAATTGCGATTCTGGTGCATGAATAAGATATAAAAAATGTTGATTATTCGATTACGAAAATCTTGTAGGGAATTATAATGTAACTGTGCACGGCTAACTTTTAGAAGAGGGGTTAACTTGAAGTCTATTTTCCAAAAATCGAAGTGAATAATTCAAATAATTTTGCACAATTCATAATTTTTAGGACTTTATAAATGACTAGTGTTATTTTTGGCCAAAATTTCATCCTGAGTTCTGTCAGTTACAGAAAAAAAAAGCGTCTGGTGATAGGATACGATCCACTCTCCTGCTATGCTTGCTGATTTTCAGGGACCATAGGCTGCCTAATCAAAGCTCTTACTTTATCACAAGGAATACAGTATAGAATGTGATTGAGAACTTGGGATGTTCATAAAAATCGTGGAACTGGTAGGATTTAACCTCCCTTCCCCCAATGGAACATTTGTGGTTTAATATGTGCAAGAATAGAAAGCAATACATGTAAGGCAAATTCTTGGTGTGTAATGATGTGTTTGTGTGTTATAGGCTATTGTTGCCTCGACTGTTTGCATGTGGTTTATCATCATTTACAACAATAGAACATTGTTCAATTCAGAATCAATATGCACTTTATAAAACAAAGCCCTCATCGTAAACTCAACTTGAATCATGATTGATTTATTGATTAAGTTGTCCACACTGATAGCTTCCACTATAACAAGCAGATGCATACAATACTCTGGGACAACTCCAACTTGAGAAAGGACATACTGAAATATACAGATCTGCAGCACACAAAATCATAGTATCATGACACAATACAAAATTATCATGTAGGCCCATGCCATTGTTTTAGTGATTTGGATGGAGAGAAGAGAGAAGTTGAAGTATTTAAAAAAAAATATGGAATTCTATAGAGTCTATGTAACAAAAAGTAAAGTTTTTCAGTGTTTTTATTCTGCACTAATATGTCTATCTGTGAAAGCTGAGTTTCAGTAGGCCTATGTTTTAAGAAGTAGAATAACGATATTGCCTCTGTTTTCATAAATTTAGGCCCTACAGTGTTTATGTTTGATAGTATTTTTTTTTCACAATGCAAAAAAGATGTGTAAAAACATTGCATTGTGGTAGACTATGAAAATACAGTACTAAGCTAGACCTGAAGGTATAAAAAATAAAGGTTCTGCAGTTTTAGGGTACATGGTATTTGATGACCAAATCCCATTGCATGATTTGAATGAGAGAGCTTAGGAAAGCATACATCTGATCAAAGCTCACCAAAGGTGTCAACCCTGAACTCGCTATCAGGCAAATGGAAATGCAGCCTTGCATCTCTTAAGGGATCCACCATTTGAGAAGTACCTAACTTCAGCTTTGACTGATGTTGTAATGAGTGTATTAGAAAAACATCTTTTCATGTATGCCTTTGAAACATATCTTGTTAAATTGTTTGCTGTTGTTTTACTGTAAAGTACCTTTTTTGTGTTAGCTGCAAATCTGATGCCAGTTTGTCCATTCTAATAGTTACATCAGGCTGTTTGGAAATTTCTCCTGCAAACCCTACCCTCTTGATGTCGAATCTTAGTGCTAAAATAGCTTACTCAAGACAGCTGTTTCTAAATATCTCTGGCATTGAATGAAAGATGTAGATCTATAAATGAAGGCATAGAAAATATGTTGTATCAATGATATATTGAATAAATGTTGCTCATCTTAACTACAATACAACAGCAACATCAAACTGATGATTCCCCTGAAGATGTTGCTTTGGTATCAGGGTATCTTTAGCACCACAGTGAGTGATGGCATAACTCTGGTAATAATGGAAAAAAAGAATGGAAACTTCAGAGAATAATTGTGTAAGATGCAGTAAAACATGTAAGAACTGTTGCAGAACTAAGTAGGGAGTTCACTATTGAAGCAAACTATGGATGTGGGCAACTTCAAAAACAGCTCTTGATATCATTTCAGGATGCCGCCTTCATCAGGGGAGCTGTGGGGCTCCCACCTGATGCCCTCCAAGATCCTGGTGGAATGCCTTCTGCCCACTGGTATCATGGTGCCCCTGGAGTGTGTCCGGGAGGCCACCCTGGAGACGGTCAAGGCCATGCTGTGGCGGGAGGCCCTCAAGTACCCCCTGGCCCACCTCCTCGGCGAGGCCAACTCCTACATCTTCGTCAGCATCACGCAGGATGCCGAAAAGGAGGAGTTCTACGACGAGGGGCGCCGGCTCTGCGACCTGCGCCTCTTCCAGCCCTGGCTGAAGGTGGTGGAGCCGGCTGGCAACCGTGAAGAGAAGATGCTTAACTATGAAATTGGTAAGCAATGTTGGTATCAGTAATTTGTGGTTTAAAGAGATGGTATATAGTATTGGTTGAGGTGTGGATTCAGCCTTTAACTTTTTGGAAGATACTTAGAAACCACTCTATGAAATGTTAAAGAGTGAGGCTCATACAATTCTAAAGAGGAATTCAACGTTTATTTGATAAAAATCAGATTTAAATGGCTGAGATATCCAAAAACAAAGTAAAACAAAGCAATCCTAATAAAAGGTGGGTCCCACCTTTTATTAACATGCTTTGTTTTGGATATCTCAGCCATTTCAAAATCAATTTTCATCAAATTAACTTTGAATTCCTCTCAGAATTACATGCTATTTCATATTTCAGAAGAGGTTTCTCATTATCTTACAAAAAAGTTGGAAACCTGAAATCCCATCTCAACCAAAACTACACCATCCCTTTAAAGCGAGAATTGTCAGTTTTGTGTTGTTTGAAGGTTGGCATTGGTGATGCAAATTGGGAAGAGAGGTCTCCACTGCTAGCGCTGCTTCAACTTCCAGCTCCTCACTGCTGCCACTCGATTGCCACTATTTGCCTCCCTTTACACTCTGCCCATGTTGCTTCCCTCCTTCCCTCTCCTCTTTCTAGGCTCTTCTTTCGCCAAGCAAAAGTCCATTCAAGATTATTATTCACATGTCGTTACTGTATTGAAACCTCTCTCCCTCAATCGTCTGTTTTGTGTGAACAAAGGGCTGTCACAAAGGGATAATCGATTGCAGAATAGAAACTTAACTTTAAATATTTCTGTCTTGATTAGGCCTATATTCTTCAAATTCCTATTAACCGTAGCTCCATCTTGAAAATTACTCATCAAAATATGCTTTTCCACAAAATTTAGTATGTAGAAAGAAGGAAGAAGAGTCTGTATGAATACTGTACTAGTAAGAAAGCTCTAGAGCCAGAGATAAGGGAGGGAGATAGGGCAAGCGAGAAATCTGTGATTTGCTCAGTTGCATGGTACTGAGAAAGTGTCTGTCCAATTTAATCTAAGAGATGATGTGATATCATCATGTCTCCATATCTCTGCGTGTATCATGTTGTGTAATAACAGCATGGTATTTATACAGAAGCCAAATAAGGCAAAAGAGCTGTGATTATAATGCCCCCCCCCTCAAAAAAAAATAAATAGATAAAAAATAAATTAATTGACATCTTTGCTTTGGGCAACATTTATTCAAAATCATCCCTTTGGAATATACACTAACAGTATGTCTGAAATGAATACAAACATATCTTCTTCAATCTTGTACATTTTTAACCAGCAAGGCAATCTCATGCCATTGCATCAATTTTCCATAAAAGGCAAGAAGAAGAAGGAGACTAATGTTTTGATGCCCTTAGCAATCACAAATAATCTGTGTAATTACTCTGGTTGCTGGGCTGCAGATGCATTAAACATTCTCTTTGACCCTGGCAGTCATATCACAGCTCATCTGATAGTCTAGTCATTAGACCTTTTTTCATAAAGTAATGTACGAATTATTGTATCAAAGTAAAGTTACCACAGTCAGCAGTTGCTTTATAGCATCTCTCTGGTACGCAAGTTGCTATGAAAATCGGAGAACGCCAACTGAATCTGGCTATTAAAGGTGTGTGTTGCTCCTTTGCTTTGCAGCGTGGGATTTTTTTTTTTTTTCTCAGCACAGATTTGCGTGTCTTCTTTGGAGCAGAGAGAAGCAGGTCTGAGTGCCAGACTAATCCCTGGTGTGACAGGGCAGGTTCATGCGTCGAACTCTGATAATGAATGGGAATGTCATCAAATGCATGCATTTTCCATTCAACAGTTACCAGGTTCTAGAAAAGTGAGCTGAAGTGAAAGCTGGGGAAAAAGAACAGAAAGGGGGTGGGGGGGGGGGGGGGAGGGTTGGTGTGGATAAGGGGCTTGGAGGATTTTCAGAAACCCCTGCCTTGCAGTTCCATCTTTCCAACTCCAAAAACTATTCTGAGGGCGCTCCTGACACGCACACTATCTTGTCATGATATCGCCACCGAGGAGTGATAATGTCACAGAGTTTCAAATGCTCAGATTTTGGCACGACTGTGTGATATTTCACAGTCTCAGGATTGCAATGAGATTGGGATGTTACAAAGCTACTTTCCGACTTGCCAGGGGCAGATAGGTCATACTTTCAGAAAGTTAAAATGAACAGTCAGTTGCCAGTTTTAGGTTTTCTTGTGATGTCCCCCAAACCAAACAGAGAAATCATCTGACAGATAGCCTGCTACCAGAAAGTAGGCTTTGAAGTGTAAATGCAGTGAAGCATGCTTGAGGCATTTCATCATGTATAGGCAATTTACGACATCATTATACAGGGCATTCAGATGCAAAAAAGTTTATGCCAAAACGGTAGATACATGTAGCTATGAATACAAAGCTATACAATGAATTTATATGTCTGAAAGCTGACTAACAAAATGATGTAGTATGTAGGGCCACGAAACAACGTACAACCAAGGAGGTATGATACCTCCTTGGTATAACAAAATGACATCTTATGTAATGAAACGATGGTCAGAGCATCGTTGTGAACTAGAACTCGAGATTGTATCACTATTCCTTGTGCATCTGTATTTCTATGGTCACCATAATATGGTGACCATAGTAATATGGGTAAAGGGACTTTAATACCATAGTAATATGGTAAAACTGGGCAGGTCTTAATGTGAATGCGCCTGAAAGGTGAAGGCCAGACAGGGGCTAGAGGCAACATCATGACTATAGCAACATGCGCAGCACACATCGGTAGGTCCCACATTTTCGAGAAGGGTTGAGATTATACATCTAAACCGTCTGTCAGCTATATGATATACAGCTGTGTGTCGTTTCTTTATTGAGTTTTGGTATAAACTGGTTTGTGTCTGAACAGGGGTATAGTTTAATGCTTCCTTAAAACCTAGTTTCATGTGTCAAAACATTCTTTTTTGAAATGTGAACGTGACAGAGCTAAGTGATTAGATTTTTAATCAATATTTAGACAGAATATCAAAGTTCTTTCTTTTCCTGCCAAATCCCCCTGGTTTACATTATTTTCGACATCAAGGTCTGCATCTATACTATGGAGGTATAACATAAATGTTGTGACAGGTTTCATACATTCCCAGTCATCATCACATCAACAGTCGCTGTGTTTGGTTCATTTCTGCCGTGACTTGAAAAATTGATGTATATCATCGCATTAAACACACCCCAGGGTCTGTTTTGAGGCTGGTTGTCACAGGAAAAGCCTGGAAAGATTGTGTTTTGTTTTTGTTTAAATTGCTATTTTGAGACAAACTACCCCCTTCTCTGCCTTCCGCGATCCGATCCATTTGTTTTCGTCTCACTCTCATTCTCCTTCCCTGGACAAAAACAGCTTGTTATTGTCATCTCCCTGTCGCTTTTTCCAGGTGATCGGTATTTTGTTTTTTCTGGGAAGCCTTCCTTTTCAACAAAAGTGTTGACTGTAGCGGTGGGCAATTCTGTCAGTTCTTATCTGTATTTTCTCTCTTTTGTGTCCATGCAACCTTCCCCATGTCAAGTTATTAAAAACCCAAATTGAGGATCCAGGCAAGACATTGTGTTGCTAGTAGGTTTATTTATTCGTAATCGCTTGTTGATGGTGGGATACTGAGGTCAGCAATGCAAGAGATTTATAATTGTTAGTCTTTCATCTCAACTCTGCAATCACATAATTTGTTAAAAGATTGAATATCCTTTGATAATGTATGTATTAAATAACTTTGTTTCTCTGCTTTTTCCTTTGTGTTGTATAAAATGCTCTCGTACTATGAATGCATGCAGTGTACATGTATGGACAAAATTTATGATGGTATGCAAAACGGGCTTTGCAATGGTCATTGTTATCATTCCTAGGAGTGTTGTTGTATTGATATATCAAATGTTATTGATATTATTATTATACTTTGATAATTATCATAATCATTATTCCTGTGCTTTCAAAAAAGGTGATAAAAAATGAAAAACCTCTTCTGGTTGTCTGAAACCTGCGATGACCACATTTGTGTACATGAATCACCTGCACAATACTCGTGGCACTGGCAAATTTGGATTTTAAGAATATTGATTGGTGGAAGGATTAGGAATATGATTCGGAGGAGATAGTGTACATGCCGCATATAATCACCGAACAGAATAGGTAGCGGTACTATTAAAAGCATTTTTACTCGACCCCTCGCCAAATTCACAAATTGTGCAATGTATGGCAATAATTTACGTGTTCTTCCCTACATGATTGTACAGCCCAGCTATTAAATAATTTGCTAAGCGTGAAATAGTGGCTAAGGTTGCAGTGGAACACAGCAGCGTTTGAGCACCGCTGAATATGTACATTGGCCAAATGGAATGCTGCAATACATAGAAATCAATAACATCCATCGAAGTGGATGTTTACAGAATTTCTGCCCGCTCTGAGGTTGTTTTCCGCTCTCTCTCTCTTTCTCCCTCTGGTAAGTGCTTTCTATTGCTCATTTTTATGAGCAAATGGTCTCACAGGCTGCGGTGAATTAAATGGCAGTGTGATTACATTTGATCCATAGAGGCCGTATGATGGATGATGTATTGGTGATGATTGTACACTTGTACTTAAAATAGGGCAAATATTTGTATTTGACGTACTTGCTCATCATGTCTATAAAAAGAGGAAAATCGATAGATGACAGTTATTTTGTATCCCTGAATTTATAGGTTGAAGATAATTCATATGGAGGAGGGGGGGGGGGGCAGGTAGAAAGTAGTTTAGTTTACAGTTTCTCAATTATGAACTCATAATTTCAATATCCCTAGCTTATTTATAGATAGAATTACATTTTGTTTTAGAAACTGTAAATGTATTAAAAAGGGGGATTTTTATAACTCAAATTCCAAAAAGAGTCCCCACCATGGGAGAGGGGACACCCTCTTCCCATCGACACCCTACCCCCGGCCCCCCAAACTTGGTCACTTTGCTCCCCTACCAAGTCCCCGCTCTTATTTTATTATTTTATCTCTTTCTTTTGTGAAGTGTTGAAGAAGTGAAAACAAAAGCAAACACACAGACACACACAAAAAAAAAATCATCCAAAAATCTCCCCATTTGCAGAATATCTTACTAGACTGTTGTGTCAAGTGTACATGTGTACTTCAGTTGACGTAACTTAGTTCCGTAAATAACGTGATTACTCTAGGTTGATGTCATGGTTGTCATGGCAATGGCTCTCTTGTTTCACGGGCAAAGTGATCTTTTTTGTTTCCGCAATCCATAAAGATGGTATTCAAACATATGTGTTTGTCAGAGGATATCTTCTCCAGACTCAATTGAAAGGACAGTCTTGTCGTTATGTGAGTGACCTACACGCACATGATGAAAATTGATATGATCTTGTACATACCCATGTAATTATTTTATCATTAGTGTTTCTTGCTTTTTTAATATTGTCTTTTCTTTTCATTTCTTTCCCTTTTGTATGTGATTGTGACTGTGATGTGATGTGACGATTTCATTGGTCATGATTACTCCTCGAGTTTGATGTCATATCCGGAGTTCCTGAAATCATCAGAGTGCAATGATTCACCTTGCTGAGAGAGAGAGAGAAAAAAAGAAGTGTCTATAGATTTAGATTCCTAATTAGATCCTTTGAATAAATGATGCATGACATTAACTTGTACACATAGAAATTCAGTTGCCACTTGCATAAGTTTTGCTTCACAAGAAAGCATGATGTAAGTGATTCTGATGGTGCCATAATGTTGAACAATTCAACAACAACAAAAAGCAATGTGTACCTTACAATATGTAGTCATCTTTGCATTTTTCTGAAAAAAAAAAAGAGTATAAGATTATAAGTGGTGTTGAAAATACCATGTCAAGTTATCTGCAATATGGGCATTTCCACAGGAAAAGGGTACATTTCGGGGATGTCACTTCATTTTCTGTTTCCAATGTGCATTACCCCCCCCCCCCCCTTACAATATGATCTATCAGAACAGTTCAGTGAGAGATAAGTTTGCCCCAAAATCACTTCAAGGAAGAAATTTATTTAATAGAATTTTTGCCAAAATGAAAATTCTAGGGTAACATACATGTTACACCGGACAGTAATCTATGTACTAAGATATATATGAAGGCCAATGCTCTTTGAAAATTTGTTGCTTGTCAGCTGAATGCTCTAAGTTTTGGAAAGATGATAACAGCCCCAAAATTTTGTTTGGGCACTTCTAGACTTAGTGGTGAAAGTATGCAATATGGACAGACAAAAATGCAACAGTTTTGTATTACATTCCATTTGTTGTGATTGGGAGGGGAGGATTGATGGGCTTATGATATGAATTAAAGTGGAGAATGAGAAGTAAAAATTTTATGAAATGCCATATTTAAATGACATTTGATTATGCTGGTGTGACAATGATAATGAGAATAGAATATTTACCATAATACCAGTTATGAAATGATAAGAACCCTTGGTAATGATGTTGAGAATGATGGTAATCAATACATGTATAATGTTAATGATATTGATAATAATAACAATGATAATAGAAATAACTAGAAAAGCACTCTGAGAGCGCAGACCTCCGCAAATAAGTTACTTTCCACTGATGATCTTGCTCTTTCCAAAGAAATTTTTCTCCTCTCCGCCACTGGGGAAAAGCTCTTTGGGTTCTTCCATAGAGATCAGTGATTTCCACCCATAGGTACATTTGTATACATGCTGAAAAATTGCCTGAGGATAGAAGCATTTGTTACGTCATAAACCCTCAGCTACGCCACACGCCTCGCCCTAGCAGAAACTATGGCACGCACTTTAATGCGCGTTTGAAAACCTAAAAACTGCGCAGCTTGAACTCCCAAGTTCATTGACCCTACCTGTCAAAATATCAAAAATCCTTCATAAATTCCAAAAAAAATTCTCGGATCACTACCAAAATGTATTAAATCATTTGTTACTTGTGTCATTCTCAACTTTTCCTGTAAGTCTCATCCAAATCTGTTAAAAACTTTTTGAGTTATTTTGCACACGGACAAACAAACAAACAAACCAACGGTAACAAAAACATACACTGTAACCTCCTCCCTTGGCAGAGGTAATAATGATTTGAGGGTAATAATGATAATAGTAATGACAATAGTGATGAGTGATAGCATTGATCATAAGAAGATATGACGATAATGATGGACAGTAATTAATCATAAAGATGAATAATGGGGAAATTGACTGACTCTAAATTGTCATCTCACTTCAGGTGCTGCCATCGGCGTGCCCGTCAACGAGTTCGACTCCATCAAGGATCCGCAGGTGGTCCACTTCCGGCGCAACATCCTGGCCATGTGCATGTCGGTGGTGGAGGAGAGAGAGGAGCAGGGGAAGTTGGGCCACGCCCTCTACGCTTACCCCCCAAACCTGGAGGCCTCCGAGATCCTCCCCACCCACATCATGCAGAAACTGGACATAGGTAAGACAGATTCTTGAGTTTGTTTCTTGGAGGAGACAGGGTTTTTTCGTTTGTTTGTTTTTTTCCAGGTTTTTGGTAGGTTTTTTTTTTTTTTAGCTCACCTGAGCCAAAGGCTCAAGTGAGCTATTGCGATCGCCCTTTGTCCGTCGTCCGTCATGCATTATAAACTTTTTACATTTTCATCTTCTTCTTGAAAACCCCAAGACCGATTTTTCATCAAACTTGGCAGGTAGCATCCCTAGGGGGTTAGGAACTCAATTTGTTAAAATGGGCACCATGCCCCACCCAGGGGGCCCCCAGGGGGGCCCAAACCCCCCCCCCCCCCCAAATTAAGGAATCTGTAAAAATCTTCTTCTCTAGAACCAGAAGTGATAGAGCTAAAGTTAATACTATGAGTTAGCACATTGATGACTGTAGTTTCAAGTTTGTTCATGGCAGAATCAGGGGTGCCCCCCCCCCCCTTGGGTCCCAGGGGAGGTGGGTGGGGAGGGGTCCTAATGGGGCCTAAATTGTACATTTCCATCTTCTTCTTGAGAACCCCATGACCCATTTTCACCAAACTTGGCAGGTAGCATCCCTAGGGGGTTAGGATCTCAATTTGTTAAAATGGGCACCATGCCCCACCCAGGGGCCCCCCAGGGGGGCCCAAACCCCCCAAAATGAAGGAATCTTTAAAGATCTTCTCTAGAATCAGAAGTTATAGAGCTAAGATAATACTATGAGTGAGTACATTAATGACTGTAGTTTCAAGTTTGTTCATAGCAGATCCAGGGGTACCCCTCTTGGGGGGGGGGGGGGGGGGGGGGGGGGGTTGGGAAGGTCCAAATGGGGGCCTGAATTGTACATTTTCATTTTCTTCCTGAAAATCTCATGATGGATTTTCGTCAAAATTGGCAGGTAGCATCCCTAGGGGGTCATGATCTCAATTTATCAAAATGGGCACCATGCTCTACCCAGAGGGCCCCAGGGGCCTTAATCTCCCCAAATTAAGGAATCTTAAAAAATTTGGGCCCTTATTGTACATTTTCATCTTCTACTTGAGAATGCCTGGTCAAATTTTAGTAGAGCTGTGAATAGTTTAGATTACCGGTAGTGACTGCGTGAAAGGTGAACTTGCGATACTCAGGTGAGCGCTAGACCCGTGGGTCTCTTGTTTGTTTGTTTTTTTTGCAATAAAAAGAGCCCTGTTGGTGACTCTTTATAAATAAAGCTGTGATTTGAGGGTTGGAAAGGGGGTGAGTTTTGTGGACATGTATTTGTTTTTGATTTATGTACAATGTATGAGTGAGTGTGTGTGTATGTTTGAAAAAGATGATTCTTCTTTTTAATGTAATTTGTTTGTTTGGTTTTTGGTGTTGACTATGGTTTTTTTTTTTAAATTGTTGTTGTTTTTGCTATGATTCCGTTTAGCTCATATTTTTTTTACAGCAAGGTGAAGATCTTGTTTATCCCCTGAGACCACTCCCTGAAATAGAAATCACTTGGGGATTTACTCCTATTCATGTCAAGAAACCCCCCTGTCATAGACCCACTGTGCCTTCCAATTTTCAATTTGCACATAGTATGCATCGACCAAGTCCCCCTGTAGCAGGTGTTATGAAATTAACCGCTTGTTTGCAATGAAGGCCAGCATCCCTGGATGATATTGATGGAGAGAGCATGGTCGTCATGGCGACGCAGCAATTGTTTTTCACTGCCGTGCCGACTCGAGCGGTGCACAGGAATACTGGTGGTGGTGTGCTATTTCAATCGCGCGGTTGCTAGGAAGCACTCATCTGAAAAATATTATTTGCCATTTGGTATTATGGGAGCTTGATGGGGATTACCTTGTATGTTCCCAGTAAGACAAACATGTTGTGGCTGCTGAGCTTGATTTATATCCAATCAGAAGAGAGAAAAACAGACAAATGTTTTCCACATATGTGGCTATGTTTGATTTTCACTAGTGATATCAATTGTAACAGCAGTACTCCTTGAATTACTGCATTATCCTAACTTCATTGTGATGTCATCCTTGTTTAGATGTTCAGCCAAGTTGTTATCATCACTTTGATAAATGAAACTTAAAGGTTAAATTGTAGATTTGAAAACAAAATATTTTCCACTCATGGCAGGGCTTGCTTTTCTTATTATCACAAGTAACGTCATAACCATATTGTATCCTAACTTCACTATGACATCATCCTTATGACTTACGCAAGTTGTTATCACCATCACCTATTAAAATGGTTTTTTTTTTTTTAATGCAGAAACGCAGAGGTTATTTCTTAAAGTTTCATCTGATGACTCTTGTCAATATACATGAAGGTCCTCTATGATTTAGAAAAAAGCTTGTACTTGCATCCAGCCCTTTCCCAGCTTTCCTGTCTTTGAGATTTATGAACTATATACCACAGGTCTTTCAGTTCTCCCCTTTTAAAAACCAGGCAGGTTCTACAAGTGCCAGATGAATGTGAATTTGATGATTGATCAGATGAATTATATCTGTCTGAAACCAACCTCCAAACATTTATGATTGAGACACAGTTGAAACACTACTGTAAATCCAGACATTTTTGTGAGCATTTTCATTTCGCAAATTTCGCGACGGCCAAGTTTTGCAAAATTAAGATGCACACAAAAGTTCTTGTCTACACTGTACATTGTATGCATTGACTGCCAGTGGCAATTTAAAAAAGTGTAATCATGCTGTGAAAAAGGCTTTCGGCTCCAATTCACAAATATTTCTGGTTTTGCAGTAATTTGAATACCATGAGCACAAGTTAGCCCTTTCCGTCGCCCTACAATTGTACCTCTGATCATTCAACAGTAAGCCCACTCATACAATGTATTTACAGAGAAATACTGCAATACTGCAATATGTAAGGTGATAATTTGAACTTTTCATGAAATCTGCATGCGAGCATGTTATTTTGATATGTGAGTGCAAAAAAAAAAAAAAAAACCACAGCAAAGTACCTCGCGGAATGCATCGTGAAATACTGTGCTATCTAGGGTGATAATTCGAACTTTGCATGAAATCTGCATGCGAGCTTTGGATGTGAATCATGTCACGAAATGGCACCCATCGCATTACGGTGTCTCTCCCACATGGTGATGACCCGACATACTTCATCATTGTATTCTCCTCCTAGGAGATTATATAATTCGTATAGCTAACTGTGGAGAGGTGTTCTTTCAGGCCAGAAATACCACTTTATTCAATAGTGAATGAGAACGATACAAACTGAAATACCGCACGTGGTATCTATTACTGTGGTATTTCACCAATGAAAATGGTGACACCAAATTACTGTGGCATTTGATATCACAATAATTTCATTCCAATGTAAATGCACACAGGTCTTCAAAGGAAGACTGTGGTGTGTAGGGAGTTCCCCTGTGCTGCTCAGTGGCTAGGCGCGTGATGCTGCACCTCTTTCCTGTTGAGGTGATGTCTGCTTGGATGTGACAAAAAAAAAGAAAATATAATATTCTCCCAATTGTCCATTTGGTCAATCATGCAAAGTATGGTGTCGCTCCACATTTTTATTTTCCCCCAGGCAAGTTGCCCATATGTACTACAATGTACTTGCCCCAAAGTAAGTTTCAGTTGCCCTGTATAGCAAGTGGACAAAGTAGGTTTGTAGCATCCTGCAGATGTTTATATGTCCAGCTGATACAAGCGATCTTGTTCAGACTTCAACTTAATCATTCTCATTGATTTTCACTTACATTTACACTGAGGGGTTGCATTTAACATATAAATGACTACATTGTACATGGTTATATGTAAAACTGAATAGTGTGAGAGTAAAGTCCCTTTGAACATTCAGTTTTGTTCATTTGTTGTTTTATTTTTTAGCAAATGAACTCAGAAAGAGGAGTAGAGGTGAGGTCTTAAAGGTCGAGCACGATAGCTTGTGTTGGCGAAAAACTTCACTGAGCTGCTTTTCCAATCAAGGTATAGATCGGCCAATACCCGTAATTGAATTATGAGACACATGAACTCCCCTACAAACTGAATTACAGCTGTCCGTATAGACCGCACTGCCAATTTCAATTTCCTTGCCCCATACATGGAATTCCTTCTGATCCCACACCCCTACCCCCCCCCCCCCGCCCTCTTTACAATGGAGAGAGGAAAAGGCTTATGATTTGTGGACATCACAAGTTGAGATTGGAGCTTAGTTTGGAGAGCACACCACATAGAATGATATTCAGTGGCATTAGACTGTCAGAATTCATTTAAATGCAGTATACTCGTAGTGGGGGGGGGGGGGGGTTAGGGTTCAAAGGGAGATCATACTAGATACAGTGTAATCTACTTCAGGGGGAAGGGTGATAGATTTTCTCTCATCTGTAACAAACTAATTTGTCCTCCACTGTGCTCTGCTGCTGTAGGTTTTGTCCGTAAATTCATCTGCAGGAAGATGACATTTGCCCATTGGATGTGGGACCAGTTCAAATTGTAGCATTACCTTGAGGTCATATTGAATTTACATCTTGTACTATGCAACATTTGCAAGTAAAGGGATGATTTTTTTTTTTCACAGCTTATCTAGATTGATCTTATCACTCCTTGATTTTCCTTAAAAGGAACTACTTTCATACAAATCTGCGTGGTGAATTTCATGGTTATATATGTTGTGCATGTTGTGCTATGTAGCTGAATATATTGCTCTTTGCAAGGAAGTGAAGTGGGATCGTTGATGTGTGTTTCATAGCTGTAACTGCCTCATGTATGGAACCTTTGTTTTAATGTCTTATCCTGGAGACAGAGTGTTAAAATAGGTGCATCTTCATCAGACCAAAATTCAAACTATTGCGCTATTTTATGGTTTAAAAGAAAATAGCCTGATAATATTACGAATGTGCATATTTTCATCAGCTCGAAAACAGCCATCTTTACCCTGAAGTTGACACCAGCGTACTTTGCAGCATTACCCAGCTTATAGCTGCAGAACTCTATGTAGAGTTCTGTGGGCTCATCAGCGCATGGTCGCGGTTCAGACGATGGGATCAAGAACATTTCGGGCTGATGGAGAGGCAATCCAAATAGAGTGCTAATTGACAAATTTGTGGCTATTTCACAAACTAGACCGAGATTCAGTGGGAAATTTTTCCGATCAAATAGCGAGGTACATGTATTTGCATCTTCATTGCACAAATAGCTGGTTAATTTTACATCAGGCTAGTTTCCCAACCACCACAAAATAGCAAACTATTTTTGAAACTTTGGTCTGATGAAGACGGGCCTTTTGTCTCTTAAAAACCAGAGGGGAAAGCATGATTGTACGCAAGATGGACTCAGTGGCACTCAAACCCTAATCCATTTAAAAGGCAGACATGCTATCGACTGAGTACAAAGTACCCCTATCATATAATTTCCATCTCATCAGGTGAGTTTTGTATTTTCATATTTTTATGCAGTTGATCAATTTCTGGCAAGATTCATGTTGTAATTGAAAAGAACTTAGCGAGGACTTTGTGGGTACTTAGGCAAAATGTATCCAGATGTAACTCTCTTGGCGGTGTGGCCAACAAAGTTTTGATATCCTCGCGGTTTTCTCCTCCTAGTCTGCATTAGTTTCTGGAAATTAAATTCTGCCAGAAGCTCCCAGCTTAATCTTGTATCTTCAATCTTTTTAAATTGTGCCATTGCACTCAGCCAACAATGTAGTTTACAGCCAATACTGCAAGTAGATTTTCTCCTGCCCAGAGTGCATGCCACAGCCTTATTTGTGCCTCGCTGCCGCCATGGAAACGGAAATGCATCATCGTTCATGGACCACGGAGGGAAGATCAAATCCTGTTTATGTATTGGAGTGCTTTTCATATCACAGCTTCATTTGGGGCAAATTTATCAAAACAAAGTGCATGGACGGGGTAACATTGGAAGTGAAGATCTCCCCAAGAGGCAGTGCTCCGGAACTCAACCCCCTCTCTCCGTCTCATGAAATTTTACCGGTTTCCATCCTTCCCAATTTGGAGATGGCTCAAATTATTAAATGGAATATAGTGCCAGCTATTTAAAGTCTCCATTCTGCCTGTACGCCGATGCCTTTTCACAACTAAAATCATCTTTTCATACAAGCCTTGTACGTATAATATTTGTCATTGTCATTGTCCTATCAAGTAGGCTAGTAGTGAATAGTACCGTAAAGAGGAAATTTTTGCAGTGTGGCAATTTTTGCGCATTTTGTGCAGCTTGAAATTAGCACAAAAAATAGCAGCGTGCAAATTCTTTGCTTGTTTAAAGTACCGTATTAAATATGACTTCATCTCTTTGATTCTGAGGATTTCAAAACACACAGAATTCATCTCACCAGACCAGAGTGCAAAAAATTTACTCACGCTAAAATTTCAGCTTTTATAGTACTGGATGCTGGATATTTGATAAAAAATCATTACAAATTGTAGTATAGTTGATGAAGTGAGTAGCAAAATGTAGTTAAAAAACAACAACATAACATTAAAGAAATACTTCTGAAAACAATTTGGTCCACCATACGTGACATCAAACAAGCGCATTGGATTTATCGGATTCTGAGTCCTTTTCAGAGCGATGCAATCTTGCATTTTGTCTCCAGAATATGGCTGCTTGTTGAAAATATCCAATACAAGCTCATTCTTCATACCTCAAGTAATTGTTGCAATTGATTGACAAATTACCCTTCATCGACGTAAATAAGCACTGAATTGATCAATGTTTTAGTAGTAGCCATGATAAAAAATCATGGGCGAACATACTCGAGCAGGATTCGAACCTACGACCTCCTGATCACCGGACAGGCGTCAATCAGTTGCAGTGAAAACATCTCGACAGAAGAATTTCATGAATTTGAATAATAAAGCAGTACGCGCTCCATGCTATAAGGATTAGAACCAACACTTGCTGTCAGGCGAAAGCTCGGTGGGTCTAGTGGAGATGACGCCTGTCTGGTGATCAGGAGGTCGTAGGTTCGAATCCAGCTCGAGTATGTACGCCCATGATTTTTTATCATGGCTACTACTAAAACACCGATCAATTCAGTGCTAATTTACGTCGATGTAGGGCTATTTGTCAATCAGTTGCAATGAAAACATCTCGACAGAAGAATTTCGTGAATTTGAATCAAGTAATTGTTGTTGCCAACATTTGCAACCTCAAGAAGAAGAAGAAGAAGAAGAAGAAGAAGAAGAGAAGGAGGAGGAGGAAGGAAAAAAAAGAAAAAGAAAAAGAAGAGGAAAGTACCATACTTGATTGTATTGAGATGTGTTCTAAGTGCTGTATCAAATTTCCGTAGGGCAAGGGGGAAAAAAAAAAAGAAACCTGGATGTTGCCTTCTGCTAAATCATGTCCCAAAGCGGTAAGATAAAAAAAGCGACAGTGATCTCCTTGGTGCTCCACATGCTATGATAGCATCACAAGCTTGACTAAACCTTTCGTGCCTGGCGGCGATGTTTCAAAAGCGAGGGACAGGCGCATTTCTGTCAGATTTTAATGTGGCAAACAACAGGAAACTTCATTACTGCATTTTCAGTTATTTCGGGGAAAAAAAGGAGACTTTTCAGTATTTGTCTTAAATGTCAAGTGTCTGCAATGTTCTTTGTGTTGTGTGTGATAAAAAGTAATTTGCATGAAAAGCTTGTTGTTTGTACATAGAAAACTATGTAAAGAGAGCTATTACTTTCTATTTATTTATTTGATTTGTTGAAAATAGAAGTTGTGTGCCTGGCATTAAATAGAAAAGAGTAAAGAGATGTCAGATGAGGCGAAGTTGAGGAGAAAATGTAAAATAGTGTTGAAGGATGAATTTATATGCAAATATAAAAAATAAAATGAAAAATTGCAAATACAGTGTACTGTGCATGATATTGCACAGCATGTTTGTGTGCTGACCACACTGTGGGCACACAGAATTACATTGCTTGATCGATACGGTGCACCAACACATGGTAGGTCCATCCAGAGTTTAGGAGAGCTATGTTCACATCAGTGGTAGATAGGTAGATCTGGTGTTGATGATATAAAAGTATTACGACAGCCATCTAAACAGACATGGCTGTTCGTTGAGCGATTGTGTAATCTTCCCTTTCTAACTGTTACTAGCTCTGCCTTTTCCTCTTAAGCGTGTAGCATGATGCTACTCGTCTGTGCGGTGGACAGCTTCCTGTTTGCGCTGCCACGGCAGCCGCACTTTGGGCACCGCTGAATTATTAAGACTTGTTTACCTCCGCCGTGGCAGGCTCTGATTTCCCCTTGGCCCAACTAAGAGAGAGAGAAAAAAAGGGGGGTCTCGCAGAGTAACGTGAGGATCTGCAGAGGCAAAAGCAGTGGCTGCTTTATTCGGGCAGACAAACAAACAGACAGACTGACCAGGAAAGAGACAGACACACTGACAGAGAGATTGAGGAAAGGGGAAGAGATTAAGAACTTAGAGAGAAAGAAAAAAAAATATTGGCCCCTTAGATTTGTGGTCTTTTATGAGTCATGGTGTATATTAGATCTTAAGATCTGTGATGTGAGCATTAGGATAATGCTAATTAGGCCAGGGCCCTGTTTTATCAAAAGACACAAGTGTATAGTTGATTTTAAGTTTCCTTAACCCACAGGCTGCATCAACTTTGTAATCAATTCTAACTCTTCATAAAACAGGGCCCAGAAATTGTGTTCCGCACATGTGCGAGACAGCTGTTTCATTGTATGATTAGCTAGTTTTATTGTTACTTTCGATTGGCTAGTTTTATACTTATTTTCAAGGCATTTAAAAAGATGCACCAGCATAGTAGATGAAGCGGAGAGGGATGGAAATGCAGTAAAAAACAAAAGAATCACAATTACTTAGATTTTCCAAACAAAGTGGCAGTGTGAGTGTTGAATTAATTCAACAAAGGCAATCCTGAAGATTTGATGGTATTGGCAGTTGCTGTACTCTCATGGGTATGGACTATTGCAGGGAATATCTTAGCACCATGGACATGAGAGCTGCTGCTTCTTTTAATAACATTAAGCTTTTATCAGTCAATATTAAGTAGTACAATCTAATGGTGTAACCCATACAATATAAGGGGATTCACACATACACAACTTGGTGGGATACACATCTCAAGAAAGATAGATAACCCAAGATAGATCTCAAGATAGATAGATTTTATATCCCATCATTTAAAGTGCACATCACTACAGAATGCCCACCACACTGTGAGGAGCAAGAACAGTAGATTTATTGATTTATTGATCTAAGTGTGAATGCAGCTTTTGTTTACCAAACAATCACCAGGGCCCCGTTGCTAGAAACTTTGCGTTTAAACGCAACTTGCAACTGATTGTCACTGGCCAATCAAAATCATTGTTGCATGCATGTCTTCTTGATAGGGCAGACCCTGAGCCAATCAGAATGGTCAGTGACAATCAGTTGCAAGTTGCGTTTAAACGCAAAGTTTCTAGCAACGGGGCCCAGTGCTTATTAGTAGATACCAAATCATTTTTTGAAATCTGAAGTGATTGTCTGCAGCAGGTCATTGGAATTTGAGATATTTCTTCCACCTGTGCAGATAGGCATTCCTACAAGGGCCCTGTACTATTAACCCTCTTTGTGCTTTGAGTGCTGAGTGGCACATGATATTCCCATACCATTATACACACCCTCTAAATTCCCTGACACAGAAGGGGTTACCAACCTAGTACCATTCACATTCATTTTGCTTATGTTGAGAGTTGGGGAGCTAAGTTTGGTTGTGGCTAAAATGAGGAGCCGGGAATGAGAAGGCATAGCCAAATTCACGATTGATTAATATGGGATGCAATTAAAGTCATTAGAATCAAGCATGGAGGCCAGGGATATATTCACTATTAAAGGCACATGGTCCTGGTGGTTTAGTCAAGTGCGTACGCGGGCGCACGCCGCAAGTTTCCTATAGAGACCTACGCTATCGACTCCTCTTTTTATAGCGCTTTTAATACGCTGTGAATCATTTCCCCAAGTCCGAAGAAGTCCGATCCACTGTAGTCAGTGGTTCGATCACAGTTCGGCTCATGATTCGGCTGAGGGGGATGACAGCTTTAGCAAACTTCTTTTGTGATGTCATGATAAAAAGCACATATGCACGCACCCTGGCATTACAACAGACTGCGTGATGCACAGAGAAGACAACGAAGGCAACGTTACCTAGCAACACCTACGTGCTTTACTCTTGATGACAGCTCAACTTCGGCAATCTACGCATCAATGCTAATGGTGATCGGCAGTATCATCAACACCGCCCTCTACACTACCGGGACTATGCGCCTTTGATATGCAGTTATAAATTAGTACTTGAGTTTCTACCATACATATATTTGCAGAAACAGAATTCCCTTTTTAGAACAATTTTAGTTCAGGAATGGCGTAACATTTTTTTTTTTTTTTTCTGGGGAAGAACAGACAGAAAATGGGTATACCATGTATCCATTTGGTGGGAACACTGGCAATGGGTCACTGTAAGTGCAGGAGTGCATATGTCAAGAGTGTACCAGTACACTTTGTTTTTTATGGTTCCATTACTCAATTTTGCTTTTATCATCAAAACATTCATGGCATGCTTTCCCCCCACGAATCCACAGAATTAGGTTGATAGAATAATGTCTGGACAAGGTCCTATGCCTATAAAGCTGTTTACATTTCATTCTCTCTACCCTCATCCTCCTCCCCTCCATCTCCCCCCCCCCCCACCCATCCCTGTCGCTTCTCGTATATTTTCCTGTTGTCTCTCTCATTACAATGCTACAGTGAGCAATATCTCTCTGCCATGTCTCCTCAAAGGCAAAAGAGATATAGTGGGATGCTGATACTGTGCATTATCTAATTATATTAGAGCGAGGAAGAATATTCTGCAGAGACAGACAGTGAATGAACTCCAGTATATTGCTCTCACTGCAAACAAATGCACGGAGGCGTACAGATCGATAATTCTCATTTCTTGTTTTCACGAACCAGCCAGATATGGAGGTTGCCATGTCACCGACTTGAGTTCTTCCCTTCCCCTCCCCTCCTCTCCCCTCCTTTTTTTTTTCTTTGCAAACATCTCGTGTGAAAAACAAGAGGACCGACTGACAGCATTGGATTGGATTGAGGGTGGGGCTTTGCAGTGAGATGCTCACATGTAATACCCACTTGTCTCTCGCTCTCCCCCGTGTCTGCGTGCATCATCCGGCGTCCGCTCCGGTTGGTGTCATCCAGGGCCCGACTCGGTGGTTTTCATCGCCGCCGTCGCCTGCGCGGAAAAACAAAAGGAAAACAACATCGGAGAAGATGAGGAGGAAGAAAAAAGAGACAAGTGCGGATGTATTTTTGGCTCTGAGGCAAAAACAGAAAATGTAAATATGTTTGATGTCTCTTATCTCTGCCTCCCTCCCTCTCTCTCTCTCTCTCTCTTTCTTTCTTTCTCTGGCTCATCACTCTTTCGGTCTCACCCCCCCCCCCCTCTTCTTTTTTTATGTCTGCCAGCTACTCGGTTGTTTTCCCAGGGTTGCCAAGCTAGCCAGTGCTGTTAAAGCAAGCGTGCTTCTTTTCCTCTCCCGTTCACTCGTCAAATGTTCTCTCGCATGGGTTGGATGAACAACAGAAAAACAAAGAAAGAGAGAAACTTCAGTAGGGGAAAAACAAATTCAGTGACGCTATAATAAGAACAGTAGGACTTCGTTTTGCCGACCAGCAATTATCCGGATGTCAACTGGCTGACATTCATTTTCAGTGCCAAATCTCACTAAAAACAAACACACATTCAACCATTCTCGTGAGAATAGACGACAGGACTTATTTTAATCATCACAGTGGACTGTAACTTTTAAAGGTCTTGTTTATCTTTGGGAGCAGTGATTTAAAAAATGTTCAGGATATCACATTTGATGAACATGTGTAGGTCAGTTGTATCATAAAAACATCCTACCATATGAAATTTTTCCTATAAAGCCTAAAATATAAGGAAATATCGCTATTTTTCTCATTAAACCATAACTGTAGACAGTTTAGTCTGGAAACATATTTATTATAACTATTGTTCACGTTTTGTATAGTTAACAGTACATAACATCGATTATACTGGTTCAAATTTTTACATTGGATGTTTCTATCCATAGCTCACATTTTAGAACTATTTTGAAGCACTAATGCTGGGTTTTTGTTTCATCTGCAAATGGTAAATTATGCCTTTAAGTCCGTTCATGAGATGATATGTCAGTGACTGGTGCTGTGCTTGTCACTGGCACTGAGTGTTCAGCAGTGGTTACAGTACAATGCAGCTGCCGTATTCAATGAGTCGCAATATCGATCTCATTGTCGGTCAATATCAATCAAACAAACAATACATGAAGCGATATTTTATTTATATTTCGTTTTATTTCTGTATCATATGAAGTATGAAACATGACAATGCCATGCAGGTAATCATAATATTAGTAAATTGGTAATAACAGATGTAAAAAAAAAAAAACAAAAAACTAGCATGATATGCTAGAAAGTGCTGTATTTGAGCATACCTCTCTTATCTGGCCAAATTGATTATCCCGATGTGGCCAGGTAATCGAGGTCCTACTGTATGTAAAGAGGTAGACTGAAAGAAAGAAGGATTGAGATCTTGAGAGTGGGAGAGAGAATATGTTGAGAAAAGGGATAATGTACTCAAAGTGATTTCTTGTATAGCGGCATACCATCATCATTTCACTGTCTTCCTCATTCATTCTTTTTGCCCCCCCCCCCCCCAAAAAAAAAAAAAAATAAAATAAAATAAAATAAAATAAAAGCCCTATTCCAGACTGCCTATGTTGTATCTAATATTAAGTACTATACTTGCAAGTATGCATGTTGTCCCCTTTGCCTCCAATTTTAATAGAGATTGTTTTCTTTTAGATATTGCCGCTAGCTCACCCCTGTACTTTACAACTGCATTATCAGTCTCAAGGACAGAAGTTCATTGTGTAATGATGATAGTTCATCATTGCCCCTCCCTCCCCCCCCCCCCCCACACACACACACACACATACACAATGTACATAGACCCCTTTCCCCCTGGTTGATATTTGAGAAGGCAACTGCACTTTATTTATCAAGCAATCTATTTCCCATTATGCTCTCAATAGCCATCCCTGAGAACATTGGGTTTATTGATATCACGTACTGATGCATCTCCCGGTTTGTATCATCAACATATCCCAGAGATATCTTATCTCACTCGCCTCCCCCCCCCCCCCCCCCCCCCGAAACTCCCCAAGCAGTCTTCTTTTGTTATGTGCAGATATCATATACCAGTATGAACTGTTGTCTATCTCATTACAATTTGCAACATACTGGTGCACTACATGTGTAGGTTTTGTCGAGTAGTACACTATTATGTGATTTCCTTGTTAGGAAAACAGTTCTGACTTATGCAGTCTCATCCCTTCCTTTACTGTACACCTAATAGAAGTTTGGTAGCTCAGAGACAAAACCATTATGTCTATTTTTTATTCATAGGCTAAACATTTATGATAATCTGATAAAAAAAAATCATTTTTGTACTGTATAAATCCAGAAATTTTAGTGTGCATGAAATTGTCACGAATTTTTCGAGGAGTCAAGAAAAAAAAAAAATTTATGCCGCGAAAAAGGCTGTCGGCTCCTTCGCGAAAATATCATTCCGTGAATATTTCTGGTCCTACAGTATTCTTTCGTGTAATGCCCTCTGTCCTCTTTTATTCTCTAATTTTCCATATTATATAATCCTTTCGTGTTCTATGGCTCTACAATGTATGTATATTGTTTGTAATGTAATTAAAGATTGCTTTTACCCAGTTATAGAAATTAATTGATGATAGATTTGATTATGAAAAATAGAAACAAAAGCTATCAAAAAACTATCCAATGACAAGGTATGCCAACAAGAGTGGTTTTCTATTTGAAAGTCTGCATTCTGTACTCTCATGTGTACAAAAAGGATCAGGACTCAGCTTTCATAAAATGTATCTTTGGTAGCAACTCCTGTGGCAATGGCAAGTGTCATGGTAATGACAAGAATCCTGCTTCTTGACTGTTGCTTTAAAGAAGTTTGCCATTCTAGCAAGAACTGTTGATTGCAAAAATGAAAGCCAGGTCTGAGGGCATCAGTTTAAAAAAAAAAAAAAATGAATAAATAAATAAATAAATAGTTCATGGCAGCCGATGTGCAAGCCCAAGTTTGATTTTGCCTTTCTGCAGTTATGTTCCTACCCTATGTAGCATGGCCTTTTCATTCATTCCCTCATGGAGGTTGTCCTGTACTTTACCTGCGGGTATCTTGGGTCGTGGTGGAGGCTGCCAGGTCTGTACCTCCCTGCTGCCTCCTCTTCTTTGGTTGGTACAGATGCAGACCGAGTCACGTAGGCTGGAGATGTTGCAGTGATTGGATGAAGCACCATGTGCTTGCTGTATCAGAGCTGCTTGTGCTCTGCATTATCCTTGTAAAAGTACAGTTCAGTACCATGTTTAAGTTGGCTCTTATGAACAGAAAGGATAACCAAACATATGGAATGGTAGATATGCCATTACAATTTGACATTAAGTGAGAAAGTTGCAGAATTTCAAATTTTCACATATTTTCACCCATAAGTGATATTGCTCACAACCACATAATCCATCTGGCAGAGATGATGATCATATCACTTCGACTGTGTGAAAATACACTGCACATTTGCTAAATTTCCCTTTTTTTGACTCGGTATAAATAAGAATGTGATTTAACATTTGCATCAAATTATTGTGGTCTTTTAAAGGACAAGTGCACCCAAATATAAAGGATGTGTGGTTACAGCAATATACACAGTAGCAAAGTTTGAGGAAAATCAGACAGTCCATTCAAAAGTTATGAATTCTTAAGTTTTACTGCTGCCATCGCTGGATGAGAAGACTACCACAGTTTGTGACATTGTTACAGGAAAATGATATAAAGAAAACATGAAGAGGATTTCCAAATTTTTTTTTTTTTTTACTTTTGAACATTTTATTGGATGTAAACCAACAGGTAAACAACATATTTACAATATTTACAAAAGGTACAAATAAAGTCAATATCAGCAAGGTCAACAAATCACATGCTAAGTATACAGAATATTAATTATACCGAAGTTCAGCTGTCAATATCTTGTGGGAATTGGGTGTTATTTATAAAATTATCAAATATTTCAAAATATCATCACATAAAACGGGCATACAATTTAAAAAAAAAAACAACATTATCGAGGGTTAAGTTGGATTGTCCATTTTTTCAAATGATTCGGTAATTTGTCTTTCTTTTCGGCAATCTTCTTTTCAATATTTTGTTTCATTTTTGCAAAAACCAGAAATGCCTCAAAAGTTGGATGACGATCTTGAAATTTGCACACATATATGAAATACTTCAAACATAAAAACAAAAAATTGATACATGTTTTATGTTTCATTTCCAAAATTGCATTTTATTTTTTTTAAATGGAGGGTACACCATCCCTGTACATGTTCTAATACTGACACATGTTGAGGGTAATATTGTTCCTCCTGCTTTCTGAAAGACGCAAGTCAAGTGCTCTTTCATTTTGTTAGAAATAGGAAACTATGTTAAATTCTGTTATATTTTCTTTGTATCATTGTCCTGTAGTTGATCATTCATTCATTCAGTCATATTTGTCATCATGTACACCTTGTAACCTCAGCTGCTCTTTTGGAGCACCAGCTGGACTGATGCACTTGCTTTCATGCAGAGTTAGGTTTGATTTGGCCTCCAATTTTTTCCCCCCCTGCACAGTTCCTCAGTTTACATTTCCCTTCACATTCATTCAGGGTGTGTTTCTCATTTTGAAGAAGAAATCTCCTCCTCAGACTGGAGACAATCAATCCAGACCTTGTTATCTCTCATCCTGACCTGAGGTGACCTCTGGTAATAAACAAGGTCACGCTAAGGTCATCAGCTGCTTACCAAAACAACCCTCTATCAAAATAGTCTAGATGCTTGTTACCCCATAAACAAAATACCAAGGCACCATGGTGTGCCCTAGGCTTTACTTGCAGACCTTTTTTCTAAGTTACAATTTTGTTTCTGACCTAATTTTTCATGTACAATAAGAACAACAACATGTATATTGTACTAACTGTTTAATCAGCCAAATTATTATAATGAAACATCTTCTGCTTTAAATTCAAGCATGTGCAGACATAGTTATTCAAATTTTTCGTCAGTAATAACTGAGCCATAGTCGGTATAATCATAGACCCTGTTTATAGTGGCGGGCTGTGATCACTACAGTATAGCTGAGAGGGTTTGGCTGCGCATTTGGGTCCATTTGTTTTTGTATCAACAAAAGGTGGGCCTCGGGCCAGCCCCACTTTTGTTACTGCAATTTGGCCCGCATGCATTTACATACACACACACACACAAAAAAAAACAAACAAACAAACAAAAACAAACAAACCTGAGGCCGACCTCTGTACTACATTTTCTTTTTGTTGGTGTGATTTTTGCATATCCATATTTCCATGAAAATTGTACATTAAACATTGTACATTGAAACAGAACAAGTATGAATTTGTATTATTTTCTGCCTCTTCTTTTGCAACACAAATTGATGGTTATCGGTATGGAAAGATTAAGGTTGATAAATGCACTTAACTGCACTAACCACAGCAAATCATTTTGATGATATTTATTAGAAATGTAATAAGGTCTCAACTGATCTATTAAAGATAGTAAGGATATCAAGTAGTGCATTCTTTTCCTCTCCTATATAATAAAAGAATCAATCTGTGGCACTGGCTATGGAAAAATTATACCTGTGAACTGAAAACTGCACATTGGTTTCTCCGCATGCCGGTGCTGTAGAATTATCTTTGGGGTTGAGAAAGGGCCTGTAGGCAAAGACTAGCAAGCAGCAGCTCAGCCCAGGGCTGCTTGAGGGCACAGTGTTTCCTGCCAAGCAGATACTTGTAACCAGGTAACCGTAGTTTGCAAGACTCTCTCGAAGCGCTGCGAGCTGTGAAGACCGGATGCTGAAGAAAATGTACAGACACGTCTTCTTTTTGCAATAAGGGAAGGAAAATGGAGCCAGAATGGAAGGATAATGCAAACTAGTAAACCATTGATGATGAAAGGCGAACACTGAGCAGAATCAGCATGAAACATAATGGCAGGATGACCAGAATTTACATATAGGCCTACATTTCAATGTAAAAACTGTTGCTTTATGATTTTGTGTTCTGGTGGAGTGTGTAAATGTAGGTGTTTGTGTGTGTGTGTGTGTAAAATTATGAATGCATGTATTAGTAAGCACACCCATGCATGAAATGCATGCACACACACACACACACACAAACACACAAACACACACAAGGTAAACCTTTGCTTTCACTGTTCACTACAACAATGATAATATAACAATAATAATATAACAATAACAGATAATGAAAAATCACACAATCATCATTATCATTGTTGTCATCAATATCATTTCAGGTTTCTGCCAGTCAGAAAAATGATGGGGTCATTCAACATAATATTCACTGTTTGTGTGGGTTTTTTTTTTTTCATCTGCTGTAAATGCCGCAAACATCCGTGGCTGAAGCGTGATGGAAAAAGGAGCATAGCAGATGGGTAAAAATTATTCCGCAACCTCCGCTGCGAGAGGATGCAGTCCTGCTGAGGGCCTCCGTGCTGCCCTGCGTAATATGCAAGCAGACCGCTGATGCCCCATTTAACTCCGCTAGTGTTTGTTTGACTCCTAGTACTTCTGTTACCATGGACCTCAAGTCTGTTTTGAGCCCTGGCCAGCAGTGTAAAGATTATCAAAACATCATTGTCTTGTTTGGGGGGGGGGGGGGGGGGGGGATATGATACTTGCTAAAGAACCAAATGGCCACTAGATGCAATAGAACGTTTTTTGTTTTTGTCCAGAAATCCCATCATCATATTAAAGATTGAGATCAATTACATTCAAGAAAAATCTTGATTACATGCTATGAGTATTTAAGATGAGTAAAGGTTATGGCATTTTGCCAGCATCTTTCACACAGTATGTACATTGTATTTACTCATCTGAGTCTAGTTTCTCTTTCTGCCCAAACTCTCACCTTTGTCTGTAACAATGAAAGCATTCCAACAACAACAACACCACCACCACCACCACCAACAACAACAACAACAGCATCAACAACAACAACAACAACAACAACATCAACAATAACAACATGGTTTCTTTTTTTTTTAAATAAAGTGTATAAAGGGTTTTCTGTACCAATCAGCACTCAAAGCACACAAAGGGTGCTCAGGAAAATGTTTAGAAATTATATGAAAATGCAAAATTGGATACGAAAAATCCTCAAAATGTTGTGGAGGCTTAATAGATACAGTGTACACACTGCCTGAGCATTAGGATTGATGTCCTTCTTGCTGTGAAACAAGAGTTATGGGGTAATGAAGGAGGAAGGGGAGGGGAAGGGCAAAGGTTATAGAGACCATGGAACCACAGGTATGTACAATGCGGGAGTCTCTTCTCCTATTGTTCCACACAAGCAGTTGTGGTGGCTTGTCTTCACTTACATGGATAGAGTTAAAACATATTCTTTTAAGCAATTCTTGTTTTTATATGTAGGCCTATGTTCTATTTGGCAGTGTATCCTCTCTTTTTTTTTCCCGTATTGATTACTTTTGATTAATGTTAGCGAGTACTCCAGTTCTGAAAGTGGACCAAACGAAATCGCATGGTTTCTGTCAATACTGACACAAACACATACTTCCAGTGTATAAAGGTATGGCATTCTTTCAGAG